>NC_137774.1:156192614-156693777 GCF_963455305.1 Plecotus auritus
GTGGGGAGACATGGCTTTTCATTGTATTTTTCATGATTTAGAATATGTCTTGGACCATTTTCTCAAAGTGGATATTGGAGAAAAAATTCCTCATGCTTCCCTCAGAGGCAGAGAAAAATAAATACACTACAGTATTCCGTTCTTAAAAAGGCCTGCCCTGAGGAAAAACTATTTCACTAAACAGTTGTCTAAACAGTTGAGGTTTTACAGAGCCTAAAGGAACTGAGAGAATCCCGAACTTGAGTGCACCCTAGCCTTCCATGATGGGGATTAAAAATACCTAATTCTAGCCTGCTCTAGCCTTTTACATGGAAGGAAGCAGAGTAACCAACTCTAGCCCATGCCAGCCATCCTATCTCACTCAAGGAATGGGGGTGGAGGGAGGAGAATAGCTTATGAAGCTGAGATGCACAGGCTATGAGTTCTAATGATAAAGTAAACAACATGCAAGAACAGATGGGCCTTGTAAGCAAAGAGGTGAAAATCCTAAGAAAGAATAACAAATAAATGATAGAAATAAAAAAACATGGTTAAAAAAAAAAAAGGGAAGGTACTTGAAGACTTATTAGTAGACCAACATAACTGAGGATAGAATCAGTGTGCTTGAAGATATCCTATCTAATAAAGAGGGAATATGCTAATTGATCATCACTCCATCAAGAAGATGGCTGCACCCACAGCTGAGGCCAAGTTCCCATAAGGAGCCTTAATAAGCAATCAGTAGGGACCTGAGGCTACGCCCTCCCCTGCCCCCATGGGGCTTGACAGGGGACCTCAGGCCATGCCCCCCACCCAGCAGGGCTTGACAGGGGACCTCAGACCTCACTGCCTGCCTTGGCATCAGGCTGGGGGACTTCAGGCCGCACCCCATGCCCCAGTGCCAGGCCAGGGGACCTGAGGCCATGCCCCCTGCCCGGCGGGGCTTGATGGGCGACCTCAAGGTATGCTTCCCATCCTGGTGCTGGGCTAGGGAACCTCAGGCTGCTCCCCCCGCCTGAGCACCAGGCCGGGGGACCTCAGGCCCTGCTGCCTACCAGGTGGGGCTTGACAGGGGACTTCAGGCCGTGCCCCCCACCCCGGCACCAGGCCAGGGGACCTCGTACTGCACCCCCCGCCCGGCAGGGCTTGACAGGGGACCTCAAGGTGCACCCCCAGTGCTGGGTCAGGGGAACTTAGGCTGCGCCCCCGCCCAGTGGGGCTTGACAGGGGTCCTGAGGCTGTGCCCCCCCTCCTAGTGCTGGGCCGGAAGACCTGAGGCTGCCCCCCCCCCCCCCGCCTGGCAGGGCTTGACGGGGGACCTCAGGCCATGCCCCCCACCTGGCGGGGCTTGATGGAGGACCTCAAGGCATGCCCTCCCATCCTGGTCTGGGCTGGGGGACCTGAGGCTACGCCCCTGCCCAGCAGGGCTTGACAAGGGTGGGACTGGCCTGGTCTGGATCTAGCCCAATGGGGAGGCAGGTCTGGGTCTCATGTGATTTTGAGGTGCTTGTGGGTGGGTGGAGACTTGACTCTGGGTCCCATGGTGTGCCCCAGACTCTGACAGGAGGAAGGTTTTCATATACATTTTATTAATTTTCTTTCATCTCTGACACTTCTATTATAGAGAAAGGGCAAATAGCAATATTAAATCATTTCCTCTTATTAATCCCCTTTTAATGTGCACAAATTTCATGCACTGGGCCACTAGTAGCTTAATAAAGACTGACAAAACTGAAAAACCAAAGAGGAAAAAGATTAAGAGTGGAAATAAAAACATAATATCCAAGGATTATGGGGCAACTATAAAAGATAAAACATTTGAATAATAGGAAAGCCAGAAGTTGAAGGAAGAAAGGAACAGAAAAAAATATTTGAAAAATAATGACTGACAATATTTTTCTGAATTAATGTGAGACACCAAACCATAGATCTAGGGAGCTCTAAGAATACCAATTGGGATAAATACCAGAAAACTAAACTTAGAAAAAGTCATTTTTAAAATGAAGAAAATCAAAGATAAAGAAATACCTTAAAAGTTAGAGGAAAAACAATACTTTATCTAGAGTAGAGCAAAATGAGAATTGCATGTGCTTCTCTTCAGAAACCATGGAAGCATAGAGTGTATAGTGAAATATTTAAAATGTTGAAAAAGCTACCAACCTAGAATTCTGTATTTTGAGAAATTATCCTTTAAAAGTGACAGAGAAACAAAGATTCTCAGACAAAAATTGAGAAAAATAATTGCCAGTGGACCTGCCTTGTAAGCAATCTTTTAAAAAAAGTTTCAGGAAAAGGAAAGTGATATAGGTCAGAAACTCAAATCTACATAAAGAAAGGAATGTTGTCAGAGATGGAATAAGTGAAGGTAAAATAAAAACTTTTGTTTTTATTATTCTTAATTGATATAGCAGATAATAGTTCAAAATTATATATCTGCAAATGAAATAAATGACATAAGTGATACAAAAAAGGCAGGAGGTATTAAGGTTATTTTGTTATAAGGTATTCTCTTACCTTTGAAGCAGTACATTGTTATTTGAAAGTAGACATAGATTAATTGTAAAAGTATATTGCAAACTCTTGATCAAAATCTAAAGAGGGGTGGAGAGAGTAGTATAACTGGCAAAAATAAGAACAAGGCACAAAAACAGCAAACAGAAAGCAGTAATATATTTGGTAGATATTAATTCAACTATATCAATAATCACTTTAAAGTCAATGATCTAAATATACCCATTAAAAGAAAGAGAGTGTCAGAGTGGATCAAAAACAGAACTCAACTGTAAGTTATCTTCAAGAAACCAACCAAAAATATACAGAAACATGTAGATTAAAAGTAAATCGGTAGAAAATATTATACTATACTAACACTAATCAAAAGAAAATGAAATCAGCTATATTAATTTCATACAGAGCAGACTTTAGCATACAGAAATTTACCTTTTATAGAGAGGGATGTTAAAAATGATAATGGGGTCAATTTTTCAAGGAGATATAAAAATTATTAATGTGTATATGCCTAATAACAAAGCCTGAAAGCACGAGTCAAAAACTGAAAACTACACAGAGAAATAGATGAATTCACTATTATGGAGACTTTAGCACACATTTATTAGAAATGAAGTGATTTGTCGCTCCATTTTCAACAGACTTTTGAAATCTGAAATAATCATTTTGTCCATTTGTATCCCTGTTTCAAACACAAATTTTAAAAACCAGTAATTACTCTGAATATCTCAAAGTTCTTTGTTATATAAATCTATATTTTCTGCCTATGGTAATAAAAGGAATAACTATATAAAGTCTAATGAATATATTTTATGAAAAATTGCATTGGTTTATAGTCAGAAACACTGAGTGTAAGTAAAATTGTCACTATCTGTCTTTGTCAACATGGAAGGAATCTTAATCATAAATATTAGTTACTTTGGAAGTAAAATAAAATACTTTGATTTGCATAACTAGATCAAGTTTTAGTTTTCCTCTGATTCTAAATTTAGATAATAAGAGTGTATACGAATCCCTACAATGTGGTTATATTTTTAAGCCAAAATGTTCAGCAGTTATAAATGCTTATTTTAGATTTTATGCTTCATCTGACAACAAATCTAAAGGGACACAGTAAAAAAAACGTTTATTCTATGCATGAACCTTTTAATTCAGCTTCTTAAATGTTTACATGCTTAATTTCATCAATCAGGCTTTTAGGATGAAAAGAAATCCAATCGTCCATAAATTTTACTCCCCTGGTGGTATTAGGATGCAATGTGCTGGATGAAATATAAATTACTGATTTAAGAGCCAGTGAATAGGACAATGTTTTTTCTAGACAACACTAAAATTAGCCCATTTCTTTTAGATATAATTTACAATGCAATGTGTATGATTATTTTTTTTAAATTCTTTATTGTTTAAAGTATTACATATAGTATTACATGTCTCCTTTTTCCCCCATTGGCCACACACACCACCCCCCCCCCAGCACATGCCCTCACCCCGCTAGTGTCTGTGTCCATTGGTTATGCTTATATGCATGCATATAAGTCCTTTGGTTGATCTCTTATCCCCCACCTCCACTCTCCTCTGCCTTCCCTCTGAAGATTGACAAACTGTTTGATGCTTCTATGTCTCTGGATCTATTTTTGTTCATCAGTTTATGTTATTCATTATATTCCACAAATGAGTGAGTTCACATGATATTTTACTTTCTCTGATTGGTTTATTTTGCTTAGTATACTGCTCTCCAGGTCCATCCATACTGTTGCAAATGGTAAGAGTTCTTTCTTTTTTACAGCAATGTAGTATTCCATTGTGTACCACAGCTTTTTAATCCACTCATCTGCTGATGGGCACTTAGCTTGTTTCCAAATCTTGGCTATTGTAAATTGTGCTGCTATGAACATATGGGTGCATATGTCCTTTCTGATTGGTGTTTCTGTATGATTAATGTTTAAAAATCAAGTAACATATATAATGAAAATATAAATATCAATAAGCATTCTTAATTTAATCTATTTGAAATATCATTAAACCTTGTTTCTCTAACATCTCCCATCTTGAACAATTTGGTTCTCAACCAAGTTTTTTCACAGAAGAGATCTCAGTTGTTGAACCAAACTTTACTTTTAGACATGACAATTCTTTCATGCTGATACCTCAGCATAACAGAAAGCATCTCTCAGGCAACAGAGGAAAGAATACTTTTGTTGCTGGCTAAATCAAAGATTGGCACAATTATAAAATATAAAGGGGCCATCAAGTATACTGTTTTAAGGGTATGCAAGAAACACTGATCAGAGGCAATCAAAGAGATATAAAAACTGTTGTTGATTTGGATAAACTAAAAGGACAGCATTTTCAGGCAGTGATAACTGTAAAATGAAGAGGCTGTATGCTGACCTGAAAGACAACCCCTGAATCTAGTGCTGAAAGTGATTCCTTTAAGGCTGTTAAGGGGGTGCTTTGATACATGAAGAAAAGAAGTGCTTATTTATAGATTAAACAGTATATTCAATATATATATATATATATATATATATAAGAAAGGTCAAAACAAAATTATTTCGGGATGTGTAATCGATTAATTCAATTTACATTATTTCTAATGGAAAAAATGCTTCGTTTTTCAAACAAATCACTTAAGTTCAAGAACTGAGGTTCCACTGTAATAGCCATCCATTAATAAGAGGGAGAACCATTTTATTTGTTTTTAAATATATTTTTTATTGATTTCCAAGAGCAAGGGAGATAAAGAAATATCAATGATGAGAGAGAATCAATGGTAGGTTGCCTCCTGCATGTCCCACACTGGGGATCAAGCCCGCAACCTGGGCATGTGCCCTGACTGGGAATCGAACCGTGACCTCTTGGTTCACAGGTTGATGCTCAACCACTGCACTACACCACCAGGCAGAAAAACCATTTTAAAACAAGGAACTATAACTGGAGGGAATTAAGTTATTTTTATAGGAATATTTTCTAGCAAAAAAATTTCAATGTAAAGTTTACATAAAAAAGAATTTATCTAAAATGAAGGCAATTTTTACTTTGAGAATAAGAGCAAATACAAATAGCTCTCAAATAGACTCAATAGTGGGACATTAAAAACATGTTTAACCCATTAAAAAGTAAAACAACAATTTTTTGCCATAAAATTGTGGTGGATTTATTTAGTTTTTATTACTTCAACATAATAGACACACATAGTTAAAAAGGTAATTGCTTTTGGAAATATTGTAGTATTGGGGACTTTATAAAAATGTATACTGATGATTAATATACTACTGAAACTGTTTCATCTTTCTGAAAAAAGTCACATTTTACCATGGTTCCTTTTATCATCTTGTGGCTCATTGACTGATTTTAACATTTACTGTGTAGGTTCCATGAATGAGAATGTTCAAGCACATCTCTCAAGGAGTGACATATTCAATATTGGATTTGTGATCATTTTTATGGAAGGGTAGATGGTATGAAGTAGTAGATTAATCTCAGTTCTTCTGTTCTGGGAATAGGTTACTCAATTTATCTTTTAGCCAGTGAATTTTAAGTGGAACACTACATCCCAAATTTGTTTATACTGACATTTTTAATAAATATTAAATTATATTAATAAATATTTAATATAAATTTTCACAATGCATTTCACTTGGTCAATTACTGCAAGATAGAATACTTTTAATTTCCATTTTTTTCACATGACATGTGGTATATTGTGGACACAAATTTTATTTCAAAGAACTATTTTTGATCAAATAATGAATTGAAACTTATGGTGATATTAAAATATTTTCTTATTGGCTTAGGAGATTTTAAAAATTAGTATAATAGTAAAAATAATGTTTTTACTATTAAGTCCAATAAATGCTTTACTGGACTTACTAAAACCTTGTTTGAAAAAAATTAATACATGTGTCAATATTAGAAAAAGAATTGTTAATAAGGTTGATATTAAATTTATAATTATATATTGAAATAATCTTATAACACATGATTCCAAATAGAAGAGAACATTTAAAGAGATAGAGGGTATTTATTTTGCTAAGTGATGTGAAGATAAATTAGCATCGTTATAGCTACTCCAATTTTAAGTACATTAACACTGAATTGACTCTTCATGATTCGAATGATTCTTGACACAGTAAAAGATCCATTTATGGGACTTAATTTGGCCAACTAGAGAATTCATGTTAATTTAATTGCAGAAATTCAGGTCATTGGCAAGATATATTTTTTAATATATTTCATTGATTTTTTTTTTACAGAGAGGAAGGGAGAAGGATAGAGAGTTAGAAACATCGATGGGAGAGAAACATCGATCAGCTGCCTCCTGCACATCCCCCACTGGGGATGTGCCCTCAACCAAGTTACATGCCCTTGACTGGAATTGAACCTGGGACCCTTCAGTCCATGGGCCGATACTCTATTCACTGAGCCAAACCAGTTAGGGCGGCAAGATATTTAATGAACATTTAGGTCTGATGTTTTCAATCTACCTACTCAGTTTTACATCATATAATATTCTGGTGAACTATTTCATAGAGCCATTTGTTTGTCTATGTGTTTTTTAATGACAGCAAGGAGAATTAATTTCAACCTAGATAAGCTTGCCTCTCACATGACTTGAGCCAAATGAAAATGGAGGTCTAAATACCATATTTACACATTTCAAATTGTAAATCAAGCTAGTGAGGTGATAAATGAAATATATTATGTCTCTTATATTGAGAAATTTATCTTGAAAATTACTTACAATAAAAGGTTTGGACCTAGAATTCTTCAGCTCTTTGGAGTCCTACAATGCAGTGTGATAACACAGAGAGCGTAGTTCCATTACCCCTGGTCTATCTACCACCCTTCTCTCCCAACCTCTCCCAAATGTACTAGTATGCGTGACACCTCAGTATGTATGCATGTCTACACTCTATTTTCAGCAACCTCCTTGTCCAGTAGAGCCACCATGTGAACATTGCTCTTATCTGTGTGGACTTCGTGGAGACATAGGCCATTCTTCCAGAGTCAAATTCTCAGTTAACAAGGTCGGTGCATTTGGGCAGAGAGCTATGGAATCACAGGGACCTGAAGCATTGTCTGTAATATTGGTTCCCTAGAGCTATCATAACAAAGTGCTACACACTGGGTAGGTTATACTAACCTAACACATTAAAGATGTAGTAATTAAAGCCTATTAAGCTCTTCATAATTAAACTGCTACAACTAAAAGACAAAAAGAAAAACTTGAAAGCAGCTGGGTGAAAAATAATTGAAAAATTACTTCTCATCAGAAATAATGTAGACCAGGAGACAATGGAATGATATTTTTTAGGTGCTAAAATTTTAAAGATAAAAATGTCAGAAACAATTTTTTTTAACTATGAGCATACTTTTCAAAATAATGTAAAGAGAACTGGGATGATTTACATGTGCTCAAGGAGGAATGCTAAATTATATTTTTCAGAATGAAGGGATATAAGTGAAGATGACATTTCTTTAAAATGTGTTAATTTTCTTAGAAGGCAAATATCTGTGCAAAGAAAAATAATATCATAAAGTGGAGTCATTCATGGGATAATGGAATTATCACAAAAGAACAAAGAATGGGCAAAGTAAATGGAATTGCATTATTTTTTAGTTTTAAATTTTTCAGAGTGGGAAGTTAATGTAATTTAAGAAATGGAAAATATAAGGTGTGACATAGTATACCAAGTTGAAAGTGGACAGTGTCAAAATGTACTGTGAATTTTAAAGTGTAAATCTTTATCAATATTAATTCTAAATAGTTTTTGATAAGTTACATTTGTACACTGATAGCCCCAGAACACCTATAGACAGAATAATAAAAAGTCAAGTTATGATGCCAGTAGAAGAAATCAAATTTAATAGTACATACTGTAGATATAATGGAATACTATTTAATAATATCATTTAGCATTCCTCCTTGAGCACATAAGAAAAAATGAAATATTGCCATTTGTGACAACATGAGTGGATCTTGAGGCTATCACACCAAGCAAAGTAAATTAGATGGAAAAGGCAAGAAACACATTATACCATATAGTAGAACAAAAAAATGAAAACAAATGAACAAAAAAGACATACAAAAAAGCATAGACACAGACAGCAGTATGGTGGTTATCAGAGGGGAAGCAGGGATGGGTGGTAGGTAGTAAGTAAAGGGGTCAAATATATGGTGATGAAAGGAGATTTGACTTTGGGTGGTAAATACACAATACAATATACCGATGATGTGTTAGAGAATTGCACACTTGAAACGTATATAATTTTATTAATCAGTGTCACCCAAATAAATTTAATTAAAAGAATAGTTGAAATATCTGATTAACTCAAAATAATTCAGAAAGGAAGCAAGAGAAATATAGAAAAGTAGAAGGACAAATGGACATCAAGTAGCAAGATGGTAGACTGAAATATAAGCATATTAATATTATGCTTAATAATATGACTAAAATTATCTATACTAATGAAAGGGTAATATGCTAATTAGATGGGTCAACCGGACATATTCTGGTCATCCTGTCCTCCTTCCAGACAAAGCCACAGTGGTGGGAGCTGAGGCAGAGGCAGTTAGGGGCGATCAGGCCAGCAGGCAAAGGGGGTAGGGGCGATCAGGCAGGCAGGCAGAGTAGTTATAGGTGATTAGGCAGGCAGGAAGGTGAGCGGTTAGGAGCCAATGGTCCCTAATTGTGAGAGGGATGTCCAACTGCCGGTTTAGGACCATGGGATTGGGCCTAAACTGGCAGTCGGACGTCCCCCGAGAGGTCCTGGATTGGACAGGGTGCAGGACAGGCTGAGGGACAACCCCCCATCCATGAATTTCGTGCACCGGTTCTCTAGTCCTATCTAATAAAAGAGTAATATGATAATTGACGGTACCTCCGCTACGCCCACAGCCAATCAGGGGTGCTATGCAAATTAACCCAGCAGAGATGGTGGGTAAATTTGCATACGCAGGCAGCAGGGGGGTAGCACCCAATGACACCTCCACCAGCTGGGTCCAAGCCACGATCACGCCGCCTGCCCAGGTCCAAGCCGCGATGGGGGGCCGGGCAAGC
Source organism: Plecotus auritus (assembly GCF_963455305.1). Taxonomy (NCBI): domain Eukaryota; kingdom Metazoa; phylum Chordata; class Mammalia; order Chiroptera; family Vespertilionidae; genus Plecotus; species Plecotus auritus. Next base: position 156,202,166 of record NC_137774.1, read on the forward strand.
AGCGTGGGGCAGTGCCCTACGCTGCCAGTTGGACCCAAGCCGCGATTGCAGACCCGGGCAGGCAGCGTGGGGCAGCGCCCGATGCCGCCGGCCGGATCCAAGCCAAAATGGGGGGCCAGGCAAGCAGTGGGGGCAGTGCCCTACGCTGCGGGCTGGATCCAAGCCGCGATTGCGGACCCCCCCACACTGCTGGTGGGGTCCAAGCCACGGGGACCTGGGCAGCCCCTGCCAAGGCCCGCCTGTGAGGTCAAGCAGAGGGAGAAAGCTGGCGGCTTGGAGGGCGTTGCTCCCTCTGGAGCCCCAGCTTCCTCATCTCAGCTGTGGAAACTGACAACAGGTAGGAGGAAGTCCCACCCACCCCCAGAATCAGCCAGAATCAGCCGTTGGTCACACAGCTCAAAGGCCTGACAGTCACAACTCTCATTCACCTGTATCTCAGACTGTGGCAGTAGAGAGATGGGACTATGTCCAAAGAAAAACTGTTGATACAACGTAGCTCTGCAGCAGAAAGATGCCGGACGTTATCGACAGAAAGTGTCTGAAGAGCAACATGCGTCTGATCTTGAAAGAAGGCGACGCCTGTGACAGAATGTACCTGAAGAGCAGCTATTGGAAAAACGTCGTTCTGAAGCCAAAAAACACCGGCATCATTGACAGAAAATGTCTAAAGACCAACGTGCCTTTGAAGTTGAAAGAAGGCGGTGGCAAAAACAAAATATGTCTAGAGAACAGTCATCAACAAGTACTAGCAATACTGGTAGGAACTGCCTTCTCAGCGAAAATGAGGATGCAATTCTCGAACATAGCTGTGGTGGAATGACTGTTAGGTGTGAATTTTGCCTATCACTAAATTTCTCTGATGAAAAACCATCCGATGGGAAATTTACTCGATGTTGTAGCAAAGGGAAAGTCTGTCCAAATGATACACATTTTCCAGATTACCCAGCATATTTAGAAAGATTAATGACAAACAAAGAATCTGACAGTAAAAATTTCATGGAAAATATTCAATCAATAAATAGTTCTTTTGCTTTTGCTTCCATGGGTGCAAATATTGCATTGCCATCAGGGTATGGGCCATACTGTTTTAGAATACATGGACAAGTTTATCGCCGTACTGGAACTTTACATCCTTCGGATGGTGTTTCTCAGAAGTTTGCTCAACTCTATATTTTGGATACAGCCGAAGCTACAAGTAAAAGATTAGCAATGCCAGAAAACCAGGGCTGCTCAGAAAGACTCATGATCAACATCAACAACCTCATGCATGAAATAAATGAATTAACAAAATCGTACAAGATGCTACATGAGGTAGAAAAGGAAACCCAATCTGAAGCAGCAGCAAAAGGTATAGCTCCCACAGAAGTAACCATGGCAATTAAATACGATCTTAACAGTCACCCAGGTAGATATAATTCTCCCTGTGTAACCGAGGTTGCTGTCATATTCAGAAACGAAGATGGAGAACCTCCTTTTGAAAGGGACTTGCTCATTCATTGTAAACCAGATCCCAATAATCCAGGTGCCACTAAAATGAAACAAATCAGTATCCTGTTTCCTACATTAGATGCAATGACATATCCTATTCTTTTTCCACATGGTGAAAAAGGCTGGGGAACAGACATTGCATTAAGACTCAGAGACAACAGTGTACTCAACGATAATACTAGACAAAATGTAAGGACACGAGTCACACAAATGCAGTATTATGGATTTCATCTCTCTGTGAGGGACACGTTCAATCCTATTTTAAATGCAGGAAAATTAACTCAACAGTTTATTGTGGATTCATATTAAAAAATGGAGGCCAATCGGTTAAATTTCATTAAAGCAAACCAATCTAAGTTGAGAGTTGAAAAATATAGTGGTTTGATGGATTATCTCAAATCTAGATTTGAAAATGACAATGTACCAATTGGTAAAATGATAATACTTCCATCATCTTTTGAGGGTAGTCCCAGAAATATGCAGCAGCAATATCAGGATGCTATGGCAATTGTAACGAAGTATGGCAAGCCCGATTTATTTATGACCATGACATGCAACCCCAAATGGGCAGATATTACAAGCAATTTACAATGCTGGCAAAAAGTTGAAAACAGACCTGACTTGGTAGCCAGAGTTTTTAATATTAAGCTGAACGCTCTTTTAAATGATGTATTTAAATTCCATTTATTTGGCAAAGTAATAGCTAAGATTCATATCATTGAATTTCAGAAATGCGGACTGCCTCACGCTCACATATTATTGATATTAGATAGTGAGTCCAAATTACATTCAGAAGATATCATTGACGTATAGTTAAGGCAGAAATTCCAGATGAGGACCAGTGTCCTCGACTTTTTCAAATTGTAAAATCAAATATGGTACATGGACCATGTGGAATACAACATCCAAATAGTCCATAGTCCAATAGTATGGAAAATGGAAAATGTTCAAATGGATATCCAAAAGAATTTCAAAATGTGACCATTGGAAATATTGATGGATATCCCAAATACAAACAAAGATCTGGTAGTACCATTTCTATTGGAAATAAAATTGTCGATAATACTTGGATTGTCCCTTATAACCCATATTTGTGCTTCAAATATAACTGTCATATAAATGTTGAAGTCTGTGCATCAAATAGAAGTGTCAAATATTTATTTAAATACATCTGTAAAGGTCATGATTGTGCAAATATTCAAATTTCTGGAAAAAATATTATCAATCATGACGAAGTACAGGACTTCATTGACTCCAGATATGTGAGCGCTCCTGAGGCTGTTTGGAGAATTTTTGAAATGCGAATGCATGACCAATCGCATGCAATCATAAGATTAGCTATTCATTTGCCAAATGATCAAAATTTGTATTTTCATGCCGATGATTTTGCTGAAGTTTTAGATAGGGCTAAAAGACATAACTCAACTTTGATGGCTTGGTTCTTATTGAATAGAGAAGACTCTGATGCATGTAATTATTATTATTGGGAGATTCCACAGCATTATGTGTTTAATAATTCTTTGTGGACAAAACGCCGAAAAGGTGGGAATAAAATATTAGGTAGACTGTTCACTGTGAGCTTTAGAGAACCAGAACGATATTACCTTAGACTTTTGCTTCTGCATGTAAAAGGTGCGATAAGTTTTGAGGATCTGCAAACTGTAGGAGGTGTAACTTATGATACATTTCATGAAGCTGCTAAACACCAAGGATTATTACTTGACGACACTATCTGGAAAGATACGATTGACGATGCAATCATCCTTAATATGCCCAAACAACTACAGCAACTTTTTGCATACATGTGTGTTTGGATGTGCTTCTGCTGCAGACAAATTTTGGGATGAGAATAAATCTCATTTTATTGAAGATTTCTGTTGGAAATTGCACCGAAGAGAAGGTGCCTGTGTGAACTGTGAAATGCATGCCCTTAATGAAATTCAGGAGGTATACATATTGCATGGAATGAAATGTTCACATTTCAAACTTCCAGACTATTCTTTTTTTTATTTTAATAAATCTTTATTCAGATTATTACAATTGTTTCTCCTTTTTCCCCCCATAGCTCCCCTCCACCCAGTTCCCACCCCACCTTCTGAGACCCTTACCTCCCCCCCACTGTCCTCATCCATGGGTGTATGATTTTTGTCCAGTCTCTTCCTGAACCCCCCATACCCATTTCCCTCTGAGAATTATCAGTCCACTCCCTTTCTATGCCCCTGATTCTATTATATTCACCAGATTATTCTGTTCCTCAGGTTTTTAATTCACTTGATTTTTAGGTTCACTTGTTGATAGATATGTATTTGTTGTTCATAATTTTTATCTTTACTTTTTTCTTCTTCCTCTTCTTTAAGAATACCTTTCAGCATTTCATATAATACTGGTTTGGTGGTGATGAACTCCTTTAGCTTTTTCTTATCTGTGAAGCTCTTTATCTGCCCTTCAATTCTGAATGATAGCTTTGCTGGGTAGAGTAATCTTGGTTGTAGGTTCTTGCTATTCATCACATTGAAAATTTCTTGCCACTCCCGTCTGGCCTGCATAGTTTCTGTTGAGAAGTCAGCTGACAGTCGTATGGGTGCTCCCTTGTAGGTAACTGTTTTTCTCTTGCTGCTTTTAATATTCTCTCTTTGTCTTTTGCTCTTGGCATTTTAATTATGATGTGTCTTGGTGTGGTCCTCTTTGGATTCCTTTTGTTTGGGGTTCTGTGCGCTTCCTGGACTTGTAAGTCTATTTCTTTCACCAGGTGGGGGAAGTTTTCGGTCATTATTTCTTCAAATAGGTTTTTAGTATCTTGCTCTCTCTCTTCTTCTGGCACCCCCATAATTCTGATGTTGGTACGCTTGAAGTTATCCCAGAGTCTTCTTACACTATCTTCAACTTTTTGGATTTTTTTTTTGCTTTTTGCTTTTTTGGTTGAGTGTTTTTTGCATCTTTGTATTTCAATTCTTTGACTTGATTTTGGTGTTCCTCTAGTCTGTTTTTGGGTCTCTGTATAATATTTTTTTATTTCAGTCAGTGTATGTTTAATTTCTAGTTGGTCCTTTTTCATATCTTCGAGGGTCTCGTTATATTTATCGGCCTTTTCTAGGATATTCTTGAAAAGCCTTATAACCGTGGTTTTGAATTCTATATCCAGTTGTTTGTTTTCCTCCATTTCTTTCGTTTGTGATCTGATTCTTTGACACCGCATTTTCACTGCTTCCCTGAGTTGGTAAGGTAGATTTGTGTGCTAGGTTTCCAATATGGCCCAGTGGGTCTGCCTCCCCAGTTAACCTGAGGTGGACACTCTTGGTGCACCCCTTTGTGAACTGTGTGTACAGCCTTGTTGTAATTAAGTCTTGATTGTTGGTATCACTGGGAAGAATTGACCTCCAGGCCAGTTGGCTGTAAGGATCAGCTGTGTCTATGCTGGGAGAAGTTCGGTGCTGGAGACAGCCTTATAGGATTAGACTTGCCAAATTGCAATAGCCTCTGTGCTCAGCTTGGATGGGGTGGAGTCTCAGGGCGGAGCAGACAGTCTTGGCTTCCAGTCAGCCTTGCCCTTGTGCGCACGTGCGCGCCTTCAGACCTCTGCCTTCCCCAGTTCCCGAGTCTCCGCCCGAGAGTCCAGACTCCCCCCACAAGAGCGTGGGTCCCCAGGGGCTCGCCTGGAAGTGGGGTCCAGTGCAGTCAGAACTGGGGCTCAGTGCAGTCAGGAGCTTCTGACTCCCTTCCACTAGGGAAAGCCTGTGGCAACCTCCGCAGCCTTTGTGTGCACTGGCACACGCGCCTTCAGTCCTCCGCCTTCCCCGGCTCCCGAGTCTCCGCCCAAGAGTCCAGACTCCCCCCGTAAGAGTGTGTGTCCCCAGGGGCTCACCCAGAACTGGGGTTCAGTGCAGTCAGAACTGGGGTTCAGTGCGGTCGGGGGCTTCCTTCCCCCTTCCGCCAGAGAAAGTCAGCCAGGCTCTCAGCCGCCCTTCCTCTCTGCGCGCACAAAGACCCTTTGCCGTACCTCCAATTCTCTGTGAGCTTTTCTCTTTCCTTCTAGTTGTAGAATTTTCACTCAGCCAGCTTTCCTGTGGTTCTGGATGGTGTCCGTTCTGTCTTTTAGTTGTAGTTTTGAAATTGTTGTGCGAGGCAGCAGTTTAGGTGCTTACCTATGCTGCCATCTTGGTTTCCCAGACTATTCTTTATTAATGAATGCAAATACATGTGATGAATTGTACGAGCAACAACAGGCAGAGGTTTTGATCAATTCTCTGAATGATGAACAGTTGGCAGCCTTTCACACTATAACTTCAGCCATTGAAGATCAAACTGTACACCCCAAATGCTTTTTCTTGGATGGTCCAGGTGGTAGTGGAAAAACATATCTGTATAAAGTTTTAATACATTATATTAGAGGTCGTGGTGGTACTGTTTTACCCACAGCATCTACAGGAATTGCTGCAAATTTACTTCTTGGTGGAAGAACCTTTCATTCCCAATATAAATTACCAATTTCATTAAATGAAACTTCAATTTCCATATTAAGAGCGAAGTTGCTAAAACCATTACAAAGGCCCAACTTCTTATTATTGATGAATGCACCATGGCATCCAGTCATGCTATAAACGCCATAGACAGATTACTAAGAGAAATTATGAATTTGAATGTTGCATTTGGTGGAAAAGTTCTCCTTCTCAGAGGGGATTTTCGACAATGTCTCCGTATTGTGCCTCATGCTATGCGATCAGCCATAGTACAAACGAGTTTAAAGTACTGTGATGTTTGGGGATGTTTCAGAAAGTTGTCTCTTAAAACAAATATGAGATCAGAGGATTCTGCTTATAGTGAATGGTTATTAAAACTTGGAGATGGCAAACTTGATAGCAGTTTACATTTAGGAATGGATATTATTGAAATTCCCCATGAAATGACTTGTAATGGATTTATTATTGAAGCCACCTTTGGAAATAGTATATCTATAGATAATATTAAAAATATATCTAAACGTGCAATTCTTTGTCCAAAAAAATGAGCATGTTCAAAAATTAAATGAAGAAATTTTGGATATACTTGATGGAGATTTTCACACCTATTTGAGTGATGATTCCATTGACTCAACAGATGAAGCTGAAAAGGAAAAAAATTCCCATTGAATTTCTTAACAGTATTACTCCTTCAGGAATGCCGTGTCATAAATTAAAATTGAAAGTGGGTGCAATCATCATGCTATTGAGAAATCTTAATAGTAAATGGGGGTTTTGTAATGGTACCAGATTTATTATCAAAAGATTATGACCTAACATTATCAAAGCTGAAGTATTAACAGGATCTGCAGAGGGAGAAGTTGTTCTGATTCCAAGAATTGATTTGTCCCCATCTGACACTGGCCTCCCATTTAAATTAATTCAAAGACAGTTTCCCGTGATGCCAGCATTTGCAATGACTATTAATAAATCACAAGGACAAACTCTAGACAGAGTAGGAACCTGTTTTCGCACATGGTCAGTTATATGTTGCTTTCTCTCGAGTTCGAAGAGCATGTGACGTTAAAGTTAAAGTTGTAAATACTTTATCCCTAGGGAAATTAGTCAAGCACTCTGAAAGTGTTTTCACTCTTAATGTGGTATACAGGGAGATGTTAGAATAAGTTTAATCACTTTATCAGTCATTATTTGCATCAATGTTGTTTTTATATCATGAGTTTGTTATTGTTGTTATATCATTTTCTTATTGTTTATTTATTAATAAAATTATGTATTATTTTCATATACATTGTACTCATTTCCTTTTATATCTCACTTTTATTGTAGAGAAAGGGCAAGTAGCAATATTAAAATATTTCCTCTAATTAATTCCCTTTCAATGCGCATGAATTTTGTGCACTGGGCCACTAGTCCTATATAATAAAAGGCTAATATGCAAATTGACCAAACTGCAGAACTACTGGTCGCTCTGACATGCACTGACCACCAGGGGGCAGACACTCAATGCAGGACCTGCCCCCTGATGGTCAATGCACTCCACAGGGGGAGCGCCGCTCAGCCAGAAGCCCATCTCGCAGCAGGCACAGGGTTGGTGAATGCAGCAGCGGTGGCAGCAGCATCTCCCGCCTCTGCACAGGCGGACATCCCCCGAGGGTTCCTGGACTGTGAGACGGCACAGGCTGGGCTGAGGGAACCCCTCTCAGTGCATGAATGTTGTGCACCGGGCCTCTAGTTAAATTTATAAGAAATCAACACTGAATAATATGTTGCCTAAACTATAAAACAAAAATAGGTTAAATAAAAAATGCAAATTATAAGCATACGTTCTCTCAGGTTTTATCTAAAATTATATTTATTTTTCTGTCATTTATGTTGATCCAAGATCCAAATAGGTCACAACTACAATGCATTTAGATCATAGTATGCTTTTCAATGAACAAACAGCAGCAAACACCACTCACATTCTGTGCCTTATTTTTTTTTTTTAATAAGAATCAATTCCTTGCGCGTTCTTCCTTTTAAATTTAAATAGTTTGTCATTTATTTCTCACATAGTAGCAATGGGAATGGGGTGAACTCTTACATAACTGCTTCATATTATTGCCTTAAGTTTGTTCTCAGGGGCTATACAAATAGTTTTTTGGCTAGTAGCTTTGGGAAAATAAATATTTTTATGTTGGTCTATTATGTGTGGGGGTGTTTGAGGGAGATGAGAAAAACAAGGAATATGGGTTTTAAATGTTTCTTCGGGAGCACTTTTCTACAGCTGATCTCTGAACTGGCATATGAAAGCTACTATAATTTAATAATGAAATAATATAAAAATTTAATTGACTTTATGAACTAACATCATGAAAGAGTGTGTATTTTAACAGAAAAAGTATATGATACCAATCTAGTAATGCGGAGGCTAAGCAGTTAACAGAGTCTAAGGAATGTTGCATATTGTATTTTTTTAATCCACATGATCAGACAGTGTAGAAAAAATGTAACTGTAACAATAATACTGCAATATGATGAGCTTGTTTTTTTAGAATAAGACTTGACATTGTTCAAAATCCTGTTTTTTTCTCATTTAAAGTGAAGCAGTCTTTCATTATTAGAATGAATCAGGGAGAAATTATTCTCTGAAATTAGAAGTCTTTGTAATTGTCAGATAGAATAAACACAATTCCTGATGGAGTGGCTTCGTGACCGCAGCCACCTTTTGTTCATTACATTATCAGAGGATACCCAGTGAATGACAACTTTTCCAATCCTGAACCTGCATTATTATTTAAAAAAAAAAAGGATCACTTATGAAGTTTTTAGACATGATAATGTGTACTCCAGCAGATGAGACAAAATGTTAAGCAGCTGCAAGATGTTCTGTTCAAGGAGGAGGATTATGATTCAAGAAGGAACACATCAGGACTTTTTAAAACCTGATAGGAGGATTATATAAACTATAGAAAATAACCAGTATTAGCCATCATACTACTTCTTCTACTTAATTTATTGAGACTTTGAGGGTTAGTAAAGTCACTCTTCATGAAATGCTTTTCAAGTTAAATAGTCCTGCAATTGAATTTTACTTTTGGGGTAAAAAATTATTAGATGATAATGATTTGTGATTTGCAAAACATGAATGACAACTATCCCTTTAGATATGATCATAGCCGAGCTATGCATGCATGCATTGTGCTATTGAGCTTAACCAGTTGTAGCCTATTAACCAATTAATTATTAAATATCAAATAATATCAAACATGAGTAAGATGAATGATATTCTGGTTAAGTCAATAAAATAATCCTGAGCCTATTTTTTAAAACATATTATAGTTAAAGATTAGTAGTATATCATGTTCACTAACAAAACAATCCGATAAAAATATAGATATAGATCATTATAGCTATTAAAGTATCAGACAAATTTAAGTAATTCTTTAATTGTTAAATCCAAACAAAACTCAAATAAAATCCTTGTAGTTATAGAACTATTGCCCTAAAGCAGTGGTTGGCAAACTCATTAGTCAACAGAGCCAAATATCAACAGTACAATGATTGAAATTTCTTTTGAGAGCTAATTTTTTTAAACTTAAACTTCCTCTAATGCTACTTCTTCAAAATAGACTCGCCCAGGCCATGGTATTTTGTGGAAGAGCCACACTCAAGGGGCCAAAGAGCCGCATGTGGCTCTCAAGTCGCAGTTTGCCGACCACTGCCCTAAAGTAAAAGGACTTACATGAATGTATAATGATACTATAGATGAAACAAGATATTAGAGGACTTGCTTTGCTTTGTTTTGAGGAAAATTATTTAAGTAGAAAGCGAGGTGGAATGAGGAAAAGGTCGTTTAGAAACAAACTGTTTACAGATTCTGCCACTTGCAAGCCAAGCTGTTATGTGTAAATTATTAAACCTCTTTAAGCTTTAACTCATGATCTATAACTATGATACTCACCTAAAATAGCTAGTATGATAATACCTGCCACTTATTACCAGTCAGTAAAATTTTATAATGTTATCAATGAATTTGCAACATTAATTATATTATTGTGGTTTATTTCTGTTGCTAAATTTGAAAAGGATTGTTTATCACTGGGTGGGATAAAATGCCTGAATGAATAAGTCCACATTCTTGAGTAGAAATAAGTTGTCTGCTATAATGTTCCAGAACACTTAAGAAACCACAGAAACATTTATGTAGCATAATACTATCTAAACGAAAACCAAGTTCTGAATTTATGTAAATTAAATATTTTCATGGTTACATCCTATATCTTAAATACACTGCCTAAAACTAACCTGCTTTATTTTACTGATGTCACTACAATTTTTTCTGTATAGAAATTTTTGAAACTTAAAAGATGAGTGGAAGCATACATGTACAATTATAAAATTAGAAGAAATTCTACTTATCTTTTTATAATAAATATTTTATTTCTGTTGTATGTAATTTTTGAAAACTGATCACTTAATGATTACCATGCAGTTTGAGAAACCACTTATTTTGAATCCTATTTTACCTTTTAATTTTAAATCTTCTTAGCTTGATCTTATTCTAACATAATATTTAGGTCATTTATAAATAATGTTAATATGTTCGTGCACAGGTATATTAAATTATACACTTGGAAAACAATTACAGCTTTGTTCTTTTTTAAAATTTATCTTTATTGTTGAAAGTATTATAGATGCCCCCCTTGTTTTTTTCCCTATTGACCCCTTCCTCCCCGCACCTGCCCCACTGAAGCCTTTTTTACACTATTGTCTGTGTCCATGGGCGATGCATATCCTATATAATCCTATATAATAAAAGCCTAATATACTAAGTGTCTAGTCATCGATTCAACCAATCAAAGCATAATATGCTAATGATATGCTAAGGCTGCTCAACTGCTCACTATGATGTGCACTGACCACCATGGGGGCAGACAGTAGACCTGTCGACCAGTCGCTATGACATGCACTGACCATCAGGGGACAGACGCTCTAACCATTAGGGTAGCTTGCTTCTGGGGTCCGGCCGATCGGGACTGAGCGAGACGTGCTGTACATGCCCTGGAGCCTTCCTGCGGTCCCTCCCCAGCTGGCCAACTTCCTATGTCCCTTCCCAGCCCTGATTGTACACCAGTGGGGTCCCTCGGCCTGGCCTGTGCCCTCTCTCAATCTGGGACCCCTTGGGGGATGTTGGAGAGTCGGTTTTAGCCTGATCCTGCAGCAGGCCGAGGGACCCCACTGGTGCACGAATTTGTGCACTGGGCCTCTAGTATGCATATAAGTTCCCAGGTTAATCTCCCCTGCCACTTCCCACCTCCACTTTCCCTCTTAAATTCATCAATCTGTTTATAGTTCTATGTCTCTGGATTTAATTTCTTCATCAGTTTATTTTGTTCATTAGATTCCACATATGAGTGAGATCATATGATACTTTTCTTTCTCTGACTGGCTTATTTTGCTTAGCATAATATTTTCCAGGTCCATCCAAGCTGCTGAAAATAGTAAGAGTTCCTTTTTTTATATATAAAATGTGATTAAATTTACTAAACAGGAGGACTCCCTGGTTAAATAAATACTTAAAAATAAATACTTAAATATATATCACCATTAGATATATCTGTCTTTATGTTAATGAAAAACAGCTATCTAAAATTTTCCTATGGAATACTTTATCAAAAAAATGTTTGTTTTTTTCCCCAAGGATTTAGGGAATAATGGACAAATGACCATAAAAGGTGGTGGTAGTGGTTGGAATGGCTCACTAGATAGAAAAACTATGCTATTAAATGTGTGTTTTTTTTTTCAACATTTTACTATTTTAATTAGGGTTGACCAGCTCTGTTATTTTATTTATTAACTAGAGGCCCGTTGCATGAAATTCATGCATGGTTAGAGTCCCGAGGCCTGGCCGGCGATCAGGGCCAATAGAGGCCTTCCAGCTGCTGGCCAGGGCCTTCCTTCATTCCATGCCACCTCCTGGTGGTCAGCGCACATCATAACAAGCGATTGTGCTCCTGGTCGAACTCCAAAGGGGACATTTTGCATATTAGCCTTCTTTATATATACTGTAGATCTATTTTTAATTTCAACATTGATTTAAAAAATTCACATATATTATAATTCATTATCTCTAAAATATAGAATAGGAAAAATTAAGCTCTTTGAACTCTGTCAAAAATACATGAACGACCTGAATACATTGCTATCATTTATACAAAATATCTTGGATCCCATCTGCTGTTTTATGTTAGAATGTATTTGAACAATACCAGCCCACTGATTTTTAAAATAAATTAAGTTATAATTAATAAACACACCTAAGAAACCGTCATCATAAAGAGAAAATAAAACATTTTCTTGGTATTTTTTGTTAAAAAAGGAAATAATAGCTAGCAATAGTCACTGCCCAACTTTTACTACTGTTGGTGTACCTAAGCCTATTTTGACCTACAGTTCTTCCTAGCCTTGTGCATACTATTCTCCTGATTTCATAATTGAATTTTATGTACTTTTAGTAACTACTTTATAGTAACTACTAATAACTGTAGTTTCCATTTAAAAATCCACTGATGGTAACGTAGGCTGTTTCCAGATCTTGGCTATTATAAATAACGCTGCTATGAATATAGGGGTGCATATATTCTTTCAAATTGATGTTTCAGGATTCTTAGGATATATTCCCAGGAACACAACAATCCAATTAAAATAATGGGCAAAGGACCTGAATAGACACTTCTCCAAAGAGGACATACAGAAGGCCAAAAGACATATGAAATAAATGCTCAAAGTGGCTAATCATACGAAAGAAGCAAATTAAAACCACAATGAGATACCACCTCACACCTGCCAGAATGGCTACCATCAATAAATCAACAAACAGCACATGTTGGCGAGGATGTGGAGAAAAGCAAACCCTCATGCACTGTTGGTGGGAATGTAGACTGGTGCAGCCGCTGTGGAGAAATGTATGACGTTTCCTCAAAAAAAAATTAAAAATCTAACTGCCTTTTGACCCAGCCATTCCACTTCTGGAAATATGTTCTAAGAAGGCTACAGTTTTGAAATTCAGTATTATTTTCCTTCAGGAATAAAGTCACATTCTAAATCAAGATAAAAACACTGTTTCAGTGAATTTCTCCAATAGGGGGAAAATTTTATATATATATATATATATATATATATATATATATATATATATATATATATACATTTTCCCACTAAGCTGCTAAGAAGTTCCTAAATATTTCAAGAAAAAAATGTTAAAAACCCATTTAAAATATTTATGACTTTACTTAAATATTTAAAATGTTTTAAGGTTCTCTTTAATAATATCAATGTGGGCAGGCTTACTTGGTTTTGAAAAAAAAAAAAAAAAGAAAGAAAGAAACCAATATGTGGGGTATTGAGTCCAAGTCTGTTGTCTAGCAAAACTGAAGAATGGATTCATGGACAAAAATGGTTAACAGAAGTGAAGTTTATTGAGAGATGCCAGTCCTGTAAAAGGTGCAGCTGGGGTTCCAGCAGCAGGCCAGTATCCAGAGCTTCCTTTCCATGTTACAATCAGGTGTTAAAGTCTATTAGTCCATGTGCAGAGTTCCACATGGCCATAAGCCACATGGGCATATGGGATCATGTCTCCTGCCATCAACCCAAGAATCTAGTGCAGCTCGGGGGAGAGAAGAGAGAAAAAGAGAGAGAGAAAGAAAGTGCAGGTTTTTAAATCTAGGGGCAGATACATGCCTTGCTAGGTCCTGATTGGTCCCTTCAAAGAAGTCTGCCTTAATAACATTTTTTAGATTGGTTATATGCCTCACTATTTCATGATTGGTTATCTGCAAGCTACCGGTTTTAGTAACATTCATACATTTTAAAACTCATGTCTCCCTGAGCACCCTTCCTCCCCTCCCCATCCCCCCAGTTTGGGTACCTTAGTAACGCCACCTAGCTGGGTCCCTGGTTCTAGTTCCTACTCCCAACCCCCCCATCCCCACCCCTCCCACCCCCGCCACACACACAATGGTCTCTGTCCCTGTCTACCTAGCTTCTCAATACCAGAGGCATTTGACATGGTAAATCAGGTTTGGCAAGAACCTGGCTGACTCTCACACCAATAAGATGAATCACAATAATATCTTCAGCCAAGAGTCCCACTTTCATGCAGCGTGTTCCAATTATTTATGCAGAATGTGTAAGAAGATTTAGATACCTGTCTTTGTTTAAGGCCACTGATCATTTAGAAGCAGAATTGAAATGCTTTGGTACACCAATTCAGGATTAGTCCTTCCACTGTTTACATGTAATGATAGACATGATCACTTATATTCTATGATAGAGGACTGACAGCACAGAGCTTCCTTTGCTAAGCAACCCGCACAGTTCTTTAGAGGATGGATGCATGCTAAGACTGCAATTAAAGGGAAGCAGTAGCCCTCAAAGTGTCTCAGAGAGAGAGAGAGAGAAAGAAAAAGAGAAAGTTTAATAAAGGCGTTAACTAATAGAAAGTGTTGAAATGCATGGTTGTACAACAAATTTAACAATTTACATATATGCTTCATTATAGACTCACAGATTTTAAGTAGGTTTTCATATGCTAAAATTCTTTCACAATAAAATGTTTGCATGTGTTTCATTTATAACCAGTTCTATACAATGATAAAAAAAAGCTTTACAAATCAATCTACCTTAAGTATAATTTGTACAATTGATGCAACTCACACACATTTTTTTTGTTACCATTAATGATTCAGTTAACAGTATAATTTCATAAACAGTTGGACAAAAGCTTATTCAGACAAATGCATGAGCAGTAATTGTTATATAAAGTAAATTAATCAATAATTCAAGTCTATAATCTTAATGCCTCGTAGTTTTAATTGGTTTGGCATGTAATTCATTTATGATATTTATGCATTGCCTTTGGTGAGAAAAAAGAACTAAAAAAGCTAATCTACATATACACCACGGTATACTATATATAGCTTCTGTTTAAATATAGTAAGTCTTCAATATTGTCGATAGGTTCTTAGATTTATGGTAAATAACATATAAGGGAATCAGTCTTACCAAAGGCAAATTGACATAAACGAGATTTTAGTTCATATGGATCTCATCAACATTATAATGAAGAAGTTGAATGAAACAATGTTATTCTAAGACCTGCTGTAGTTTAAAGGGACTGTCTTCAAGTTGTTAGTATAGGAAAACCACAAGCATAAAGTAGGGATTTCCTGATTTCGACACAAGGGGCCCCTGAAGTTTCATGATTTACTATATCATCACAAGGCAATGTAAATTCCTCTGAAAACTTAAGTATTAGTTACATCAAATATTTTTCACACAAGGCATTTTCATGTACGATATAAAGGAGGTAAGGGAGAAAGTTAGAAAAAAGCAGATATTAAATCATGAACCATAACTCTTACAAGCATTCACCACTGCAGCTGATCTTGAAGCCTAAACTGCGAAGGATAGCTTGATCCTACAGACATCAATTCTGTGTTCTCCTTACTCTCTCTGATAGCAACTCAGCCACGCTGGTTCTTGTTCAGGTAACATTAACTTTTTATTCTTGTAGACCAAGCATGTCAACCTCGCGGCCTGCGGGCCACATGCCTCGTTTATTTGGCCCGTGTTAGCCTTTGAATTTGACATGCTGGTGGTAGACTCTGGGACGTTGGTGATCTTGCCCTGATTGATATGTTTTTCCACTTATCAATCATATAGTATAAGAGAGTACTGAGAAACATCTCATTGAATCACCTGGGTCCCAAAGAGTGTCCTCTTTCCCCTCATTAGGTAACAGAAACCACTTTTTCTCTCTCACAATTGGATTCAATTACCCTCTCAGCCAACTTACTAGAAAACAGTCTTAAGTTCCATTTGATCTGGACCTGTGTTTTTCTGGTGGAAGCATTCATATGTTGGTCAGTTGGTTCTCTAATCTTTTTCCAGGCATAGGAGGCAAAACACATTGAGTATGTTATTGAGGTCTTAGAGAAAGGGGCTCTTCTCAGTTTTGCTCAATACTTCTAAAGGTCATATCTCCTCCTTCTGGGAGAAAGGTAGTCATACTATCCTGGCCACTGGTTTAAAATATATACTATGTAATGTAGACTGGTCACTTTATTTGTAGGATTTTATCTTCTAGTTGGTACCAAATTTAGCCTTCAATAGAATATTCTATATATCTATCAGGTCACCAGTTCTGACTAATGGGAAACATGTTAATATTAGTAAATTTATAGGCAAATTATTATTAAAAGAGGTTTATTGATGTGTGGTTGACATATAAGAAGCTGTACATGTTTAAACTACACATCTTAGCCCTGACCGGTTTGGCTCAGTGGATAGAGCATCGGCCTGCGGACTGAAGGGTCCCAGGTTCGATTCCAGTCAAGGGCATGTGCCTTGGTTGCGGGCACATCCCCAGTAGCAGGTGTGCAGGAGGCAGCTGATCGATGTTTCTCTCTCATCGATGTTTCTGGCTCTCTATCCCTCTCCCTTCCTCTCTGTAAAAAATCAATAAAATATACTTAAAAAAATAAACTATAAACTACACATCTTAATAAGTTTTATATGTGTATACTAGAGGCCTGGTGCACGAGATTCGTGCACTGGGGGAGGGGTCCCTCAGCCTGACCTGTGCCCTCTTGCTGTCTGAGACCCCTCAGGGGATGTCCACCTGCTGGCTTAGGCCCAATCCCCCTGGACCTAAGCTGGCAGTCAGACATCCCTCTCACAGTCCAGAGCTCTTGCAGTCTGGGACCCCTCGCTCCTTACCACCTGCCTGCAGCAGAGTTGGGAGAGGCCATGAGCCTGGCTTCTAGCTGAGCGGCACTCCCCCTGTGGGAGCACACTGACCACCAGGGGGCAGCTCCTGCATTGAGTGTCTGCCCCCTGGTGGTCAGTGTGCATCATAGTGACTGGTCATTCTGCTGTCCGGTCAATTTGCATATTAGGGTTTTATTATATAGGATACCCATGCAACTATTATTGCAGTCAAGATAGTGAATATATCCAATCACTACCATGTATGTTTTCTTGCCCCATTATAATTTCTTCATGTTCCTCCTTTCCCTATCCCATTCCCAAAAGACAACCATTAATCAGCTTCTTTCTATCATTTGTTTATTTTTTGTTTATTTATGGATGGAGGATAAATCTGGTCTCTGTTCCTCCAGCTTGGTCAGAAATGGCAGTTTTGCATTTTTTTCAACTGTAAAATATTTATCTTGAGAAGGAACAATATTGAGTAGGGCTACATGGAAATAAATACAGATTATTTCAAGGCCATAGCAACTAATGCAAATAGAAGCGCTATTTTCAGGGAGGCAAATGCATAACCAGAATATGTGTCTATTCTTATGAGAAAAAAAAAATCACTGTCCAATCCATGACTAAGAGGTAACCAGCCCACAGTTCATTCCATGGTAATTGTGCCATTGGCATTTAACGTTAGCAGGTTTTGTACTCAGCAGTATTATTCTGGGGGGAAAAACCTTGGAGAGAAGTTTACATATCAAATCTTTCACTGTAGTTGTTCCTAGGTGGGCATATTCATTGGATAATAATAGCTCTATATAATGTGCTCATACAGAAAGTACTACCCATATTCTTATCTCTTTAGATCTACTTGCCACACTAATATTTAAATTTTATTGGATCTGATTTTTAACCATCCTCGCCAGCTTATTAGTTATTGCTTAGGAACCATACCTGGCTATATCTATTTCTCAGGTCATCTATATTTCCACATACAGTGATTAAGATATTTCACCCAAATATCTCTTTATTAGAAGGATTTTTTGTCATTGAAGTCAGTCAATAAGTGCAAACCAAATATTATTATTGTGCAGCATATATATTGAACTGGACTTGAAAAATAATGCATATCCCCTGTGGAAAAAAAAAGATATTCCACAGTCAACTCAGTCAACTCCCCATGAGACGCTAGGTATGGCTTGAGTCCTACCATGGAGGGCAGAACCACTTGCTTATGCAAACTATTTGTGTTCTCAGCACCTACATGGGCAAAGTTTATATATATACACATATATAAATTTACACATACGGATTACCCTTAAAAATGCAGGGTTAAGGGTGCTGACCATCACACAGTCAAAAATCCATATAATTTTTGACTTCCTGAAAACCTAAATTGTCTTTCAAGATCCATGGGAGATAGATTCCAGGACTCTCCACTGATATTAAAATCTGTGGATGCTCAATTTTTCTATATATAATGTCATCAATAATGCAAATAGTTGGTCCTTCACTTATACAATCTTTCAACAGTACAACTACATATTGAAAAAACATCAACATATAAGTGGACCCAGGCATTGAAACCCATATTATTTAAGGTTCAACTGTGTGTGGTGTAAAATCTACCTTGAACTTGAGTGTTACTATGCAAATCTAATTTTTGATTAGTTTGATTTAATTTATCTCATACACTGTGTTTTTGAGGGGTGATTTGAGGGTCATAGTAACTTGTTATCCCCAAGTCAGGAATTTAGCTTCTACCAGGGCTCATTATAAAGCTAAAACCTGGAACTCTTCCAGATCCCTACTGATCTTGGCTGTGATTCTCCAAAGAGAGCTCACCTGAGATTCCATTCAGAACTTATCAATTCCACAGATATTTCTAATAACAGTTGATGGGCTGGATCATAAAATAAGACAGCTTGTACCACAGCTTGAACCTGTTACAGAGACATATTTTGTTCCAGGATTAATTCAAAATTGGCAAACTTCTTGGTCACCTGATAAATGGGTTAAGCAACATATCCAAATGTAATATATATTTCCTCCAGAATTCAAGGAGACACACCAAGACTTTTGTTTTTTCATAGTGAATTACACAAGGGGTCCTTATCTAAAAAGAGCATCTCATCATTTCTCTGCATGAGAGATCTTATATTTTGATGTCCTCAATTGTAATATGACAACGAAAAAGAAAATTGACATAGTGCTATGACAAGTCATCAGGTATAATCTGAGCCTAACATAAATTGTTATTTTTTACTTACTGATGAAAATTAGAAAAATGTCCCCAGCATATGAATTCTTTCAATAAAGATACCACATCTGGCATAGAAGCTATGATTAGCATCATAACCCAAAGAATGACATAATGTATCACCATAATTTTCTATGATTTATCTGGATTTAGCATTGATCAAAAGATTTACATGGAGATAAAGTGGTCTGAATTCCTCAAGCCTGTGGTGTTAATAAGAAGTCTGTACATACAATTCAATCCAGGATGTAATACTGCTATGGTTCACACTTTGTAGGATGCAGGGAGTTCCAGGAGCTTCTAACTAGACTTTTCCACTATGTCTACTATCTAATATTGCTCCAAAGGTTATGCACCAATGTGGGAACTTTGCCAGATATTTAGTGTATCTATTCTGACTACATCTTCTGGGGTAGGGATGAATCTTCAGTCCTATTAGACCGTGTTGATTGCATACAGTGTCAGTATCATTCAGAGAGTAAAATGAATGAATTCTAGTTGTGACTGTAACCTAATAGTTTCTTAGGAAAACAGGATACCAAAGTTCTTCCAATACACAGGTGCATGAATAATATAAGCTTGCTATTTTAAGTGTACTTTTACCTTGCTGGAAAGAGGAGTTTAAAGTTATATTCTATTTCATTAATTTTTAGAATGTTCCAAATGCCAACATCATAGTGATACTGTAGAGTTAATATTTTAAATAAGGTGGAATTATTGAAATAAGAAATACATCTTAATTAAAAATATAGACAAGTGCACTCATAAGTGTTGTTATCCAAATACACAGTAATTCTTTATCTGTAGGAAACAAGGAAATATTAATTAAAATGTATTATGAACTGTGACCAGGAAAAAGATAAAATTTCAGCCCCATGCTAAATTAAGAAAAGAAATTCCTTATATTGGGTATATCTTGAAAGTTTATTTCCTAAAACTTCCATTCATATATTATGTTTTAGAGGCAATTTCAAAACTTAATTTTGAAACCTCAAAATAATTATTTGACTCAGGTAAACCTGATATCTCTACTGATTTCATATTTGATTCAGTTTTTCTATAAAAATCATGTAGTATATTGGATTTTTCATTTATTACTATTTATAGGTTTATTTTTTATAAGCATTGTGTTGGAACAAGGATCTTATTTTGAACCCACAATTTGGTATTCTAGTTATGGTTTTGCATCTTTCCTCTTTATGACCATGGATTATTTTGAGATCACTGCTGTGATAATATAGTTTGTAACCTTGGACATAGCCCTCATCGACTTCAATATATAGAGGTGGACATTTGCTGATAGTGCCCAAAATGAAACCAAAATTTAACACAAAGAGATTCCAAATTGAGATGTCGATGTGATGAATGTCTCAAAGTACAATTCATTATATCAGAAATTGTGCATATCATACTAGAGATATAGACTCGGGTAGAAAACAGAAGGCATAGTAAAAAGCTATTCTATGAACCAGTGAGTTTTAACCCCAGGTATATGGCCTCATCTATTGGTAGAGAAGAAACAAATAAGGATTCTGAGCAATTTCAGATTAGATATTTAATCTTGCCTTATTGTCTATAGTAACAGCTCTTGTCTTAGTGTTATGACAGGTTTTTTAAGAGCATCAAATGAGGCAAGATGTATGGTTTAGTTTTCTAAAGCAGTATAACGAATTACCACACACTTAATAACTTAAGATAGCATCAGTTTATTATTTCACAGTTCTGCAGCTCAAAAATATGGCACAATGTGTCTTGGTACTGGCCTCACGGTACCACAAGGCCAAAGTTAAGGCCAAGTTCTCATTCAGAGACTAAGGAAATACTGTGTTCCACGAAAATAAGACATCCTCCGAAAATAAGACCTACTTACAGGTTTCCTTCTGAGTGAAATATAAGGCATCCCCTGAAAATAAGGCCCCCAGGCTCTGTCTCAGAATGAAAATTAATTTACCGTAAACTGGTCGCTAGGGCTGCCCCGACTGAGTCCTGACGACACTGCTCTGTGGAGGCGGAGCAGAGGGCGGAGTGAGCGGGGAGCATGGGGCGGGAGAGAGGAGGAGACTTTCGCAGATGCGTGTAGAAGAACAGGAGGATTAGAGCGGATGGGATGTGGCGAAGGTGGTGAGTGCTGGTCTGTCTCTGGTGACACTACCTGATGCTTGCAGCCGCCTTCATGATGACTGAAGGTTCTCAGTCAGTGGCAGACCCTGCTCCAGCCCAGATCCAGGCCACAGCAAGCCCAGTGACAGTCCCCAGGCAGGCCCCAGGGGGTAAATGTCTGATAAAGGGGTAGGGGGGATGTCTGGTGAAGGTGTTCAGTGGCACAGGAGTGGGGGGAGAAGGATCACTTAAAATGACACAGGAGGATCAGAGGGGGCAATCAAAATGACACAGGAGGATCAAAAGGGGTTACTAAAATGGTAATCCCCCCTCTGATTCTCCTGTGCCATTTTGATTCCCCACTCTGATCCCCCCTGTGTCATTTTGAGTGATCCCCCTCCCCCCACTTGATACCCCAAATCCTTTTTTTTTTTACCCCTAGAAATGAGCGCAAAAAGAAAAAGCTACTCCGTGGAGTACAAGAAAGGAATCGTGGAAGACTCTTGGGGCCAAAATCTTACTACTTTCTGCAAAGAGAAGATGTTGAGTATCCGATTGGTCCGCAAATGGCGAGCAGAGTATGGTAACCTCATTGAACAAGTGGACAAGGGAAATGCTAAAAAGCGCAAGTGTGGATCAGGTCGGCAACCATTATTTTCCGAGCTGGAAGACCTGATCTGTGAATGGGTTGTTGACAGGAGAGCAAAGGCTTTGGTTGTGAATAGGGCTCAGATTCAAGAATTTGCCCTTGCAATGGCACCACAGTTTGACATAGCCCCCAAAGACTTCAAAGCATCACAACACTGGCTGGATAATTTCCTTCAGCAAAGTGAACTGTCTTTAAGAAGATCTACAACATTGTTTAGGTTGGAAGATACTCAAGTTATTAAGCGAGCACTTGCATTCAAGTCCTTTATTGATGATGCTGACTCCTCTAAATACAATCTTTCCAACATGATTGCTATGGATGAAACTGCAGTGTTTATGGGCCAATCATCTCAAACAACAATTGAACAGAGGGATGCCTCCTTGGCGTACATTCCCTCCACTGCTTACGAAAGTGCACGTGTTTCCTGTATTTTGGCAATTCGTCTGCATGGCACTAAAATCCCACCTTTAATCATTTCTAAGGGCAAGAAGGAAAAGATTGAACGTGTTTTGGGCATTTTTATTCTTGAAACTGAAAAAACCTGGGCCACACAAGCAGTTATAAGGAAGTGGGTCGATTTAATGCTGCCGCTTGTTATGCGAGGGAGCCAAAGAGGTCTGCTAGTCTGGGATGCAGCCAGCAATCACCGTGCTAAAGACATGAAGACATTTCTTCACGAAAGAAAAATAGATCAGATAATGATTCCCACAGGAATGACGGCCTATCTCCAGACTCTTGATATTGCAATAAACAAGCCATTCAAAGACAATTTGCGCATGGAAATTAATGACTACGTTGAAAATAGAATGGAGAGAAATCAGTGTGGAAACTTTGTGAAACCTAAACTGCAAGAAGTTGTGACTTGGGTGAAGAATTCATGGGAGAAAATCACTGACAGTTGCATTGCAAATGCACTGTGAGCAGGCTACCTTGACAAGGAGTACTTATTTAAAGACAGTGCTATTGCTAAATATGAGAGATTTGGTCCACTGATTCTGAAAGAAATGGAGTCACAAGAAATTCACCAGGAAATTCAGGAATTGAATTGTTATGATGATGTTCCAGAAGATGATGACATGATTGTCATTGAATAAATGAGTAAATTCTTGATACTGTAGGATACACAGTTTGTCTGGTTTGTGTTGACAACTACCGTACTACCATACCATATACAGGTAATAAATTTCCTTTATTTTCATTTAACAATAAATGTGTACCGTATTCTTCTTCATGGAAAAATAAGACGTCCCCTGAAAATAAGACCTAGCGTGTCTTTGGGGGCAAAAATTAATTTAAGACACTGTCTTATTTTCGGGGAAACACAGTAATTTGTTCTAAGCTCATTAGGTATTTAGAAGAATTCAGCGCCAGTGGTAGAAGGATTGAAGTCCCAGTTTTCTTACTGGCTGTAACTCCTGGAGACTGAACCACATTATTTGATGTGATGCTTCCATCTTCAAATCAGCTGCAGCATTGACAAATTCTCTGTATACTTTTAATCACCAATATTAAAGGGTTCCTATTATTATGTAAGATTTAATTAACTAAGCTCCTTTTTCAACTGTGTCAGATAAGATAGTCTAACCTCTTGAGAAAAGTCCACCAAATCACAATCCCTATGATTGTATAGGATGTGCACATCAATATGGGGGAAGAAAATCTTAAAGAGCCATTTTTAATTCTTACTACCCCAATGTATATGAAATAATTTTGTAAATAATAGAATACTAACTAAATATCTGGTATAATTACATTTTTCTAATCAAGAAGAGATCACAACTTTAATAATCACTTTATGATGGAAGTCCAATCATATCAGATGCCTGCACCATTAAATATGGTATAATTTCTTCACACACATTCAGATTTGGTGACTTAAAAATGTTTAGCTTTATACCTAGCTTTGTTTTAGTTATAATAGAAATTATACATTTTAAAAATATTATAACTTATATTAATGCCAAAAGTATAAATAAACTAAGGGGGGATGTTAGTTGGGTCATTTCGTGTTTTAAGTCTATGTAGTAAAACTTTATTAGGATTTCAGTTGCATGAAGATAATTGAGATTATTTAAATTCAGTTGAGCAATTTAATAGTTTCTTTAAGGTGTTATCTATATTTATCTTGATTCTCAAGAGCTTATTGGAGCACTTCATTTGTAGTAATGCTAGGGTAATTTATTTTAGACCAAGTTTCCCACTGAAAGTAGTTAGAAATTAGGCAACCTATTAAAAAATAAAAAAAAGCACTGTTTGAAGACATTTTAGATTTACCAAGACAGTGAGAATTTATGGGGCCAGTATCAAGGATTAAGGAAGACACAAGTACATGAACACAACATTTAACATTTCTTTCCACCATGAGGAATTTGTTAATTCCAAAATTTATGGCTGAGAAGTGGAGAGCCAGAGAGAGCATTTGCAGACTTCTGTGATTTATTGGACAAAATTATGGTTTGGGGACCACAAAAGAAGAGAAGCTCTAAATAAGACAGAAAGATTTCACTTGAAACACCAAATTTAGCTGCCATTGGAGTAAGAAGCAGAAGCAGAGCTGAGGATCTAAAGTGCACCTTCAAATTATTCTAGTGTTGTCAGCATAGCTGCTCTCCTAAGGCAAAAGTCAACTCCCTTTGGAGGAAAAAAACATCATAAACCCTCAAGTGACTGCTGTAATTTTTTATATGCCATATCTGACATTCGATCAAATAATCAAAATAAAAAATATTCAGGCACATGAAAAAGACAAATTTTAACTAAAAACTAAGAGAAGAAACATAATAGAAATCACTCACAATTTTAGATATTGTGGTTATTATACACAAACTTAAAGATAGCTAAAATTAATGTATTAAATAAGCTGAAAGTCCAAGGGGAATTAATTTTTTATTAAATGTATTGAGGTGACATTGGTTAATGAGGTTATATAGGTGTGAAGAATATCTTGGAGAACTCAAAACAAAGCAAATTTACAAACCTAAAATTTAATCGATGGATCCAACTAAAAAAAGAAGTAGATAAGAAAATCATATATGTATGAACACCAGGAGGAAAAATGTACAATACACAAATATCATGAAAGGTATATGAAATTCAGTTAGAAATAAAACATGTATATAACTGGAGTCTCAAAGAGCAGAGTTAAGATTTGATATGAAATAAATATTTTAAAAGACAATAGCTTACTGTTAAAGAAAATGCTGAAAAGTATCACACAGATTTGAGCAATGAGCTATAAGCAAGCTAGATACTAATAACAAAGAGAACTGTATTTACACGTATTGTAGTAGAACTCACTTGAATTTATGAATATGAGATCATAGCAATCTTAGAACCAAAGATATATAAAAATAACGAAGTTTATACTGACTCTCATAAAGGAACAATCTATGAAATGCCAAACATCCCTAGTCTTTCTCACAGTAAAAATATTTTTGTTCTTAATAATTTACTGAGATTCTAAATATTTTAAGAAATCTCCGTTGTTTTGAAGTTAAATACAAGTTAGTTAAAATATATCTTATTCTCTTGCTATCTAAACAAAAAAATAAAAATCTTCTATTTTTTAAGACTGTATTTAGTAATTCTTTTCTTAAAGATGAAATTATCTCTTACTATCTAACTTTAAAATTTACCTATGCATAAATTATGGAAAATTGAATCACTGCTTCAAAAAAGAAAGTAGAGTATCATCACCCCAAAATAAATTAAAAAAAAATAAGTAAGTAAATAAAGACAGCTAGAAGATTTTGGGAAGTAGAAGAGTGAAGGGAGGATTTGCTGTATAGCTCTTACTATGTTTTTAGTCCTATAACTTTCAATTTCTTCTTTTTTCAACTTCTTTCTTTGCTAAGATTTTCCAATTTTTTTCATCTACTGCAACATAAATTTTAATTATGTCTTTAATCATTTTTGATGGCTGCTTCAAAATTATTGTAAGATAATTACAATATCTAATTCACCTAAGTGGTGGCATCAGTTGATTGTCTTTTTACATTCAGATTGTAATTTTCTTGGTTCTTTTTATAATGGGTGATCTTAGAGTCTATCCTCGATATTTCACCTATTATGTATGAGTTTGGATCCTACTTAAAACTCTGCTTTTAACAGGAAGTCACCCTGTTGAAGTTTAGTAGGCCAGTCTTGGCCTATATTTGTGGACTGTATTTTAAATGGCATTTTGTAGTAGCCTTTGCTGTGTGGCACTGACAGGCCTTACTCTGATCTCTGCTGATATAGTCTGAGATGGCTGACAGGATTTCCCAACCCTGGCTGCTGAGTTTCTCTCAGTGGGGACATTAGCATCCCCTACAGATGTTTCCCTGAGGCCCCTGTGTCTCAGGGCAGGGAAGGGAAATCTTAGGCTCACAGTATCCAAGAACTTCCCTGGACCAGCTTCCTTATTCTGGCTGCTTACCTTCCTTCACTTCTGCCCACCCAGCCCTGTGCCTCTGGATAGCAAAGGGGTTTTCTTTTCCACATATGTCAGCTGGCTGTAGCTCAGTCCCTCCTGTGGACTTCCTTGCCTACTTGCTTCAATTTCTCCTGGTTGGGGAAGAAAAATCTCAGGATATTCAGGTCCTGGGTTAAATAGGTTTATGGGGCAATCCCAGGCCCTGATGGGGGCGCAAGCAGGAAGCAAATCCTCTCTCACATCTCTCTCTCTCTCTCTCTCTCTCTCTCTCTCTTTCTCTCTCTCTCAAAATCAATGGGAAAATACCCTCAGGTGGACCTGATCCCTCATGTCAGTTTTGCATTTCCAACCTTACAACATGTTTTAATCTCAGGGACACCAACATTAAAAGCTTCTATTCCCATTTACGCTCCCCACGCCCCTCCTAGATTTGGGCACATGACTACATTCTGACCAATGATGTGTAAGTATAAGTATTGTATCACAGTTTATAGTAAGCTTCTTAGGAGAGAGCAAAATTGTCTTTTTAAATGTCTC
Organism: Plecotus auritus; assembly: GCF_963455305.1. Taxonomy (NCBI): domain Eukaryota; kingdom Metazoa; phylum Chordata; class Mammalia; order Chiroptera; family Vespertilionidae; genus Plecotus; species Plecotus auritus. The sequence goes on from NC_137774.1 coordinate 156,228,814, forward strand.
CCCTTTGCCTGGCTCCTGGAAGAGAGAATTTGACACGTTAAACTAGAAGACTGAGGCTATGGAAGGAAGAGAAGAGAGACTGAATGACTTGGCCCCTTGGTACCTGACACCAGGAGCTCCAAACTAGGCACTGAGAGTACCCAGAAATTTACCCATGAGAGAAAAACCATTCATATTTTCTAAAGTGTCACTATAACAAATTTTCATCATTCATAAAGTTAATCCTAACTAATATAAAATGTCCTGCCTGAAAGCAGTGTCCTGCTAAAACTAAAGCTTAAATGGTGGCATTGTTTTTGCTGGTGGTAAGAAGATAGATTTTGCAGATTGAAAGGTATAATGTGTTTTTTTTCTTTTTTTAAATTTTTATTTATTTTTATTTTATTTTATTTTTTAAGGTATTATAAATAGTAGTACATATGTCTCCTTTTTTTCCCCCCATTGACCTCCTCCCGGCCTCCCCATAACCCCTGGGACTTGCCCTCACCTCCCACCCCCCACCAGTGTTTTATGTCTATTGGTTATGCTTATGCATACGAGTCCTTCAGTTGATTTCTTACCCACCCCCCCAACCCTCCCCTGCCTTCCCACTCTAGTTTGACAGTCTGATCGATGCTTCTTTGCCTCCGTATATATTTTTGTTCGTCAGTTTATAATGTTCTTTATATTCCACAAATGAGTGAGATCATGTGGTAATTATCTTTCACTGACGTCTTATTTCACTTAGCATAATGCTCGCCAGTTCCATCCATGCTGTTGCAAATGGTTAGAATTCCTTCTTGTTTACAGCAGCATAGTATTCCATTGTGTAGATGTACCACAGTTTTTTAATCCACTCATCTGCTGATGGGCATTTAGGCTGTTTCCAAACCTTAGCTATGGTGAATTGTGCTGCTATGAACATAGGGGTGCATATATCCTTTCTGACTGGTGTTTCCATTTTCTTGGGATATATTCCTAGAATTGGGATTACTGGGTCAAATGGCAGTTCCATTTTTTATTTTATTTTATTATTTTGAGGAAACACCATACTGTTTTCCACAGTGGCTGCACCAGTCTGCATTCCCACCAGCAGTGAAGGAGGGTTCCTTTTTTTCCACATCCTCTCCAGCACTTGTCGTTTGTTGATTTGTTGATGATAGCCATTCTGACAGGTGTGAGATGGCACCTCATTGTTGTTTTGATTTGCATCTCTCGGATGATTAGTGACTTTGAGCATGTTTCATGTGTCTCTTGGCCTTCTGAGTGTCCTCTTTTGAAAAGTGTCTATTTAGGTCCTTTGCCTATTTTTTTTTATTGGATTGTTTATCTTCCTTTTGTTAAGTTGTATGAGTTCCCTGTAAATGTTGGACATTAAACCCTTATCAGAGATAACATTGGTAAATATGTTCTCCCATGCAGTGGGTTTTCTCGTTGTTTTGTTGATGTTTCTTTTGCTGTGCAGAAGCTTTTTATTTTGATGTAGTCCCATTTGTTTATTTTCTCCTAGTTTCCATTGCCCTAGGAGCTGTATTGGTAATAATACTACTACGACAAATGTCTGCTCTTTTGCTGCCTATGGCTTCTTCTAAGATTTTTATGGTTTCCCATCTTACATTTAAGTCCTTTATCCATTTTGAGTTTATTTTTTGTGTATGATGTAAGATGGTGGTCTAGTTTCATTTTTTTTTTTTGCAAGTATCTGTCCAGTTTTCCTAACACCGTTTATTGAAGAGACTGTCTTGTCTCCATTGTATGCTCTTACCTCCTTTGTCAAATATTAATTGAGCATAATGGCTTGTGTCGATTTCTGGGTTCTCTGTTCTGTTCCACTGGTCTATATGTCTGTTCTTGTGCCAGTACCAGGCAGTATTGAGAACAGTGGCTTTGTAGTATAGCTTGATATCTGATATTGTGATCCCTCCAACATTGTTATTCTTTCTCAAGTTTGCTGCAGCTATTCGGGGTCTTTTTTTTTTATTCCAGATGAATTTTTGGAAAGTTTGTGCTAGGTCTTTGAAGTATGCCGTTGGTATTTTAATGGAGAGTGCATTGAATCTATAGATTGCTTTGGGTAGTATGGACGTTTTAATGATGTTGATTCTACCAATCCATGAACATGGTGTATTCTCCATTTATTCTTGTCTTCCTCTCTATTTTTAGTGTCCTGAAATTTTCTGAGTACAGGTCCTTAGTCTCCTTGGTTAAGTTTATTCCTAGGTGTCTTAATCATTTTTGTTGCAATGGTAAATGGGATTGCTTTTTAAATTTCTCTTTCTGTGAGTTCATTATTGGTGTATAGAAAAGCCATAGACTTCTTGGTGTTAATTATGTGTTTTATTTCTTTACTGAAATGTTAAAATACTCAGTGAGCCTATCTTTAAAATACCATGCAAACCAGTTTACAAGGCAACTGAGGTCTTAGTATCAAGAAAACCTGTAAGAACAATTTGGAATGATAATCTGTTGACAATGTTTTACTGCTCTCAATAAAATTGTATGAGAGGGGACAAATGAAAGTAGAGCTAGCCCATCTATGGACAGAGACAATATATACTTACTGGATTCACTCAACTTTGGGAGGTAGAAAAAATAAATTGTTGTGTTTTTTTTTTGTCCCTCAAATTGAAGTAGTTATTAGACTTTGTCCTTTTTCAAGTTGTAAATTCTACTTTCATATATGAGGATAAAGTTGTTGCTTTCCATTTAGACCAAGTTTTTATTTTCAGATGGTAGACCAAGTAGGGGCAACCCCCAGTTGACAGCCAGTAAGAAATCAAGAGTATTCTTCCTACAAGCTGTGGGGACTAGATTTCTCCAACGATTTCAATGAGCTTAGAAGCAGATTCATCCCAGGGTCTCTTGATGAGCCCAGCAGGCCAACACCTTGATTTCCACCTTGTAAAACTTTAGATGGAGCATTCAGGTGAGTCATCCTGTTCTTTTGATCTACAGATTGCCAGGTAACAAATGTGTCTTGGTTTAAGTCACTGAGTTTGTATTGATTTGTTACAACAGAGATAGAAAACTAATACAGATGGCTATGATGTAGCTACTGTTTTTTGAGGTGAAGAGGGCAAAATGAGGGAGTTAGAGAAACCAGGAAGAAAAAGACCAGAAATTCAGACTAAAACATTGTGCATATACTTTTTATGCCCACAATCACCACTTCTATTCAATGTAGTATTTGCAGTCTGGGAGAGGGTCTGAAAGGACAATGGGATATCCAACTTAAGGTATTCTCAGTTAGGTGGTAGAAGCAAAAGATACTAATTATAAAGATAAATAAATGTAAAATTAATTGTTTAGTGTCTTCTAAAAAATAAAATAAAACACTGTATTTATAAAAATCTGTTTTATGACAGCCTTACCAGACCTGTCTAGAATGTCTAGCCAAGGAACTCAGTCAAGCTCTAGGACAGAAGTGTTATAATTGCTATAATAGCAATGCTATGTTTCTTCATTGTCCACCCAATCCTGCCTCTAACTGTGACTTTGATACTAACCTTCCCATTTCTATTCTTGTAGGCACATTAGACATTAGGCAATGGGGAATGATGATATAAATTTTTCAAAATGTATATGTAATTTATTTTGTTTTAAAGTACTTTTATTTTTAAATATTTAATGTGTCTTTGCACATTAAATTTAAAACTTTCCTTTATTAAACATAAAATATACTGTATTTCAAGTATTTTCTTAGTAAGAGAGATATCAGATTAGTAAAAATTGCTACCCAAAGTTTAATAATAGTAAAATGTCTGGCTATTTTGTGGCTAAGATGAATTTAGACTCTCATCAGTAGGTAATGGTAACTCACATAGGAGGAAATATGATACATAAAAAAGAAAAAGCATGGTCATACAACCTGGTTTTATTTTTTATTATTATTTTAAATATATTTTTTATTGATTTCAGAGAGGAAGGGAGAGGGAAAGAGAGAGAGAAATATCAATGATGAGAGAGAATTATTGATCGGCTATATCCTGTATGCTCCACACTGGATATCAAGCCTGCAACCTGGGAATGTCCCTTGACTGGGAATTGAATCGTGACTTCCTGGTTCATAGATTTATGCTCAACCACTGAGCCACACTGGCCGGGCTACAACCTGGTTTTAAATGGTGACTCTGCATGAGCTAGAAGTGCAAATCTTAAGAAATTTATTTTATTTCTCTGTGCCTCAACTTTCTCATTCTTAAAATGGTAATATGACATTTTCTGATTGAAACTATTAGTTATAATGAAGTTAAAGGGCTTAATCCACTGTGGGTTACATTGTGATGTGTTCATAAGGAATATTTTTTTTGCAAAGACTTAGTGGTAGTAATAATAGATTTTGGTGGGTTTTTTTTGTTTTTTTTTTTTGGTGGGATCACTTATGCGTGGGGAATACATTCAGATATTTGGATCATATTCCAAATCACCCAGAGGTACTGGATTTTAGATGGATTCATTAACTGAATGGGCTTTTCATCTGTTCCCTTTGGAGAATGGTGGCAGTAGTACAATACATATAAACAAAACCAAACAAAATGAAACAAGTAAAAGCATATTTAAATAGTAAAAAAAAAAAAAAAAAAAAGATTTTGACAAAGCTCACTGGTTGCAATCTTACTATTTAGTTGGCCATATGGTTCTCCAAAATGAAGACTACATTCCCTCCTAATACCTGGAATATAGGTAATATCATATTGATTGTGGTCATATTTATTGGGGATACCTCTAATGCATGGAGCACTTACCAGCCATTAGAATGCTTACCCAGATTTTAGTATTAAAGAAAAACAAAGTTGTTTGTGTGTGTGTGTGTGGGGGGGGGGTGTTTCCTTAAACCATTGTCATTTTAGAAGCTCATTACTCTCAGCTAAAACCTATCTTAATAGATTTTCTATTTAGAGATTTGTCAAATTGTTGGTAAAAGCATCAGGAAGAGAAATATATAAAAGTGATTCCCTATGTGAAACAAAACCAAATAAGAGAAAAGATGGAAAAGGAAACATGATTTTTTATTTTAAGATCCTCAGTAAAAATGTGATACTTAAAAATTTGAATATATGTTTTTCATATATATTTTTTGTGAATATCTTAAAAGTTAGTATTAAAATTGAAAACAATAAAAGACGGGATAAAAAATAAGTAAAGATAGTTAGGTTTTACACATGCCAGGGAGAACCAACAGCTGGAGAAGAGCAGAAGTGGAAAGATGGTTGCATTTGTTCAACAAAAGCATTCTTTTCTCTGTTTAATATAGTGAGAAGCATTATATGAATTTTAAGCAGTCAAGTAAAATCCCTTTTTTGGACATTTTATATTTTGACTCACCTAGCATCATGCATTTCTTCCAAATTGGGATGAAACCCCTGTTGTATATTTACTGATATAAAGTAGGGCCCCACCTCTCTCTGAGTGTGAAACTGTGGGGAAGAAGCATACCTTTTCTTTGTTTTTTTCATCCTGGCATCTATAATGTGACAGGATCAGGTTGAACTTTCAGGCCTGTTTCTTTGAGCTGTGAAAGAATGATGCATGAAGGATGCTGTGTCAGGAGGAGGAGATGAAACAAATTGTGACTTTTCGTAACACTAACCAAGCAGCATAGTCATGGCTATGTAGGTGGCTGTATCTGTAGCCTGCATTCTTTTTTATGCATTCTCTAAAATTTCTATATCTATTCAATGTATTCACTTTCTGCCTAATTTAGTCAGAGGCAATTTCTTGTTTTGTATCATAAACCCGGCTTGGTGCTCTACCTCTCTAATAAAATTTCATACTGCTCCCTTCTCCTTTCTTCACATTCAGCATTGCAGTCTTATTTTCTGTTTCTTGAGCCCAGCATGCTTCTTTTAGCTAAGGAGGCCTGGAAAATGCTTCCCCTCGGTCTAAATATATCTTCCTACGGAAGTTTGCATGATTGCTTACATTTAGATTTCCTCTGAAACACAGAATTTCCTGGCCCCTTTTCACAGTAGTTAGAATCAACTGAAAATTATTATATATTTTGTAATTGTTTAGATTTGCAATTATATTTTAGTTGATTTTTAATTTTTTACTTGTCCTTCCCCACTAAAATATAATTTCTCTGAGAGATGGGATCTCATATGGTTTAATAATGGATCTGGCCCACATATAATCCAGACTAACTACTAGTGTAATGTTTCCTATAGGAAAAACATAAATCAAAGGAAAAAGTGAAGTTAACACCCCATATCTCCTGGTCTGGAAACCAGAAGGGTGTACAATAGCAGCCCACAAGACGTTTATTTGTGTACTTTAAAATCTTCTGCCTGAGGGACTGGTTTCAAGCAGTCCGAAGCTAAGTGCTAAATGAGTTCCCTTTCCTGGGAGCACTTCAGAAGTAAGGGTGCTCACAGACTGGAAGTGAAGGTACCAAAATATACTCCATGCAAAGAGAAATGAAAAGAAAGCTGAGATAACTATAAGTCTATCACACAGACAAAGTAGACTTTAAAACAAGGACAAAAATAAAATACATATAAAATCATTACATAATGGTAAAGGAGTCAATTTGCAAAAAAATATATTTGCACCCAATGTAGGAGCACCAAAATATATAAAGTAAATATTAAGAGATCTAAAAGATAAAATAGGCATCGATACAATAATAGTAGGTGATTTTATCACCCTGTTTACATAAAAGGATAAATTATGCAGGCAGAAAATCAATAAGGAAACATTGGCCTTAGACCAGATGAAAATCACTACTTTTGCTGATAAAGCCATGTTGGTTATTTTTAGTCCAGAATCATGAAGACTACCCTTGCACAATTAAGTCCCACATGGAGCTGATGCTACTAGGCCTTCCTGCATTAGAGATAGTGTGCAGCTGTAAAATATTAAGGCCTAAGAAGACCACAATCAAAACAAAGTTGAGCATGCCTAGTGACCCAATCCTAAATTTATAATCATTTATCACTTAATCTTCTCCTATGTGTATAGAGTAAGGGGGCAGAGAGACATGGGATATGCAGCAAATAAGCTTTGACCTTTGAGGAACCCTATCTGATATCACCAGAGAGATTTGCTAAAGGATATACCTATACTAATAAAAGGGTAATATGCAAATTGGTCAGGACACCCGCACAGTAACGACCGAACAGCAGGCTGCATGGGGTGACCAGGCCAACAGAAGGGTTAGTACAGGATGACCAATGACAAAACAGCAGGCTGCATGGGGCAACAGGCTTGCATGGGGGTCAGTGAGGGGCAACTTGGCCAGCAGGGGGGGACAGTTAGGTGTGACAAGGCCAGTGTGGGGGGATAGTTGGGGGCGACCAGGCTGGCAGGAAGGGGCTGTTGGAGGCAACCAGGCCAGCAGGGGGGCAGTTAGGGGTGACCAGGCTGGTGGGAGGGGCTGTTGAGGGCAACCAGGCCAGTGGGGGGCAGTGAGGGGCAACCAGGCCAGCAGGGGGGCAGTTAGGGGTGACCAGGCCAGCAGGGGGTGGCAGTTGGGGGTGACCAGGTCGGCAGGGAGGGGCTGTTGGGGCGACCAGGTCGGCAGTGGGGGGCAGTTAGGGGCAATCAGGCCAGCAGGCAGAGGTGGTTAGGGATGATCAGGCTGGCAGGGGCAGTTAGGAGCAATCAGGCAGGCAGGCTACTAGTTCAGAGCCAGCTATCCTGGATTGTGAGAGGGATGTCTAACTGCCGGTTTAGGCCCAATCCCTGGGATCGGGCCTAAACTGGCAGTTGGACATCCCCTAAGGGGTCCCAGATTGAAGAGGGTGTAGGCTGGGCTGAGGGGAACCCCCCCCCCATGCACAAATTTCATGCACCAGGCCTCTAGTGTGTGTGTATATATATATATATATATATATATATATATATATATATATATATATATATTCTTGTCACATTAACTTTAGCGTGACAGATCTTTTAATAAGCAAGTACAAATCTTAACATATATATGTAAACTGAAAATAATCATGTTGAGTAGTACAACATATATTCAAAATGTCCTCAAATATCTATATATAGTACATATATATACATATATGCATGCAAATGTATATAAAATAAATATACATAATATCACAATGTATAATAAGGACTGGGACACAACTTTATTGTGTTTCACACCCTTCCTCAGGATTATCTATTGCATACATTCCAAAGCCCTTATCTTGACTTGATCAGAATTTGATCATTTCTATTTGACTCAGTTCCACATCTTTTCTTTTAGTTAAGTTGAACTCATAAGCCTACATTAGCTTAAATGCATCAGTGAAAATCTCTGGTCAATAGGAATATAGATATTTACAAGTATCTGCTACCTTTAAATTAATATGAATGTTTCAACTGGGCATTTCTGTTTTGATACTTTAGCTTTTTTTTTTTTTTACTTTTCACTTTCTAAATATCTAAATATCTGAGATATTCAAGTCATAATAGTTCCTGATTAAAATTTTACTTCCTCCACTCAGCAATTAGTGAGATATTTTGCTTAGTGTTCATAACAGTTAAATATCTACATTTTAGCTCGGCTGGTGTTGCTCAGTGGTTGAGCATTGATCCATAAACCAAGAGGTCACTGGTTCAATTCCTGGTCAGGACAGGAAGCAGCTGATCATAATGTTTCTCTCTCATCAACTTTTTTATCACTCTATCCCTCTCCCTTCCTCTCTCTAAAAAAATAAATTTAAAAATTCTACATTTTACCATTTAAATTTTAAAACAACTCATTTACCACAAATACATATGTATCTTATAAGAATTTCATGATAACCATTTATTCTTATTAAGTCTCTTTAAGGTGCAGCAAAAAATACAAACTTTCTTGTCTAGAAAATAGCAAAAATATGTGCTGGTCGATTGTGGGCAAATAAAATACCATTATTATTTAAGAACACAAATTGTCATATGCTTTATATACATTAAACTTTAAATTTCAAGCAATTATATTTTCTTGTCCTTAAAAGAATTTCCTTATTTTACCTGATGCTAAATTACTTTATAAATAGCTAAAATAGTACAGTTAAAAACAAAGTAAGGAATAAAATAGCATATGATTCTAATTCTCAGCAGATGTGCTTTAATAAAAGTGGAAGTTATTTATAGGCAACAAATAAATAACTGTAAAACAAATTCTGTTGAAATTATTTAAATAGAGAGCATAAAATTCTGCAGTCGAGAGATATAAAAGTGATAACAAAGTTTAGATGAAAAATAAATAACTAAAAATGTGATTTAGTTATTATCATGAATATAATTTGTAACAGTCTGACAAGTACAATCCTGATAAATATATAGAGAAAGCTTGGAAATATTGCCAATAGATTTCTCTACAGCAGTTACAATAGTGCATACATATATTTTTTGCTTAGATATCTTAATTTAAGAAGACAGGCATGTTTCTTAGAATTTAAAAGCTAACCTTTTACAAATAGACTGATGGTTCAAGTTAATTTATAATCTTTTTTTAAAAAAATGATGTTATCTCAGTGATACATAAGCTGCAAAGTAAATTTTTGGAAATTAAATTGGCACAGGAAAAGGTGATGGATCTGACTTAAGCTTTCAGTTTCCACTTTTAAGTGAATGTAATATCCAGGATAGTACAGGGATAGTTCACCCTTTCATTCTCCTTCTAAGCCTGTTTCCTCATTTAGAAAAATGGGATAATAATTACTCTGAATAACTAACATATTTTAGTGTAATAATTGTGGAATGTTTCCAAAAATGGAACCCAACAATTAATTGTGGTTTTTTATTTTTTTATATATTTTATTGATTTTTTTACAGAGAGGAAAGGAGAGGGATAGAGAGTTAGAAACATCAATGAGAGAGAAACATCGATCAGCTGCCTCTTGCACACTCCCTACTGGGGATGTGCCCGCAACCAAGGTACATGCCCTTGACCGGAATCGAACCTGGGACCCTTGAGTCTGCAGGCCGACGCTCTATCCACTGAGCCAAACTGGTTAGGGCTAATTGTGTTTTTTTTTGTTTGTTTGTTTGTTTTTTTAAACTGAGCCAAGTAATAATTTTCACCCTACAGCATATGAACTCTTTATACTTAAATTGATGTATTAGCCCCAAGGTCTACTCAATATCTCCCTCAAATAAAATCAGCCATACCTTTTCCATGATATCTGGTATTGTTCGGGGGGGGGAAAGGTGAGGCAAGCCCCATATACTTTCTTTGTACAATCCTGCAAAATGTAGAACTCTGTCAGGAGGAATGGAATATGAGTGAAGAGATGGATGTAAGATCACGTGGCTTTTGGGGGAAGCTACAGAATATGAGATTCTGGAGAAGATTTAAGTAAATATTACTGTCTTAAGAGAAGCAAGTCATGAGAGGTGGCATTTGAAAGGTAAGGCTTCATTTTTCAGTTACCCCAAAACAACTAAAGCAGAATAGTGAGAAAATGTTTCTTGAGTGAATCATTTCATATCTGCCTCTTTCATACTTAGAAAATTTGATGATTTTTTTTTCGGTCCATTGCATTTTATACACTATCTAATAAGTCTTAGATTACATGTCAATTATAGAGCCATGTGTTACTTTGGTAGAAAAAAATTTAAAGGGTTAGTGACCAACCTGCATGGTTCAGTGGTTGAGCATCAACCTATGAACCAGGAGGTCACGGTTTGATTCCCAGTCAGGGCACGTACCAGGGTTGTGGGTTCAGTCCCGACTAAGGGGCATTTTTCTCCTCTTATTATAAAATACTTCATATACACAGGATATGAAAGCATTGAGATAATTTTTAAAGCTTCACCTGTCCACAACACAAATACTGCTGAAAGGTGTGAGAGAAGAATAACATAATGGAAAGATCTGCTCAGGAAGAGCCTAAGTTCTGATAAAATCCTGCCCCAAATCCAAGCTAGCTCCAGGATGTATTTTAAAAGGCCAAATTTAAACTAAAAGAATTGAATTTATATTTCAGTACTGCAGGAGAGATCATTTTATTTCAGAAATGTTAACCATATAAAATTTTTACTCTTTGGCTGAACACAGAGTCTAGAGTACATATAACATATCACTCACATTGTGTATGATATAATAAAAATTACTACACAAAAGAATTATTATTCAATTATAATCCATTGCTAGAAACATGTATAATCAAGATGATTTAGATTTAGAATTAATGGACAAGGATATTAAAATTATGATTATTAATACTATTAAGAAGCAAATTATGCCTGTAACAAATACATATCCTGGAAATCTCCACAGAAAACTGTAATTATAATAAAGAAAAGCAAATGGAAATTTTAGAAATGGAAAAGTATCATATCTAAAATTGGAAAAGAAATATTATTTGACCTTAAATACAGAATTGAGGTGAAAGAAGAGTCAGTAAATTATAGATAAACCAAGAGAAATCATCTATTTTGGAGGAGTAAAAAATGCAAAGTTGAACAGACCCCTCAAGGAATATCGAGTAATCTAAAATGTTTGATATTAGAGTTTCAAGAGGAGAGGAGAAACAAATGAAATGGGAAAATATCTAAGAAATAATGTTTGCTATGTTTCCTCAAATTAGTACAAAGATTAATTTATAGGTTCATAAGGTCAGAGAGTCCTGAATAAACACACACACACACACACGCACGCACGCACGCACGCACGCACGCACACACACTATTATTGTAGTCCAATTGATGAAAAAAAAATAGAGGATTCTATATTAGTGATCTTAACCTTCATGAATGAAGGGTAAATAAAAATGTTTTCACTTTAAAAAAAGATTTTGACAAAAAAACTTCAGTACAATAACTGTTATTAGGATTTTCTTTAGCCTGAAGGGGAATCAAACTACTACATTGAATCTCAACTATGCAGGATGTTGTAAACACACACACCATGATTTTTATTCTTAAATATTTTAACCTGTATATAGTTGTTTAAAGCAAAAGAGTATAAGACATTTCATGGACATAAAGGACACGCACGTGAACCAAATTGTTATGAGGTAATAAATACACATTTTGTGTGAAGTGTCATAATATTAACTCCAATAAAAACTGTAAAAAAATTAAGAATCTGCATTGTAATGCCTGAAGTTACCATTTAGCTTACCTTGGTGTAACTTAAACAACCAATATATAGATTACTTTGTAATTAAAAATAATAACAATACAAATGGAGAAAGGGGTTTTATCTGAACATAGTGAGAGAAAAAGGCAAAGTGAACCTACTTCATCTCCTTGGAGTGGAAGTCATGTGCTTTTGACAAACATAAATGCTTCTCTATTTTGTCATATTTATTTATTCTTATTCAGAGGTATATTTAATAGTTAAGTTATATATGTAGATACTTTTGCTTTGTACATATTTTAGACAGTTATTAAATTCAAACACTTAGTAGTCACAATTTCCTGGTAACTTTCAGTCTCAAATGAGAGTCTCCTCTATTTTCTAAAAACAATTTTATACCTTATTATTCTGATAATACTATAGTCTAAAATCATTTCCCTCTTCATGCTGTTTTCTAGTATAATGGTTCTTTAGGGTTAAATTTTCTTTTTAATTAGGGAAGATGAAACAGTTACAACAAGAAAATATGGCTGTTATAAATGTGTGTTTTAATGTAATCTGCCTAGTCCTATTATTCAATCTACAAGTTAAACATCTTTATATTACTGATGATTTTAACTGGATTTTGATATTAATTTCTTGTTTGTATTTGTCTGCTCAGGCTACTGAAACAAAATACCATAGACTTGGTGGCTTAAACACAGACATTTATTTTGGAGGCTGGGGATTCCAAGATCAAGGTTTCATCTCTTCCTTCCTAGTGAGGCTCTCTTCCTGGCTTGCAAATGGCTGCCTTTTTGCTGTGTCCTCAGATGCCTTGTGTCAGTGATTACATGTAGAGAAGAGAGATCTCTCTCAACTCTTCTCAGGCCACTAAGCCCATCATGAGGGCCCCAATCTCATAACCAAATCTAATTCTAATTAGCTCCCAAAGGCCTTAACTTCAATTATTCAGTTGATAATACCGTGCCTTTTTTCATACTCTTTTATTTTCTCTGTAGGACTTCTACTTAAAGGAATCCATTCTATTCACATTTCTCAATGCACTCCCTTTAAAAATAATAGTACACATAAAAGTAGGTCTGAATAAATTGAGAGATCAACTTTGATCATGGATAAAATTTGCAATCCTCCACTTGGAAGACATCAATCTTCCACTTTCACTCATATCATCAAATTCAGAGTAAACTATTTCAAAATCTCAGTAAGACAGTTTCATGAACTCTTATCATCATAGTCTAAATTAACATAGAATTATAAATATGCATGAACTGCAAAGTATAACTTGTGGGAAGTTGTACTTTTGTAGGCTGTATTGCCTCTTAGGGAGGTTGCTGACCTTATAGAATAGGACAATTGAGAAAAATGATGCAAGACAGAAAAACCTGATACCTTGGAGTAAAGTACTTAAAACATGTTTAATAGAATAGTAAAGTTGCAGATCAGGTCTGAATACAAAAAAATAAAATAAAAATCTGGCACATCATACTTCAGAACCTCATCAGGCCAAGAGAGGGACTGGTGAAACTGTGACTATCATGATCACTGAGTAAAAGCCCAAAGTTGTTGGCCAATGTTATTCCTTGTAACCTTGTAGGTTACTCCATACCAGTAGGTGATTTAAAAAAACTCTCAGCTATGAAACTCCTCAGTATCATAGTCCTGAATCTCTCTTTTTGAAATTTAATTTATGGGAGTGACATTAAAAGAAGATTATTAGACCCAGTCTTGCTGGATCCCTGTTCTCTATCAAATGATCTGGTGAGGAATAGGGAACATTTATTTTTATCCTTTCTCTATAAATTTTATTCAGAGATACTGTTTCAAGGCTCTTGTGTGTGCTCTGGAGGCATTTACTCTAATTTACTGACCAATAAAACATTAAAATATTTTAGCATGCCAGATATCAAATTCTGTTGTGGAATTAGCATAGAAACAGATCAAACATCAAAGAAGAGAAAATTAAGAAATTAGACAAATAAGTAGTGATATATCAATTGAGAAAGGAAGCTATTAAAATAATGACAAAATATGGAATATTTAATAAATTAGGTTGGCATAATTGGAAGAATTTAAAAGGAAACAAACTGTGATAATTATCATATTGCACCATTGAAATATATTACATTAAATTCCATAGATACATATGGTATTTAAATTTATAAGTATACTTATGCATAAAATATATGTTTATTGTCCAAGAGTAAGAATGGGAAATTTATTTTTAAAAATGTTATAAAGTAATAAGAGCCTGGTCAATGTTGCTCAGTGGTTGGGCATTGACCTGTGTACCAAGAGGTCACTAGTTTGATTCCCAGTAAGGGCAGGTGCCTGGCTTGCAGGTTTGATCCACTGTAGGGAGTGTGTAGGAGACAGCCAATCTATGCAGACATTTCTCTCTCTGTCTCATCGATGTTTCTATTTCTCCCTCTCCTTTCCTCTCTCTCTTAATCAATAAAAAAAAAAATATTAAAAATCCTAATATATAAAAACCCTGGGTGGTAATGACTGGTCACCACAGAGGCTTGACCAACTGTAAGTCAGTCCTGCAGTCAGCGCTGGGTTGCCGTGACAACCCAGTGCTAACTGCTTTGCTGGAGGCAGGTGCCCCAGCACTGACTGCTGAAGGGGCTGCAAATCAAAGCCAAAGAGAGGTCTGAAGAGAGAAGCAGGGACTGATCCATTGCCTCTGTGGCAGCTTTTGGTCAGCATTTGCCTCTCTCTTTTTCTCCCAGTCTGGCCAGCAGCCACTCCTCCATTTCTCTCCAGGCCTCCACTGGGGCTGCTGATCAGCCCCGTCTTTCTGATCAGGCCCCGTTGATAGGCCCAGAGACGCTGACTGGCATAAAAACCGACCAATCAGAACAGAACCTCGTTGCTACGAGGAGCGAATGGCGGCCTAGGAGGCGGAGCTTTTGACAATGATTGATATAGGAACCGACCAATCAAAACGAACAACATAAACTGATGAACAAAAACAAACCCAGAGACAGGGAAGCATCCATCAGACTGTCAAACCTCAAAGGGAAGGTAGAGGAGGGTGGGGGTAAGGGGGAGAGATCAACCAAAGGATTTGTATGCATGCATATAAGCCTAACCAGTGGTCATGAACAACAGGGGGGTGGGGGCATGCATGGGGAGGGGTTTGGGATGGGAATGGGGGGATGAGGACAAATATGTGATACCTTAATCAATAAAGAAATTAATAATAATAAAAAAAATGTAGGTGCTGTGAAGAACCAATGGCTGCCTAGGAGGCAGAGCTTTTGATGCTGACTGGCATAGGAACCAACCAATCAGAACCAAATCTGGGTGCTGTGAGGAGCCAATGGCTGCCTAGGAGGCAGAGCTTTTGATGCTGACTGGCATAGAAACCAACCAATCAGAACCAAATTGGCCAGCAGACGAGGGCAGTTGGGGGTGAGATCAGGCTGGCAGGAGAGGGCAGTTGGTGGCAACCAGGCCAGTAAGGGAGGGCAGTTGGGGGCTAGATCTGGCCGAAAGGGGAAGGCCATTGGGGGCAACCAGGACAGCAGGGAAGGGCAGTTGGCGGCGAAATCAGGCCTGCAGGAGAGGGCAGTTAGGGATGATCAGGCAGGCAGGCAGAGAGGTTAGGAGCAATCAGGCAGGAGGCGAGTGGGTAGGGGCAATCAGGCAGGCAGGCAAAGGCAGTTAGGGGTGATCAGGCAGGCAGGAAGGTGAGCAGTTAGGAGCCAGTGGTCCCAGATTGTGAGAGGGATGACTGCTGGTTTAGGCCCAATCAGTCAGACATCCCTAAGGGGTCCCCAATTGGAGAGGGTGCAGGCTGGACTGAGGGAACCCCCACCCCTCTGTGCACGAATTTCATGCACCAGACCAGAAGTAAGTAATAAGATAAAATATTGACAAACATGTAGGAAATAGTTAATTCAATTTTCTATGTTATTCTATGCATAAGTTTAAAAAATAAGTAGTTTCTAATATTCAGACATAAAAATATTTGGAGAATATATTTTCATTAATATTCTAGGAATAATTTAGATGTTCAAGCATCCGGAGCTAAATTCCTGTGAAATAATATTTGTTTTAACTTATAAAATGGAATAAACTTTTAAAATTTTCAACTGATAGCAGGGTTTTTATTATAAATCAAGGAGAGATACTGTCAAATTTCCTCAAAGAAAATATTTCTTATAAAGAATTATGGAAAATAAAATTTATAAATGAATGAAAATATTTAAATAATTGTGCATATTAAGTATCTGTATTTGAAAAATAGTTTTCATTATTTTAATAAGAAATTTTGTTTTTTTTTTATGATGCAACACTTTCATGAGAAAAGTAAGAAAAGTTAAGGGTAATTTTATCACTTATATATACTGTGAGATGATTAATATATGTAGCTTGTTGGTGAAAGAACTCAATTGCTTAAAGATTTATGAGGCCCAAAGCAATGTAAGAGGGTCTCTGAACACCCACATATGATAATACTTAGATAAATCTAGATTCTGACATCGTAGTGGGATTATTTTTTATATATTCCTAGTAAGAAGTCAGAAATTTAACAAGACAAACTCTGTCTTTAAACAATTTGAAGTCTACAGTAATATTTTATTCCTATGGATTATTTTCTCATAATAATATTATAAAAATAAATCTGGAAAATATTCACTGTGGGTAACATATAAAGCATTTTTAAAGCTCAACTGTATTTTTCTCATAAATCTCTCTTTAAATCACCACACTGACTATCCTAAATTTATTTCTTTTAAAATGGAAGTTCCAAATTGTTTTAATTTTTAATAAACCAGTAGTGTTTTTGAAGGTTACAAGTGCAGTTAATGACCTAACTGACCTTCTTGAGCAACCTAAATGATAAAAAGATTCTTGAACATTTGGGTCAAATGAACATTCTCTTCTATTAAATAATCAGAGATTGGTAACAACATTTTGAAATAAAATGTGATCGTTTAGTGTATCCTTATTTTGTATATCCAAAAATGGTATTTTAGTTGCAAATCTATGCCATTACAAAACTTCAAAACCTATATTAAAAGTAATAAATGACAGTGCAACTATTCCACTGATATAATAGTGGTTCAACCACATCTAGCTTCTCATGCATCTAGAGAGCTTAACACAAAAATATTTTTACAGAACTTCATTTGGTATGCATAACTTCTACATCAAATGCTGGCAATTTTTACTGTTTTAATGTATAAGAAACAAAGTGAAATTTTAATGGCAGCCTCAAGATTATTTGCTTAATGAATTATTTAGGCAGAAGGTCCACTTGAACCTGATACATCAAATCTGGTCTCTGTGCCTGAAGAAAGCTGCATATTGAAAATGTGACTAACTCTATACGACAGAGTCTAAACCAGAATCCTTAGCCCTCTTAACTATGAGAAGCTCTCATGGTCCCCAACAGTTGCCAGTGGGAGTGAGCTTCTTGTGATGTCACAAGAAAACAATTTTTCTAATGAGTGGGGAGAATGAGTGACATTTATTTGTGTGAAATTACACCCCAGGGTTTCCAAGATCCCATTTTCCTTTGTCTCACCAAGAAGAAAGTCCAGCTGTGTCTTGAGCAGGGCTAGGATTAAAGCTGTTGCCCCAAGTTTCTGATCAAGGTTGGAGCAAAGGTCCAGTCCAGCATCAGGCTAGCTTAGTCTGTATTCCCAGCTGCAGCCCATGGGTCCATTGTATGTGGGATCTGCAAGGCCACATGTCTATGGAGGAAACAAGGGCAAAGCCAGAACAAGAGAGCTAAGAGCATGAGAATTCCTTTGTTTTGGGATTTTAATCTTTTAAGATTTTGTGTTTGTAGTGGCCCCACCCATTTGGCCAATGATCTCTATTCCCAGGTTAGACTGACAGGCACCTTCCCTATGTCACCCCACCTTTAGTATGTATAGTCCATCCTTCGTTAATTGGACCCCTTTCCTCAAGGATTTGCAGGGAATGGACAGGTGGTTCCCTGGGGATGGTCAAATTGCAACTTCCTGGTGAAGCTGCTCTGATGACCATGTTTATAATATCTGACTTCCCTTTTGCTCCTTTCTTATTATTAATAACTAGAGGCCTGGTGCACGAAAATTGTGCACAGGTAGGGTCCCTAGGCCCGGCTGGCGATCAGGGTTGGTCTGTGGGGCAATTGGCAGGGTGATCGGGAGCCCCCCACTGGCACCTTCCTTGGCTGACCTGGCATGGCCTGCTCACTGACCCCGCCCCCCACCGCTGCCATGGGTCGCCTCCCTCTGTGTCGTGACTGAGGGACAATGGGGAGGGGCCCGCTGGCACCCACCTTGGCTGGCCTGGGGACTGCGGGCTGGGGGAAGCTCCTGTATTGAGGGTCTGAGCCCTGGTGGTCAGTGTGCTCATAGTGACCAGTCATTCCACCGGTCGTTCTGCCATTGGGTCAATTTGCATATCTGGCTTTTATTATATAGGACTAGCTAATTGCAATGGTGACACCATTATGTGTGATCATCTCCATTTTTTCATCAATCATGATGTTCTATATGAGATGGGATTAAATAACTTGGGAAGTGTAAGCATTGAACATTTTAGAGCAGTGGTTGGCAAACTCATTAGTCAACAGAGCCAAATATCAACAGTACAACGATTGACATTTCTTTTGAGAGCCAAAGTTTTTAAACTTAAACTTCTTCTAAAACCACTTCTTCAAAATAGACTCGCCCAGGCCGTGGTATTTTGTGGAAGAGCCACACTCAAGGGGCCAAGAGCCGCATATGGCTTGTGAGCTGCAGTTTGCCAACCACTGTTTTAGAGTTACATACAGTCAATAGTTACATGAATGTCATTAATACTACACCACACTGTTACTAAAGTAATAGTTAATGTATTTTGAATAAATCATGTAAAAATTGCCAGTCACATATGATATAGTCCATTTAGAAATTTTATTGTAATGTCTGATAACGTGGCTCTATTTATTCTGTATTATGTCTCCAACTATTTCAGGAAATAGTAATATACCTTGAAAAGCACTGAAGTAAAATTATTTTATCTATTCGGAGAAAATAACAATTCCATGAATAGTGCATATTTTCTCAATATATAAAAACACACCTCTTAATTATGGCATATCAACCTCAAAAAATAAATAATCACAATATATAAGTATGTGTGGTTTAGCCTTGGGATGAAGTAAATACCTCACCAGATTCATTAGCATTTTATGTCACTACCTACAATTCAGAAGTTTTGTACAATGGTGTGCTAAATCAATCATGTCATGCTGGGGTCCTCAAACTTTTTAAACAGGGGGCCAGTTCACTGTCCCTCAGACCGTTGGAGGGCTGGACTGTAGTTTAAAAAAAAACAAACTATGAACAAATTCCTTTGCGCACTGCGGGCCTGGGACGAGTCGGCTGCTAAGCAGGACAGGCAGCGGCACCCGGCGGGCCGGATAAATGTCCTCGGCGGGCCGAATGTGGCCCGTGGGCCGTAGTTTGAGAACGCCTGATAGAGATTAAACTAATTTAAGTTACTTTTGTCAATTTTTTTCAGTGTTTATCTCATGGTAGAAAGCATGCATTCCTTAATATAGTAATATAATATTTTATGTGTTCTTATTTAAATAAGAATGTTTTATTGATTATAAATACACATTTTTATATTAATACATTTTGGTAATTGAATGTATTACAATCAATTAGAATGTATTATATCATAGCTTCATTTTCAGCTTTTTCTCTTTTTTAGTAGTGCATGAAATATTTCTTATAAATTATGACATAATATATAATGATATGTTTTTAAAATAATTTACAATATGCATAATGCATGTACTTGGAAAACAAATAATCCATTTGTAAATTCTGCCTTTAGGAAATATTGGTCTAGTGAAGAATGGAAACATTACGTGCTGTTATAACTCTGCCTATAGAATAAAGAAATTCTATAGTTTGGGAGGATAGGAATTTATCTATGGGTTCTATTAATATGTGAACACAAGCAGAAAACAATGCATAGATATTAAGAACTCCATGAATTAACTAAATATTATCCTCATTGTTTAAAAAGTAATTTCAAGAAGCAATTCTGTTCAATGGAAGTATAAACTCTTGATAATATAATGATTTAATGAAGAACCACTTAATGAGACATATACATTCATTTTTTTGCAGATACTGACATGATCTGGATTTTGGCACACAATATTCCAATACACTTCAACTCTTGCCTACATTCATGGAAAATTTATTTGGTTTCTCCTTGAACTATTTTTCTTATTCAATAATCTATTCCCCATTTCCAGTACCCTTGCCATATATATTTATTTATTGGATTATAATGGTACAATTTAAGATATTTCAGTGCAATACCTCCATTTTATTAATTCTTATAGGATTTTTCCTAATTGCTTATTTTTACTATCTTTAAATTTATATTCATTAATTTGTTGCACATTGTTTCATGAGACTCAAAAACCTTGTTCTGTAAGTTATACAGAAACTATTATCTCATACCATTTCAGATATGGCTAAGTAGCAGTGTCTTTAAATTTTTCAGCTATGCAAGCAAGGTTGAGATTACCTGCTTTAATTAATCTTTGGCATGTTTTATACTTTCTCTTTTAAATTAAAATCCATTTCTTTACCAGTCTGTCTTATTTTCATTGCTTAAAAAACATAGATTATTTGAACATGAGTAACAATATTAAACATTAAAAATTAACACAGTATTTTGTTAGTAATATATTTCTGTTATTTAGAATAATAGTTATATAAAGCCAATATACTGCAATATCAATCATGTTCTATCCATTTAAATGAAATAACTATTATCTCCAAATTGCCAAATTCAAGACTAGTGCTTAGCAAACTTTTTCTTAAAGGGCCAGATATAAAAAATATTAGGTTCAGATGCCAAATAGTTTCTACCACATCTATTCAACTGTGCACTTGTATCTCAAAAGTAGCCCAAGATGGTACAGAAACAAATGGATGTGTATGTATTCCCATAAAATTTTATTTATAAAAACAAATGTTAGTCCAATAGGCCATAGTTTGCCTACCTTTGAAAGAGGTAATTATTATTCATCTTAGTTGACCTTTATTGTTGATTTACTGAAAATTGTATGGTAGTTTGACCACTCATTTCTTCAGAAGGCCCAATTACTTTTTAGTATTAGTACTATTGACCTAAATACTTGAATAAAGTATTCTTGTTTGTTTTTACTAGATACATTTACTCGCTTCATTTTTTGAAAGATACACAATTTTAGTTGTATTTGTAAAGTCAGGATTATGAAATCTGTAACTCTTGCCAAAACTGTATTCCTGTATGCCACCATCATATATTTTAAGTTATATAATCCCACAAAAACCTTAAGTTTAATAACCCAAACTTAACTAAAAAGCTATTTCATCCTAGAATTATCAAAATTATAACTCAAGGCATGACCTTTTCAGTCATCTCTTATCCAAATTAGAAAACAGAATTTTTGCTAGATTTCTTTTCCCCTGAGATATTGCATTTAAGCAAAGAAATAAAGCTTCTAATCCTATATCCTAAATACTTCACCCTCACTTCACCCTAATTTTTATACTAATAATATTTCTGGTTAATCAACTCATTATTTCTTTGCTAAAATTATGGAAACATTCTTTTTATTGTCCCTTTCATTTTATTTTTTAAATCAGTAATTGTCCACCCTATATTCATTTCCACACACACACACACACAGCTGTCTGCCTGCTCTCTGTCTATGAGTCTGTCTCTATTTGTTAGTTCTGCAATCATTCCTAACTCTAGCACCATCTCCCTTCATACCATCCAGGTGCTGTGTCCATACATATATACATAAACCACTCACTTTAATATCCCACATTTACTTTCATAGATTATATGATGAAAATCATTTTTTTTTAGCTTTGAGCTTTGTACAAAATGCTCATAATGACTCTTGCTATTTTTCACTCTCTTAACTCTTTAGTATTTCTTTTTCACATTCTCTTCCACTTTACTTCTTGAAATACCAAGAGTAATGGTAGTTAAATTAACATGCCACGCTCTCTCATTTTTCTGTGCACATGCTAATTCAATCTCAGATGTCTTCCTCTCCATGCACACACCAACAATTCTTATTCATCCCATGACTGGGTTGAAAATTTAAACAACCTGGAAAATGATTTAGACTGTTTCCTTTTATCCATTTATACACATGTACATTTTAATTATTACTGCATTACATTATAACATTTTTTATATTTTTCATTAGAGTATAAAACTCATGCGTATGGAACACTGCCTTTCATAAAAAATCCTAAGTACGTAAACTAATTCTAGATATTGTAGGTAAACAGTAAGTTTTTTTGTGTGTGGTTAAGTTAGATAAAAAATAAATTAAAAGTAACTGTAAGTAAGAAAAATGAATGAAGAATAAATTTGAATATTATTACACTTTTTAAATTAAAACATTCTGCATATTATCTTGTATTTTATTTTTATTCAAAATTTAGTTTTTACCTTATTTAAAGTTCTTCCCTTGATCTTACTTTATTTTAGAAGAGATAGTCTAGTTTTTCATTTAATGCATGTAATAAAACTATTTCCAAATTCCCATGGAAGGAAAATCAACATAATTTTCATGCTTTTATTCACCTAACAATTATGAATCATATGCCCTCAATTTATAAGAAAAGTTATGTGACTCTAAATTATAACATGATACTACTCAATATTAGACATTTATTGAATACCTTATAGTAATTTTGAATATATCCTGAGAATAGCATTAAATTAAAGTATATTGAAAAATGCATAAACAAATTTCTTTAAATGAAAAATCCCACCTCTTATTTTTTATTCAGTTGATTATATATTTTAGAATATTCTGAAATGTAAATTATATCCTTTTTAATATACATTAATATTTATATGCATGTAATATGGTTATTATAGGTAGGCAACCTTCCAGACCTAATTTTTAAAAAGTAGATATACTCTGTTTGAAATGGGAGTCAGGGCCTCAGAAGTGCATCTGCCAAGAGCACAGTTCTCAATTCACTGGTTAACAAAAAAGGAAACATGCATATGTTGTTAAAATAACTGAACTTAGGTCTCTAGTGCCTATCGTGTCTTGTTTCATGTTATTTTAGGTTTGTTGCCCATGATAGATTAAATTACTTGGAGAATACATGTCTGATTAAGATGATAGGAGTTGAATTTGAGATATTACATATGTTGTATCAATAATAATTTCCAATATTTATTTTTTCCTCATTAAAGAATGCATTCAAGTCCTAGCCAGTGTGCCTAGGTTGGTTGGAACGTCCTCCTGTGCTCTGAAAGGTGGCAGGATCAATTCCCATTCAGGGCACATACCCAGGTTGCAGGTTCAATCCCCTATGTACTTGGCAGAACTTTTCATAGTGGCCAAGACATGGAAACATCCAAAATTTCCTTCACTAGACGATTGTACAAAGATGACGTGGTACATATATACAATGAATACGACTCAGCCATGAAAGAAGATGAATTACTGCTATTTATGACAACATAGACATCATTCCTCTGAAGTAACTACGTGCTCTTAAAACACTAATATTAATTGGAGTTTTGAGGGACTAGAATAATATTAAGAATAATAATATTTCCCAATGAAGCCTTAATTTCCAAGTAGTATAATTACTTCCTATGCCTAACCACAAGAAAAGAAAATGCTTCAGAGATATTATTACTTTATTCCATTGTATTTCTTCATATTTTAAATGAAACAATACAAAATATTTATTTCATAGTCCTATTATTTAAGTACATCTTACCTATGCCATGTATAAATACTCAGTTAACTACAGAGTGTTACCACTTATAAGTCGTTTTGGTCTTAAAGGTACATACTAGTATGTCTTAAGAAGACAAAAAAATTTATAAGGCTGTTCAGGTGAAAGCATGCATCGTTAGTGACATGTCATTGACCATTACCAAAATGCTGTAAAGGTATAGCATTCCAAATGCATTTAAATAGTATTATTGCTTTATAAAGAATACAATAAATAGACATGTGAAAGAGTTTAAACAGATACATCAAAGAATTAGCATTCAGACATCATAAAATTTATTTACCCTTATTATTCATCTGAATTAGAAGATGTCTCATAACCTGAAATTGGTAAATTATACTGTTTTTGTTTTTGTGTATGGAAATATTGTCATAATCTAACTCATAAATACCAGAAAACTTTTAAGTGTATTTTGTTTGTTTGTTTTGGTTCAAAAGCATATTTCCTTCAAGGCATGAGTTCTACTTTCACAGTTTTCTATTGCTGCATCAAAAACTACTTCACAACATAGTGGCTTTAAACAGATATTTCTTTTTACTCATGATTGTATGCCATCAATGCCACTCAGATGGTATCTTATCTCTCTTGTATGTGTTGTCAGTAGGACAGTTCTACTGGGGCCTGAAAATTACTTTGAAGTTTACTGCTCTCTATGGCTGGGAACTGCTGGATTAACTCTCCCAGTGGGTCAAGGTGAAGGATCCTGTCCGTGTGGGTCTATGATAGGCTGCTTGTGCTTTCTCACAAAATGATGGCTGAGTTCCAGGAGAGAACTGTGTCTGCCAACCAGCAGAGAGGCACATTTGCCATATTCTATTACCCAATTAAGACTTGTAGACCATGCTCAAATTCAAGGGAGTTGACATAGATCTCATCTCTAGAGATAGCATGTCAAAAAATGAGTATTTTTAATCCCCTATAATTATTAAATATCTCTGCATGAAAGTCTATGGTAATTTGTAGTTATTTGAGGTAACTGTGCTTAATAAATATAGATCCTAAAAACAAAAGTACTTAGAGGAATGCACAATAGATTTATTTTTCTGACAATAGAATGATAAACTGAACTTGAGTCAAGGATTATGATAAGTATTGGGATTCATAAACTCAAGATATTTATCTATCTTGTTAATGTGACATTCTCCATGTGTTTTGAGAGTGAAGCTCAGAAATAATTACCCCAGACACACACAATTGGAACATTTTTGGAAGGTCTAGTCAGATAATAATAACATACAGACAGTGGTAATATTATCAATTAGATTATAGACAGAGGGTATGTCCAAATTTCTGATTTTCCCATAAGTCAAATCTAAGAAAAAGGTATGTGTGAAATTCATTTTTTGGAAGGTGAAAGAGAGAATACCTTGGGAGTAGGAATGGGAAGAGATAAGAAAAGAACAGCCAATAATAGAGTTATTATGAATGCAGTTACCACTGTCAGTGATTGGAGTTTAACCTTACTGAGAAAATGCTGGAAGCTATTTTAGAATGTACATATCAGAGTTAGTTCCTGCCTCGAGGGACAGATTTATACAACCAGTGTCATCAGTCATCTGTTGAAAGCTGCTCCCTGGGGTAAGAATTTACCTGGTACTTCAAGTCTAACTTTGGGTGGCAGAGCTGGTTATTGAAACTAGAGCAAGCTTTAGGCAAAGAAGCCGGATGTTTGCAGTGAAGCCCTAATTCCCAAATATGATTGTATTTGGAGGGTGGGGCCTTTGGGAGGTAATTAAGTTTAGATGAGATCATGACAGTGCAGACTCCATAATAGAAATAGTGATATTATAAGAAGCAGAAGATGCCGAAACCGGTTTGGCTCAGTGGATAGAGCGTCGGCCTGCGGACTGAAAGGTCCCAGGTTCAATTCCGGTCAAGGGCACGTAACTTGGTTGCGGGCACATCCCCAGTAGGAGGTGTGCAGGAGGCAGCTGATCGATGTTTCTCTCTCATTGATGTTTCTAACTCTCTATCCCTCTTCCTTCCTCTCTGTAAAACATCAATAAAATATATTAAAAAAAAAAAAAGAAGCAGAAGACACCAGAGTTCTCTCCATCAGGTAAGGATACATAAGACAGTAGGCTGTCCACAAGCCAGGGAGAGGGCTTCCACCAGGAACCAAATCAACCAGCACCTTAATCTTGGATTTCCCAATCTCTAGAACTGTGATAAATAAATGTTTGCTGTTTGAGTCTGTGCTGTTTTGTTACAGCAGCTCAGGCTGAATAAGATAGCATTCATATTAGAAATTTATACTATTTCTTCAAAAGTGAAAATATGCTTAGAAAGAACCCTTTTGCTAACAATGCCTTTTCAAATGTTATGCTTTTTTTTTTCTCTTGTAGAAATGATTTTTAGAGCATTCAATTTATAGGACACTCTCTCTTTTCCTTTCCAAGAAAGAAATCAATACCAATGGAATGCATAGGCCAGTAGATTGGAGTAATTTTTTCATATGATTTTAGATCCTGAAAAAAATATATATATATATATGTATATATATATATATATGCCTAAGCGACCATTATGACCAGTTTACCAAACAACCTGTCAACCGGTTGCTATGACGTGCACTGACCACCAGAGGGCAGATGCTCAATGCAGGAGTGTCAGTGTGCTCCCATAGCCAACCTCCCATGGCTGGCCAACCTCCCGTGGTCCCTCTCCCTGGCTGGCTGGTCCAATCAGTCCTGATTACCGGCCAGGCCGAGGGACCCCACCCATGCACAAATTCGTGCACCAGGCCTCTAATATTATATGAAACTAGAGACCCGGTGCAAGAATTTGTGCATGAGTGGGATCCCTTAGCCTGGCCAGGGATTGAGGCCTATCGGGGGCAGCAGCCAGCAGGGGGAAGGGGCCATGGGAGGTTGGCTGTGGGAGTGCACTGACCACCAGGGAGCAGCTCTGCATTGAGCATCTGCCCCTGGTGGTCAGTGTGCATCATAGTGACCTATTGGTCAACTGGTTGTTCTGGTTGTTCAGTTGTCCGGTCGCTTAGGCTTTTATATATATAGATAACTGATGCAGGAGATGGTAAAAACATTCACAAACTTCACCTGTTTGGATACCAGCAATAGTTATTTTGAAAAACTGTTCTGGGGTATGAATTTCTTCTATGTGAAAAGAAGTCACATACATTTTTTTGAATGTAAATATAGTTGAGTAAAAAAAATGTGCATGAGAAATATGGATATACTATTCTGTTTTGAGTGAGTAAGAAGTAATATATTTTAATAATGCCTAAGCAAGAGAAAGTCATTTGAAGGCTACAATTCTATGGCAATTATTTGTCTATGAGAGAATACAAGGTCAAAGAGAAATCTATATACAAGGCTCTTGAAAAGTCTAGTGGTACATTGTGTCTACAGATATCACTCCATATGACATGCAACTAACAATACAAATAGCTTAAATTGTCTTTTGGAATTATAGTTATTCACAAAGTTCTCTTGACTCCTTTTGATACCTGTTCAAGTCACATTAGAATTATATTAGGGAATCCAGTTGGATACTTTTTCTATTTGAAATGTGTTATAAGAAAATTCTATAGAAATTTTGAAAATAATTTAGGACGTAAAAAGCTATATAATCTATTGAAATAAGTTCCATATTTAAAATAGAAACTGAAATTCACATTATCTATTATCTAACATAATAGATCCATCTTGTTTCTATTATATAAGAAAGAAAATATCCATTTGCACTATAATGTGAAGAAAACAATATAGTTGAGTAAAGTAAGAGAGTTTATTCAAGTGAAAAATAATTTAAAAATATGTATTTCCTACATATATCCTAGATATTATCAGTGTATAATAAGGCAAACTATTCATATTGATAAAAACAGCTACAATAAAACTGCCAAGTACCTTAAAATAATGTTACAGGAATGTCCAAGACATTAAGCTGCATACACCAAATTGTAAAAGAACAGGAAAGTTGAATAAGTGTGCGAGAGCTTATGTCTTTTGGTTCAGAAAACAATATTATATAATTATCAATTCTTAATATTTATGTGTAAATTCAATCTAACCTATTTAAAACAACAAAAAAATATTCATAGAACTTGGCAAGCCAATTTTAAATATCATATGGAATAGTAAGTGTATAAAAGAATTGCCCAGCCCAGCTGGTGTTGCTCAGTGGTTGAGAATCGACCCATGAACCTGGCGGTCATGGTTTGATTCCAGGTCAGGGCATATGCCCAGGTTTCAGGCTCAATCCCCACTAGGGGGCATGAAGGAGGCAGCCAATTGATTATTGATGTCTCTCTAATGATTGATGTGTCTATCTCTCCCTCTCCTTTCCTCTCTCTGAAATTAATTTAAATAATAATTTCCCAGACAACATTTGTAAATGGATTTTATTCTTTGTAGAAAGGCTATTTTAATTAATGGTGCAAACTATGTATTTCATCACTTCACACTTGTATCATTTGGAAAAAGTAGTGTTAGGAGAAATATTTAAATGCATTTTAATTATCATTCATACATTTCATATTTTTGTAAGTATGCATTATATGTAAATGATACTGATATTAGTGATAATACATTATACAAATATATATAATATGTAATTATTATGTACAAATAACATTATATAAGATACATTATATACATTTAAAGCATATATACATAAGAGCATACTAGTATACATATACACATATATAGTTTTATTTAAGATATATTTATTAAAATAAAATATTTACATGGAAATTATAAGTATATGTATATCTGAGCCTGAATCATATTGAAATAAAATTTCTACATATAAATGATTGATTTTTATATCAGCCTCCACATTTTAAAAAGTGTTGAATTGTACTTTTGTTTTAATTACTTGAAACTGGCTTCAGAAAACTATTTAAGCTAAAAAATATGTGAATACTTTGTAGAAAATTTTCACACAATTCTAAGTCATATGAACATGACATATATTTTTATTTTCTAGTTATATACAACAGTGACAATCTAGATTCCTTTAATAACCTAATAAAAGCTGACTTAATGTTTTATTTCTAAACTAGAGGCCTGGTACATAAAATTTGTGCACACGAGGGGTCCCTCAGCCCAGCCTGCACCCTCTCCAATCCGGGATCACTCTCTCAATCTGGAACCACTGGCTCCTAACGGTTCACCTGCCTTCCTGCCTGATGCTGCTGACTGCTCCCCTGCAGGCCTGATGGCCCTAACTACTCTCCCCTGCTTGCCTGATCTCCTAACTGCTCTCCCCTCCTGGCCTGATTGCCCTAACTTCCTAACTGTTCTCCCCTCCTGGCCTGATCCCCCTAACTGCCTATCTGTTCTCCCCTCCTCTCCGCACCCTTTGGACCCCCAGTGTAGGCACGCTGAGAGCTCTCCGCTGTGCCTCCCCTCCTTCCTGATTGGTTTTTACATGACGGTGTCCCGGCCAATTTGCATATTCCTCTATTATTAGTATAGATATGATGTGGACATATTTTAACTGAAATGAGAGACTTTCTTTGCCTACCATGCTATTTTTCAATTCTTTACTTTATTTCCATCCATTTAAAATTTCACCTTAGATTAAGGCAAATTATCTTTAAATACTTCTGTATCTCAAATGTTCTTTCAATTTCTGAGAATTCATGTAGCTATCACATGAAAGAGAAAACACCTAATTAAATTTGAAATTCAGGTAAATAATAAATAATTTCCTAATATAATAATTACAAGAATGTGTCAATGCCATTATAACCAACCATGAATATTTGGGACACACTTATACTAAAAATATTTCTGGTTTATGTGAAATTTAAATTTAATTGGTTACACAGTTTTATTGGATAAATCTTTTAGACTTACTACCACTGTAGTTAATACTTCTGTTACAACTGCTGGCTAAAATTTATTTCTTGCTTCATGTGTCATGTACCGTTAAGTATTTTATATGCATTTTCTCACAATCCTCAAAATAATCACATGTGAGCGCTGTTATGTCCACTTTTCCAAAGAGAAAACTAAAACAAATAGGTTAAATAACTTGACACAGATTATATAGAATTCCATCCTATGTAAGATGTTTCAATTCAAATGTTATTGAGTTCAGTATTATGAGATATATTCTGTGGACCAAAGGATGTTAACTACCAGTATGGAGAAGAGAATTTCATAGATGAATGAAAGAGGATTCAATTGCCCAGGTGATTTACAATGCAAAAAGAAAGTTGGCTTATTTCCATTAAGGTAGGAAAGTCTATTTCACAAATGTTTTGGTCACATATTTTTTTCTTATTTGTGCAAATTTTTTGTTTTTTATTTATTTTATTTATTTCAGAGATGAAGAGAGAGAGAGAGAGAGAGAGAGAGAGAGAGAGAGAGATCAATGATGAGAGATAATCATTGATTGGCTACCTCCTGCACACCCCACACTGGGGATCAAGCCTGCAACCCTGGGCATGTGTCTTAACTGGAAATCGAACAATGACCTCCTGGTTCATAGGTTGATGCTCAACCACTGAGCCATGTCAGCTGGACTACCTATGCAAATTTATAACTCACATCACATATACAGCATCACTGTTATAACCAAACTAACAGTCTTGGCAAGCAAGGGTTGGTTGTTTATTTCTTTCAAGATAGGAAAGTACAATCTAATCTGACACAAAGACTTCAAAATAATTTTGTTCTATATTTGCATTATCATTTGCCTGATTTCCCAATCACTTCCACATGTGGAACCTGATGATATTAATCTGTAAGATAAATCCTGGTTTTCTTAACCCAGTGGTCAGCAAACTCATTAGTCCACAGAGCCAGATATCAACAGTACAACGATTGAAATTTCTTTTGAGAGCCAAATTTTTTAAACTTAAACTTCTTCTAATGCCACTTCTTCAAAATAGACTTTCCCAGTCCGTGGTATTTTGTGGAAGAGCCACACTCAAGGGGCCAAAGAGCCGCATGTGGCTCGCAAGCCGCGGTTTGCCAACCACTGTCTTAACCAATTCTGGTGAATGTGAGCTCTTAATCACTTTATCAGAAAGTATTATAGGTGGAGTGATACACTGGCCCAAACCATAACTCTAAGTATGAAAGGGCATAAATATAAAAGTATATAAAGTTATCATGAGTATTTCAAGGTGCATTATTTAGATGTGCTCTAATGCAACCTCCGGAGTTCCGTACTCTGACTACATTATGCTTTCTGGCTCCTTTTTTCTATAAGAATTTACTGTAGTGACAGCTGTTCCTTGTTGATCTTGTTTTGGCTTCTGTATCTGGATTCACTCCTGGTACATGGTCACACATCCCTGGTTTGCAGGAGGTTTAATTCCTGCTTTCTGGCATCAGCTCCTGCCTTTATTCATCTACTGCAATAGGTTCCCAGCAGTGCATTATTCTCCATCATTTCAAATCAGCTTACATCTATTCAAGCAACCCATTCCAGTCAATTACCCAGTTATACCCCTGGAATCTACCCCTGGTTGGCCCCATGGATTAAAGAACATGCAAATCCTCTTTTTGTCAATATCCCTGTTCAGAGTTCTGCTTTCATACCAGCACTGGATCATTGCCCTAACAACAATTTATATGACTGAGACTTTAACATTTTCTCTATTTTCTGACAGTCCTATGGATATTCTATCTAATATAAGAGTAATACGCAAATTGACCGTACCTATGCTACACCCACAAGCCACACCCACCAGCCAATCAGGAGCAAGTATGCAAATTAACCCATCCAAGATGGCTGCGGCCACGGAGTGAGCAGGAGGCTTGGGTTTCCCCGGTAATGGAGGAAGCCAAGCTTTCTGTACATCCTGGCAGGCCTAGGCCTCCAATCAAGGCTACAAAGTTTCAATTATAGAAGATAAATAAATCCCAGATACCAGGGCCTCCACTGGGGTCGCTGGGGGGCGTGGATGGCCTGCAAACCGCCACAGGCCCCTCACCCAGGCTGCCCCACGCCCCAAGGGAACCCCTACCCTGTTCCTTGACACCCTTCAGGGCAAACCAGCTTGCCCCTACCCGTACACCAGGCCTCTATTCTATCTAATAAAAGAGTAATATGCAAATTGACCATCACTCCAACACACAAGATTGCTGCCCCCATGTGATCAAAGATGGCTGCCCCCATGTGGACACAAGATGGCTGCCACAAGATGCCCAGCAGGGGATGACAGTTGGGAGGGACCAGGCCTGCAAGGTAGGGCAGTTGTGGGCGATCAGGCCAGCAGGAAAGGGCAGTTGGGAGGGACCGGGCCTGCAAGGGAGGGCAGTTGGGTGTGATCAAGCCTGCAGGGCAGGGCAGTTAGGGGTGACCCGGCCGGCAGAGGAGGGAAATTGAGGGCGACTGGGCCAGCAGGGAAGGGCAGTTGTGGGGGACCCAGGCCTGCAGGGGAGGGCTGTTAGGGGCAAACAGGCTGTCAGGGGAGCAGTTAGGCATCAATCAGGCTGGCAGGGGAATGGTTAGAGGTGATCAGGCTGGCAGGCAGAAGTGGTTAGGGGCAATCAGGAAGGCAGGCAGGCGAGCAGTTGGGAGCCAGCAGTCCTGGATTGTGAGAGGGATTGGGCCTAAACGGCAGTCGGACATCCCTCAAGGGGTCCCAGATTGGATAGGGTGCAGGCTGGGCTGAGGGACACACACCCCCATGCACAAATTTCATGCACCGGGCCTCTAGTAGCTAATATATTACACATCTCAGATCAGCACACTGGAACATCTGAACTATTTATACCACATCCAATATGAGAATAAATTTACTTAGATATCAACATTGACCCAAATAAATTCTGTTACATCTTTGGACATTGGACAGACTCCTGACTATCCATTTCAACTGTCTCCCATTCTTACATACCTTAAAGAAGACTGCTGTTAGAGCTTCCATTTTTAGTACAAATTTATCTCCCAACTAATCTATCTTCTGTTGCACTTAATATTTGAGTCACTCTGATTTATTTTCTTCAAAAACACTTCCATTTTGCCTTTTCCTTTTTTTATTTTTCATTTTTCTTTAATATTTCTTATTTTTCTTATATTTTTAAGCTTAGTAGGAGATATTTCAGTGAAAATGCACCACCAAACCCAAAATTTTACTTATGATGTACTTGTTTATATTATTTTATTTTTTGTAAGCATAACAAAACATTGCTCTTTAGTAAAATCGTATTTTCTCATTTTCAGGTTTTGGGTGTTGTTTTTTGAGAGGTAGGGATTTTTTTTTTTTTTTTTTGAGTTGTGTTGCTTTTTGGGTTTTACTTTAGACTTTACTGGTAATGTTTGTACTAGATTTAGAATAATCCAATAAGTTTGCTCCCTCGGTTGCTCCATTTTTGTTGCATAGACTTCAACATAACCCATGTTTTTCACAAACTTGTTTATTAAGTGCCTATGTTTATATTGACAGTTACCTTGATTGTCTTAAGTCATTTTCACTTTTGTCCAAACAAACTTGTTTTTACCACCTCCAATCAAGCACATAGTCAGGTTTATAATACAGCATTCCCAGAAAGAGCCCTTTTCTAAAGTATTGAGAATGACCTCCTCTTTGTATGGAGGTCTGGAATCACATAAACCAGATATTGCTGAAATCTGAGCAATATGTAATTTCATTCTGCTCCCCTTGCTGTGAAATATAGAACTATTGGTGTCATGAAATCGAAGAAGGATAAAAATGAAAGTCTTTACTGATAGAAGCATGTGCAGTTTATATTAGATTAAGAGGATGGAAAGAGATCTGTAGCTTTTGAAGTACATGAAAAACTACAGTAGCACCGAAGATACTGGCAGGTCAGGGGTGTAAATGGAAATAACTACTTTAGGGACAGACTGCGCAAGACCATATTGAGAACCTGTGTGTCGCATATTTCCAGAAAATCAATTTATTGTCAGTAACTGGGGAGTGCTATGGTTTATGAAATATAGTTATAGTTCAACTGTCAGCACAAAGCAAGATTTCAAAGTGAGCTCACCAGTGTTGTTTTGCTCCTTTAGGAAAAAAACACACCAAATATTTTACTTTACTCTGCACTTTTCCATTTTCCACCTAAGCTCATTCCACAAGATGTCTTAGTAGATGTGTTCATTGCTTACAAATTAAAATAATTTGAACTTGTATGAGAACTTGTTCATATGATAGATATGAGCCATCAGTGAACTTGTCAAGCTGAATAAAATTAGGGTAGGACAAAAGTAGGTTTACAGTTGTTCATATGGAAAATAATGCAGTAATTAATAAATATTAATACAAGAATTAATTTTTCACATTCACACAACTGTAAACCTACTTTTGCCCCACCTTGTATTTAAACAAATTTTGAATGATCTAGTTTTAGTTGTCACTAATAAGGTGGAGGAAGACTGTCTACTAAACACATTTACCTGCAGATGTATTTGAGTTATAATAAATACATAGTAAGTTTTTATATATATATTGTTATTCACTCAAAATAAATTATAGTCTATTTACAGATATTCTAAAACACCTCCTTCAATACTTTGTAGTGCATAGTGGTAATGGAGGATATTTGCCAAGAACTATTAGCTGACATATTGAAAAAATTGAGTTCCCAAAATTATGTACAGTATTGTATTTTATTAGTGATTAAACAAATATCAGTGTATTATTATGTCAAACTATTAATCACTTCTCAATATGGAAAATATAGTATTTTATAAAATACTTTGAATACATGTTATAGCATTATGTCTATTTTAAGTAGAGTCCATTTCTATTAATAATAGAATCGGGATTTATATTTAACTGATGGGTGTCTGAAGAACTCTCTTCCTTTTTTTCAATAAAAGAACTAATCAAAAGAACTTTTATTGACATCCCAAGACCTAATGGTATTAGTTTTCTCCCAGGGCTAATACGTGACAAATTTATTTAGCTAAACTTTTGGACCCCTGAGGAAATAGAAATAGGAATTAATTTATAGACGTGGGGCTATAAAATACATGAACCTACTGTCTTCTGTGACTCATAGAGTTCAAATTTTACCAACATAAGCCCCTTGTGTATCTGTTCTACCACAGGAATTCTTTTATTCTGTATTATATTTAAAAAAAATATGACCTGGGTTTGGCTGGCATGGCTCAGTGGCTAAGTGTTGACCTATGAACCAGGAGGTCACTGTTCGATTCCCAGTCAGGGCACATGCCTGGGTTGTGGGCTTAATCACCAGGAGGCATCCAATCAATGCTTCTCTTTCATAATTGGTGTGTTTTTTTTTTCTCTCTCTCTCTCTCTGTCTCTCTCTCTCTGTCTCTGTCTCTCTCTCTCTCTCTTTCTCTCTTTCTCTCTTTCTCTCCCTCCCTCCTTTCCTCCCTCCCTGCCTCCCATTCTCTCTGAAGTCAATAAAAATATATTTTACAAAAAGATATGACCTGGAAGTAGAAGTAGGGTAATAAATTTGCAGAGTTAGTAAATGCCTATAGTCATGTATTCAAAAGCTTTTAACGGTGTCCTAAATATGATCTTAAACAAAAATGCAGTGCTGTGTGTTTTATACCTCCAATTTCCATGAAATATAAATGCTGCTGTTGTGGCCCTACTCTGGACATAAAATATGACACACATACCACACATATATCCATATCTATATATGTATATGTTTATATATCTATATCTTATCTATTATCTATATCTATAGCATCTATCTACATCTATATATATGTCTATTATATAGGATAGATAGATAGATAGATAGATAGATAGATAGATAGATAGATAGATAGGTAGATAGATAGGTACACTAGTATCTATGGGAGAGCACAGTGGTGAAATGGATTTTTGTTTGTCCATGCTTTTTCTCCATCATTTTCTTCATCTTTCAATTTTTATCACTTTTGATATATTGCTATCCCTGTATATCAATTATGACCACCACCAAGAACTTTATTTACAGTGCCACCAACCTCTCACAGGTATCAGCATCAGCTTCCTCTGCAATACAATCACAACAGTTGGATATACCTAGCTTTCTGTTAGCTCCAATTTGTTCACCTGCACTGGAGCTTATTAGTGAAATTTCTCTGATTATTTATGAACATTTAATTCCCTTTCCACATTGTGCAAAATCTATTTGCCATAGACAGTTCCTTTTTTCTTAATAGTCATAGAGCTTCTGCTTACCTGATTGAAACCTAACAGATACAGAGGAAGTCCATTGACAGAATGTGCCATTTGAATACTATTTAGTACAAGGGAATACACAATGAGAGTAGTTTTAGCTGAGCACCTTGCTACCACTAACATAATTAGACTAATTTTATTAGGGAAGAAACAGTTTTGCTTTTTGGATAAGCAAATAAAAGCTTATACAACATCCCATCTCTTTAGCTAACCAACATATACATTCACACATTCTTCTTAACTGAGAAGACTACAAACTTCTGTTAATGAATGATGCTACTTGGTTAGTCAATCCTGTTGACTATAGTTCATTTATTTATTTAAGTTTTATTTGAATTTATTTTTTACAACACCATTTATCCCCACTATGCCCTCTTCCACCTCCACCCACTCCCTTCAACCCCCAAAATGACACCACTGTTGTCCATGAGTTCGCTATCTCTTTCTTTCTTTCTTTCTTTCTTTCTTTCTTTCTTTCTTTCTTTCTTTCTTTCTTTCTTTCTTTCCTTTCTTTCTCCTTCCTTCCTTCCTTCCTTCCTTCCTTCCTTCCTTCCTTCCTTCCTTCCTTCCTTCCTTCCTTCCCTTCTTCTTCTTCTTCTTCTTCTTCTTCTTCTTCTTCTTCTTCTTCTTCTTCTTCTTCTTTTCTTCTTCTTCTCTCTCTCTCTCTCTCTCTCTCTCTCTCTCTCTCTCTTTCTTCTTTCTTTCTTTTTTGCTCAATCACTCTCCACAACAACCTCCACCTCCACCCCGAGCTGTCTGTCTCTATGAGTCTATCTCTATTTTGCTTGGTAGTTCAGTTTGTTTATTAAATTACACACATGATTGAACTCATATGGTACTTTCCTTTCTCTGACTGGCTTATTTCACTTAGCATAATGTTCTCCAGGTCCAACCATGCTGTCACAAAGGGTAAAATTTTCTTTCTTTTTACAGCACAGTAGTTTTCCATTGTGTAAAGGTACTACAGCTTTTTTATGCACACTTGAGCTGCTTTCAAATCTTGGCTATTGTAAATAATGCTGGAAAGAACATAGGATTACATATATTCGTTCAAATTAGTGTTTTTGTGTTTCTTCAGATAAATTCCCAGAAGATAAATCACCAGGTCTTAAGGCAGTTTCATTTTTAATTTTTTGAGGTAACTCCATACTGCTTTCCACAGTGGCTGCACTGATTTTCATTTCCACCAATAGTACTTAAGGGTTCACTTTTCTCCACATCCTCACCAACACTAGTTGTTTGTTGATTTATTGATGATAGCCATTCTCAAAGGTGTGAGGTGATATCACACTGTCATTTTATTTTGCATATTTTCCCATTTTTTACTTGAATTGTTTGGTTTTTAGATGTTGCATGTGGGTTGTTGTTTTTTTAATCCTCATCTGAGGATATTTTTTCAATTGATTTTCAGACAGAGTGGAAGGGAGGGAGGGAGGAGAGAGAAACATTGACTTGAAAGAGACTCATTGATTGTGTGCCTTCCGCACACATCCCAACCAGACTGGGGAACAATCCACTCCAAGGTATGTGGCCTTAATTGGGAAGCAAAACCAAGAATCTTCAGTCTGCAGGCTGATGCTCTAACCACTGACAAAAACTGGCCAGGGATGATGTTGAGTTCTATAAGTACATCTTTTTATCTTTATTGTTTAAAATATTACATATGTCACCTTTTTCCCCGTTGACATCTCCCATTCCATTTTGCCTGCCTCTCACTCCAGGCCTTCACCACCCTATTGTCTGTCTATGGGTTACACATATACACATATGAGTTCATTGGTTGATCTCTTCCTCCCTCCCACCTCCACCCTCCCCTATTTTCCCTCTGACGTTTGACAGTTTATTTGAGGCTTCTATGTCTTTGGATCTATTTTTATTCATCAGTTTATGTTGTTCATTATATTCCACAAATAAGTGAGATCATATGATACTTATCTTTCTCTAACTGGCTTATTTTGCTTAACATAATGCTCTCCAGGTCCATCCATGCTATTGCAAATGGTAAGAGGTATTTCTTCTTAAAAGCTGCATAGTATTCTATTGTATAGATGGACCACAGTTTTTTAATCCACTCATCTGTTGATGGGCACTTAGGCTGTTTCTAAGTCTTAGCTATTGTAAATTGTGCTGCTATGAACATAGGAGTGCATATATTCTTTCTGATGAGTGTTTCTAAATTCTTGGGATATATCCCTAGAATTGGGATCAGTGGGTCAAATGGGCATTCCGTTTTTAATTTTTTGAGGAAACACCATACTGTTTTCCACAGAGGCTGCACTAGTCTGCATTCCCACCAGCAGTGTAGGAGGGTTCCCTTTTCTCCACATCCTCACCAACACTTGTCGTTTGTTGATTTGTTGATGATATCCATCTGGCAGGTGTAAGGTAGTAGCTCATTGACATTTTGATTTGCATCTCTCAGATGATAAGTCACTTTGAGCATCTTTGCATATGCCTTTTGGCATTCTGTATGTCCACTTTTTAGAAGTGTCTATTTAGGTCCTTTGCCCATTTTTTATTAGATTGTTTATCTTCCTTTTGTTAACTTGTATGAGTTCCCTATAAATTTTGGAGAGTAACCCCTTATCAGATGTATCATTGGCAAATATGTTCTCCCCATGCAGAGAGCTCTCTTGTTATTTTGTTGATGTTTTCTTTTGCTGTGCAGAAGCTTTTTATTTTGATGTAATCCCATTTGTTTATTCATTTGTTTATTTTCTCCTTAGTTTCCATTGTCCTAGGACAGTGGTCGGCAAACTCATTAGTCATCAGAGCCAAATATCAACAGTACAACGACTGAAATTTCTTTTGAGAGCCAAATTTTTTAAACTTAATGCCACTTCTTCAAAATAGACTCGTCCAGGCTGTGGTATTTTGTTGAAGAGCCACACTCAAGGGGCCGAAGAGCCACACTCAAGGGGCCAAAGAGCCGCATATGGCTCGTGAGCTGCAGTTTGCTGACCACGGTCCTAGGAGATATATCAGTAAATATATTGCTATGAGATATGTCTGTTAGGAATAAACTTAACCAAGGAGGTAAAAGACCTGTACTAGGAAAACTATAGAATTTTGAAAAAAGATATAGAGGAAGATATACACAAGTGGGAGAATATACCATGTACATGGATTGGTAGAATCAACATCATTAAAATGTCCATATTACTCAAAGTAATTTATAGATTCAATACAATCCCTATTAAAATACCAACAGTATATTTCACAGACCTATAACAAACTCTCCAAAACTTTATGTGAAATCAGAAAAGACCCCAAATAGCTGCAACAATCTTAAGAAAGAAGAACAAAGTTGGAGGGATCACAATATCAGATATCAAGTTATACTAGAAAGCCACTGTACTCAAAACATCCTGGTACTAGAATAGGAACAGACATATAGACCAAGGGGACAGAACAGAGAACCCAGAAATTGACCCAAGCCATTACGCTCAATTAATATTTGACAAAGGAGGAAAGAGCATACAATGGAGTCAAGATAGTCTCCTCAGTAAGTGATGTTTGGAAAATTGAAACTAGACCACCAACTTATACCATACACAAAAATAAACTCAAAATGGAATAAAAGACTTAAATGTAAGATGTGAAACCATAAAAATCTTAGAAGAAGCCAGTTATTTCTTTACAGTGAAGGAAAAACATAATAATATACTTAGCCTCAATCTACTGTGAATGACGTGACAGAAAGATGGAACAACCCTGGGTTCTTGTAGATATAACTGACTTACTAAATCAAGGTATCCTGGAAATGCCTTTCCCATGGACTTTTGATAATTTGAGATAATAAATGTTCTACATGTTAAAGCCAACTCTAGTTGAGTTTTCTGTTGCATACCTAAAAAGCCATAAGTAATAGAAATAAGTGGAATCAGAACTTGAGTTCTCATAGACTACACCTCCTAAGGGTTACTAAAGTTCTTCTTTTAATAAGAAAGAATGAATAAATAAAGGTGAGTTATCAAATGTGAGCTAAAACACAAAGGAAATATCTGTAATAATGCACATCTTATTACAAATATAACTATTCCTTCTTTTTAAAAATATATTTTTATTGATTTCAGAGAAGGAAAAGGGAGAAATAGATAGAAACATCAGTGATGAGAGAGAATCATTAATCAGCTGCCTCCTGCACACTCCCTAGTGAGGATTGAGCCTGCAACCTGGACATGTGCCCTGACCTGGAATTGAAAGGTTGATGCTCAACCACTGAGCCATGCCAGCCAGGCATAACTATCCCTTCTTGACTGGAGTTAACTGATTTTAAATTTTGTTTGCATTTTATAAATAAATATGTGGTGTATTTAAAGATCGAGGCCTCATGAATTTTAAAAGCTAATAAAAAGCATAATTTAACCTAGTATTAAGCTGCATTATTAAAGTTAATGATAAAACATATGAATACCCCATGGACGGGGACAATGGTTTGGTGAAGACCAAGGGGGAGGGGAGTGGCAGTGGGCAAAGATAGGTGGAAGGGCAGGAGGGAACATCTGCAATAATGTCAACATTCAAAAAATTTGGTTTTAAATATATTTTTATTTATTTCAGAGAGTAAGGAAGAGGGAGAGAGAGCTAGAAACATCAATGATGAGAGAGAGTCATTGATTGGCTGCCTCCTGCATGACCCCACTGGGGATCGAGCCCACAACCCGGGCATGTGCCCTTGACCGGAATCAAACCTGGGACCCTTCAGTCTGCAGGCCAATGCTCTATCCACTGAGCCAAACCGGGTAGGGCAACATTCAAAAATTTTAATAAAAAAAAAGTTAATTACAGAAAATAAGTTAAAATATTATTAATGCCACTCTCAGGTGGTATGAATTTTGGGGTACATCTTGACTTCAGTATTTACCAGCACTAATCTATTATCTTTGATTAATATTATCTTATGCTTTGAAACTTCTTTGAAACTTGTCTGTCTTTTCCAAGCCCTTCATTATGATACCATTTCCTTATTCTTGTTTGTTTTTAAATGAAAAAACACTTACAGATTACAAACATTTGCTCAGCAAAAATATTTCAGCAACTCTCTAAAAGATTCATTTCATTAATCTTTGTTGAAGAATTTCCATTCAAAGTTCTTTGTTTCTATCTGTTCTACATTATCTTCATATGAAATGGAAAGTTTCTGGAAATTTTATTTTGAATATAGAGAGCTAAATTTTAGCTTGTTATAGAAGTTGAAAATTTAGATAATGTCAATTACAATCAAGGTCATACCAAAAATATATTTTAATAGATGAGGTGGCCTCACTGTTCAGAACTACACTAGTTTGATATAGCAAAGAAAAATACAAGAATAGCCCTTCTCTGGGCTCATAACTGATTGAAAACAACATGTTCCTGTCCATAGATGAGCCCACTCAGCCTATGCAAATGTAGACAAAGGGCAAGACACCATAATCAAATGCAGTAGGTGGAAACAAATATGCTTGGAAAGTGTGAATTTATTTTAGATGATAGACAGCTCGAGAAGTTACACTTTTTTAAAAAAGTGCATATTTTAAAAAAATCACTTCAAGACAAACCAATTACTATATGCTGTGAGGTTTGAATTTATCCTAAAATGAAAATGTGTTAAAACTGTCAATTACTTTTTTTTACTGGTAATGCTTGATTATATCCTTTTGGATTCTATCAATTAATGTTGGGTTTTTTTGTTAATTTTGTGAGGAAAAAAATTTACATTGGTCAAATAGTACAGACAGAATGGGATAGAGAAATTAAACCACACACACACAATGTCCTGGATTCTAATATTGAAAATTAATGCTTTTAAAGTGGAGAGGTCATTTTAAAAAAATCAACCATTATCAATTTATTTTTATAAGTAGGTGATATAAGATGATGTATTTGTTTCCTGTTGTTGCTGTAACAAATTACAGTAACCTTAATGACTTACAAAAACACAAATTTATTGTGTTATAATTCTACTAGAGGTTTGGTGCACAAAATTTATGCACTGGTCCTTCAACCCAGTCTGCACCCTCTCCAATCTGGGACCCCTTGGGGGATGTCCGACTGCTGGTTTAGACCCGATCCTCTGCAGGCCTGGTCACCCCCAACTGCCCTCCCCTGCAGGCCTGGTCGCCCCCAACTGCCCTTCCCTGCCAGCCATCTTGTGGCATCCATCTTGTGACCACATTGGGGGGCAGGGGGGGGCACCTTGTGCAAGGCTGTGATGGTCAATTTGCATATTACCTCTTTATTATATAGGATAGGTTATATTTCAAAATGAAGCCACCAACAGGGCTCTGGTCAATTTGCAGGCCCTTGGGGAAAATGTCTTTTTCTTGCCTTTTCCAGAGGCTGGTGCCTTTCTTGGCTTGTGACCTCACGTAACTCTGAACTCTGCTTCCATCTTGAAGTCATCCCACCCCTTCTTAACTCTGATCTTCCTGCTTCCTCTTATAATGATGATTGCAATTGGACTGGGTCTACCAGATACATCAGGATAATTTTATCTCATTTTTATTAAATTCATGGAGGTGGCATTGGTTATTAATATCATATAGGTTTCAAGTATACATTTCTATGATACATCATCTGTATATTACATTGTGTATCTACCACCCAAAAGCAAATCATCTTCTGTCACCATATATTGTACCCCCTTTACCCTTTCCTACCCCCACCTCCCTTCCCTCTGGTAACCACTGTACTTTTGTCTGTGGTTATGAGTTTTTTGTTTTTCTTATTTGTTCACTTGTTGCTTTCAGTTTTATATCGCACATTTTTTATTAAAGCATTTCTGCAGTGTCCCCTTTGCTATGTGACATAACAATTTCACAGGTTCCGGGGATGACATAGACATCTAGGAGAGGAGAGTTGTTCTGTTCACAACAGATGTTCTCTGGAACACATCAAATGCTCAGAGTTCCTGCCTTCATTTTAATCTTAGAATATCTGGTTTCCTTAAATGAAATATATGATTCCATGAATTCTATATTTTAATTTATAAGTAATATCCAAATTATTTAAATGCTTTTACAAATGTTATGTTGCTGAATAATCCAACTAAGTAAATAAAATGTCTCTGGTAATGTTAAAATATTTTAAGGCTGTGTGTACAATTTATATATTTTAAAGGAGAAATCATCAATTAATCAATACAAAGAATGATTTCCATAGTAGAAAACAGAAGATACTTTATTTAACCACTGTTGTATATCAATAAGCCAGACTTTACACATCTAATCCCACTATCTAGTGGAATAAAGGTTCAATGTACTATTTAAGTCCAAACCTTAAAAACATGAAGTTACTTGAAGATGATTTCACTCAGCAAATCAATGAACAGAAAAGCAAGAAGGGAAACACTGCAGGGACATTTCAGCCTTCACACATTGTTAATACTGACATCAGTACAGAGATATTTTTGCTCTCAGGCAGGGATGAGAACATTGTGTTAGAGTGCATATGGCAAAAGTTGGACCTCAGTATGTCATTTATTTAAATATGTATGAATTTCTAGCATATGTTTGTTATATTTTACATTTTAAAATAAACAGAGTAAATTTTATTTTAGGTTGACAGTTCCCACTGAAAGGCATAAGTGAAGACTGCACAAAAACAAACACAAGGGTTAGGGAATCACCAAAACCAGAGTATGAACTCCACAACTCACCCCAGCATATATCACATCAAAATGAACATAAGGTGTGGAACTCACTGCCCACCCAGAGGACATGGACTTACAGTGATTCAAATGTTCCTTCCTCAGAAACCAGATTTATTTGGACTAGAACTGGAATTTTCCTGGAAGACAGTTTAAAACATTGGCTAGCCAAATTACCATAAGAGAAATAGGGTTACATGGAGTTCCTTGGATATTTAAATTGAAAAATATTAAACATATAGATCGCTATCCATATTACAAAATTCCTATTTCCTATTTTAGCATTAATGTAATTCCTACGTCTCTGTGTCATGATTTTGCAAATTTTCCTCTTCTCATTTATAGAGGAAAAATGGTAGGATGCCCATGATAACAAATTATAAAGATGCACTAATCAAATCAGAAGCTGGTTTTTGAAAAGGTAGATATTTTATTTTTAAAAAGGTACTGAATCAATGGAAAATATTAAAGCTGTGAATATTATAAAAATAGAGAAAGGTGTTTTTCACACCCAATATGGTTAAACATTAGATGGATCCTCATTAATTCATTAATATCAGCATTAAAACAAAAGTCATAGCAATTGCAATTAGTAACAGGACATGAAATGAGTAGAAAGACAAGAAATAAGGTATGCTGACTATATTTTCTTTTTATTGTAGAATAATTTTAGATTGCAAAATACATTGTCACAGTATATTTTTTAAAATCTGATGAGAAGTTATGGATAATGTTTCTGTTGACAGATATTATCTTTTACTCACCCTGTCCATCAAAGTATGTATTTTGGAATATAGCCATTATTTCACTGAAATCTTTATTTTTG
The DNA here is from genome assembly GCF_963455305.1 of Plecotus auritus. Lineage (NCBI taxonomy): Eukaryota > Metazoa > Chordata > Mammalia > Chiroptera > Vespertilionidae > Plecotus > Plecotus auritus. Next base: position 156,273,166 of record NC_137774.1, read on the forward strand.
TATAGTACTTTAAATGATGTGGGCAAAACTGCCTGGATTAATTACATATGTAATTTTTAATTATGATATTTTTGGAATGATGGATACTGAAGACATTTCTGAACTTGTCCTTAGTGTTTCCCTGACAATAAGAAAGACCAACTGACATAGTAAAAACCTGAGTTTTTTTATTTTTCCTCTTTGTGACGGATAAATGTTTTGAAATTAAATTTCCCATGTGCCACTAGATTCCATATTACTCTCTAGGTAGTGAAAGGACAGAGCAACTTAGAGTATATTTAATCTAAAAATATTTCATTTAAAATTATTTAATAATTACATTGTGTTTATTATATTTTTATGTGTGCTTTAATTAGAAGCAACTGTGTAGAACAGAAAATTAATACAGAAAAGCATGTATAGGTCAACATGATAAAATAGACTTCATAAATTAAGTAATATTTATAGCCAAACTCACTTGCATGATACATTAAATTAAATTTTAATTTTGAAGAAAATATAATTAACCACAAATCTAAAAGATGGCACATAATTTTTCCATTAAGAAGTATAATAAGCTACTTTATAAGTTCCTCTTAAGTATCATTTAAGCATTTTTGGATGCATAATAAAAAATTCAAGTGATCTGAACAAATCAGAGTAGATTAGTTCTATCAGAACACAAGTCACAAATCATAGCAATTACCAGTAAAGCCATCATGACAGGTTCTCCTGTACATTTCCTTAATCCAGCTCAGATCCTAAAACTACACTATTATGGAAAATTCCATTATACTTTGATATCCAGTTTCACAAATATAGTTCTTCTTAGTATAATACCTCTACATTATAGAACTCAATTTCTGTCTTTAGTATTTGAACATTTTTAACATCTAGCTCTATTGATATTACAGCTTTTGTGCTATGGAAATTCTTGTTTTACATATCCCATGGATACATTTTTTTAAAGTTAGATATAAATGTACTACATAGGACCTCCAGTTTTGATATCATATTGATGAAATATAATATGAGATGTGTTGTCTAAAATCATCAGTCTTAACGCTAATATTTACCAGATTTTTTTTAAGATACTGTAGAAGATGCTGCTGGTTAATAAGTCAATAATCATCTTCCTTTCTCTCTTATTGACAAGCAACTGATAAAATTTGATGAACTTTATGCTAACAAATGGAATTTTTTTTATATTGCTACAAGCCAATTGTGACATGTTTTTATTCCTCTGTGCCAGTGATAGGTCTAGCTATGAGTACATGATTTTTTTAAAAAATTAGAAGTAATAGATTTCTTTGGGATCTTTTATGAAGACATTTTCTTCCTGACAAAGAAAAAGAGTTATGAGAAAAGCATTTCTCCCACCCCCTTTTCTTTCAGTATTGGAGGCTCTCCAGCCAGTACTAAAACCTGGATCTATGATAGCTATCTCAGAGCCATAGAGAGAAAGCCTTAGAAATAAGGTTAATTTTGATAGTCTGTTTGATGCTTCTGTCTCTGTATCTATTTTTGTTCATCAGTTTATGTTGTTCATTATATTCTACAAATTAATGAGATCATGTGATATTTATCTTTCTCAGTGGGAAAGCTGGGGCGGGGGGGGGGGGGGTGATAAGAGATCAACCAAAGAACTTGTATGCATGCATATAAGCATAACCAATAGACACAGACACCAGGGGGGTGAGGGTATGTCCTCGGGGGTCGGGATGGACAGGGGGGGGGCAATGGGGGAAAAATGAGACATATATAATACTATATGTAATACTTTAGACTTTAAACAATAAAAAAGAGATAAGGTTAGTTTTTCAAGGATTAAAAAGAAGGAGAGAAAAAGGCCTGCATTCAAGAATAGCAACCATAGATCCTTTGACTATTCATTAGAGAATAATAAAACCCGGAAACCCTGACTGCTCCTTTAGCATACCGTAAAAATGAAATCAAGTTACACTTAATCACAGATTTCGTTACTGCAGCCCAAAATATTTATTTATCATATATTTAATTATTCATTTATTTCTTTGTCTTAATCTTTTATTTCTTCTTATGATTAAAACAAAACACATTAATCTAAATACACTCTGATATATTAAAATAACAAAAGCTGTCTTATAAGCTTTTAAGTGCAATGCGGTGTTAACCATGTAACAAAATTAACCTAATTTTGAAGTGCATTCCTAACTAATGTACATGTTTTATGAAAAGTGGGGCATAGAAATTTAGAGAAAAAATAAAATAGTACTAATGTTAATATTTCATTGTGTATTTATAATCTCATTTCCTAACAGACAATGTCCACATATGCGCCAGTTAGGGTACTGGAAATATCAAGGTAGTGCTTTGTAAAGTATAAAATTGTCTAAATACTATGCTGTATACTTGAAACTAATACAAAATAATATTGAATGTAAATTATAATATAAAAATATATTTTAAAAATCACTTTAAATATTAAAATACATTAAAAACTGTTGGAAATTTTTAAAATGGCAAGAGACATATGCTTGGTTTTTAATTTTTGGTACCGTAGCATGTATCTACTTTTAGTACTTTATTTTCAGTGCCAAATAATTATCCAATAAATTACTGAGTCGTTTCTGACTGAGAAATTACTGGAAATTGATTTTTTATCAGGAAATATTCACATAATTATCTCCTTACAAGCTGGAAACATTTTCCCTCAAACCTCTCTCTCTTCTTAAATAAAAATCAATGAAAGGAAGTATTTTTTCAAGATGATTTACTTTATTGCAAAAATTGCAATTTAACTATTCCAATGATGCCTACATTATATTTAAGTAGAGGCCCGGTACATGAAATTTGTGCACGGTGGGGGGGTTGTCCCTCAGCCCAGCCTGCACCCTCTCCAATCTGGGACCCTTCGAGGGATGTCCTGTCCCAGTAGGATCAGGCCTAAACGAGCAGTCGGACATCCCTCTCACAATCCAGGACTGCTGGCTCCCAACTGCTAGCCTGCTTGCCTTCCTGATTACCCCTAACCGCTTCTGCCTGCCAGCCTGATCACCCCCTAACCACTCCCCTGCCAGCCTGATTGATGCCTAACTGCTCCCCTGCCAGCCTTTTTTTCCCTAACTGCCCTCCCCTGCAGGCCTGGTAACCCCTAACTGCCCTCCCCTGCAGGCCTGGTACCCCCCAACTGCTCTACCCTGCAGGTCTGGGTCCCCCCAAACTGCCCTTCCCTGCAGACCCAGTCACCCCCAACTTCCCTCCTCTGCTAGCCGGGTCACCCCTAACTGCCCTCCCCAGCAGGCTTGATCGCCCCCAACTGCCCTCCCCTGCTGGCCTGATTGCCTACAACTGCCCTCCCTTGCAGGCCTGGTTCCTCCCAACTGCCCTCCCTTGCTGGCCATCTTGTGGTGGCCATCTTGTGTCCACATGGGGGCAGGATCTTTGACCACATGGGGGCAGCTATCTTGTGTGTTGGAGTGATGGTAAATCTGCATATTACTCTTTTATTAGATAGGATAGAGGCCTTGTGCATGGGTGGGGACGAGCTGGTTTGCCCTGAAGGGTGTCCCAGATCAGGTGGGGGTTCCCTTGGGGTGTGGGAAGGCTTGCATGAGGGGCCTGTGGTGGTTTGCAGGATGGCCACACCCCCCGGTGACCCAAGCAGAAGCCCTGGTATCTGGGGTTTATTTATCTTCTACAATTGAAACTTTGTAGCCCGGAGTGGAGCCAAGCCTTCTGCTTGCTCCGTGGTGGCAGCTATTTCTGTTGGGATTTATTTATCTTCTATAATTGAAACTTTGTAGCCCTAAGTGGAGGCCAAAGCAGGCCAGGGCTGCAGAAGCTTGGCTTCCTCCATTGCCATGGGCATCCCTAGCCTCCTGCTCTCTCCAGCTCCTTGGCTGCCACCATTTCTGTTGGGATTTATTTATCTTCTATCATTGAAACTTTGTAGCCTTGAGTGGAGGCCTGGGCCGGCAAGGGCAGGCGGAAAGCTTGGCTTCCTTCATTGCCAGGGAAACCCATGCCTCCCTCCTGCTCTCTGTGGCTGTAGCCATCTTGGTTGGGTTTATTTTCATATTCGCTCCTGATTGGCTGGTGGGCGTGGCTTGTGGTTGTAGGGGAGGTATAGTCAATTTGAATATTACTCTTTTATTAGATAGGATTAGCTAAAATAATCCATGCTGTGATAATAATTATCTAAATTATATTAGTTAACTACCAACTATGAATGGTAACAACAATAATAAAATGTAGTCAGGACTGCTGTAGTGTCCAGCAACACTAGGTGGAAAAAAAGTTCTTTCTTTTTTTTTTTCTATTTCCCCATATCAGTCACACATCATGCAGGAAAGGACTCTGGTTTGGCTTATGCCACATACTCAATTTGGAACAATTTTTGTGATCAGCAGTTGTACGGTGGCGGGGTCTGAGTTATGTTTATTTTTGTGGCCAAGATGATAGCACTTTTACTGGCAGGAAAAAATTTATTTCTCAAAAATGTAGCAGAGTTGGGTAGTTAATCAGACAAATCAATAGATGCATACTGAATTAGATCTAAATTTTTTATCTTATTATTCATATTCTGGTTTATATAATTACTTCCGAGAATTTAGATTTAGGTTAAATTTTTATCTTATTATTCCCTGAATGCAGATCTAGTTTAAATATTTATCTTATTATTTATATTCTTGTTTATATCATTTCCAGAAAATATCCTTCATATTCTGAATTCCTTTAGGTGAGATTTTCATATAACTAAATATCATTAAGAAGCTAAAATCAATAGGCAATGACAGAAATCATCCAAAATGACATCAACAGATTATAGTTCTGTCAGACTTATTTTCTCATAAATTGTTCTAACCCACAATCTGTATGTTTTTATATGTGCACACCATTATGTTACAAGAAAGCAGAATGCTAGTACTTAAAAAAGATATTAATTTATTTTTGCATTATGAAAAAAATCCATGAAAGCTCACACATTGCCTTCTTATGAAATTTGCTTCTCAGGCAACATTTCAAGGTTTGCAACTTTTTTTTTTTAATATCCTGCAGCAATTATTTAGTTTGAACATTTTTCTAAAAAACAGAAGATACTATAAAGCAGATCGCATTTTTCACACTTTGGGCTACATATATTTATGCATAGTTTACTTCTTCCTAAAATAAATTTCATCCTTGGCCAGTAGTGTTAAAATCCTGTAGTTTATTACTGCTTTATAACAATGAAATTCATTTCAAGATTAACTATTGTATTTAAAACACTAGAAAAAGTGATGAAAATTTTACTGCAGCCTTAAATTTTGAATGCATTTCTATAAGTGAACATGGTTAACACCACATTGCACTTAAAAGCTTATAAGACAGCTTTTGTTATTTTAATATATCAGAGTGCATTTAGATTAATGTGTTTTATTGTTTTAATCATAAGCCTGCTAAATTAGGGAGGATAAGCTACCCTTATTTCATTGTCTATTTTAAAAGTCTTCTAAATGTTACCACTAATTATAGTTGAAGCATCATTACAAATCTCCTGTCACCTCTCATGTCTCCTTAAGGGAGACACTGTGATAAGTGACCCATAAAATCAGATTTAGAAGTGGTGTCAACAAAACCACTATATTTATTTTATTTGAGCAGCGAAGGCATTGAAATAAACCAGATGGTCCCTTTTCCTTTCTTGAAGGTAAAATTGAGTGCATATTTACTTTCCCTTTGATTATTAGTTTTATCGTTTAGGATAACTTTGAACCAAAAGATATTGCAAATAATTTATCAGATCAATACATAAATAAATTAAAAAAAAAAAACAGTAACCTACTATTTGGATAACAAATAAGGCTTAGAATTGCATTTGTCTCAAAATTATAGACTATGTTGAATTCAGTTGATGTGAAAATCTTGTATATCTTCTTTCCTACACTATATTGAAAGTTCCTTTTGAGCAGAGCCTATTGTATTGCGTGTTTCTGAGAGTTACATACCCTCTTGCAGCTCATTTGTAAAACATATGAGAATACCTAAAACATAGCATTTCTCTGCATAGCATACATAGGGATATGCATTAACCAAGCATATCAGGTCATATTCTAAAGATCCCTAACTTTTAAAAGTGGATTAAGTAGGGAATTTAAAAATGAATATAACCCACAAATTGTACTGGTCATCAATACTTCTTACCTGTGTTTTACTAAATAATAAAGGTATTACTAAATGCCAAATATTGAAAACTTTTATTAAGCCTGATATTGTTTTATGGTATATTTCTCCTAAAATATTAATATATGAAAACTAGTACTTATTAAGCCATCCCATGGAATTGAGGTTTATAATTTTCCTTGTTACTACAACCATTATCACATTAGTGAATAATCTCAATTACTAGATACCAAAAACATTTAAATAAAAGTTAAACAAATTTTACAATATAATCAGACAGTTTATGTGTAACCAAGATGTCTGAAACAGTGTCGGAATCATAAAAGGCAACCTAGTCAATTCACAGAGGGTGACACTTGAGTTGTTGTCAAAGTCAAGAGTCTCTCAAAGCTTTGTAATGGAAATATTGGGATGTGTGTGTGTGAGAGAGAGAGAGGGAGAGAGAGAGACAGAAAGAGAGAGAGAGAGGAGGTGCATTCTCAAGCACTGTCTTTGTAAGAGAAATCCCAGCTCAACCAGCCAAGGCTGTTAAAATTCAATTGTTCCTATCCCCTAGCAGTGGTCGGCAAACTCATTAGTCAACAGAGCCAAATATCAACAGTACAACGATTGAAATTTCTTTTGAGAGCCAAATTTTTTAAACTTAAACTTCTTCTAATGCCACTTCTTCAAAATAGACTCGCCCAGGTCGTGGTATTTTGTGGAAGAGCCACACTCAAGGGGCCAAAGAGCCGCATGTGGCTCGCGAGCCGCAGTTTGCCGACCACTGCCCTAATGAGGTTACAGTGATAGATAGCGACCAAGAGAATTCTAGATGAGGCCTCTGGTCAGCAAAAAACTAAAACTAAAAAAACAAACAAACAAACAAACAAAAAAACACACAACATAAATTGTGAGCCCTGCTGGTGTGCTCAGTAGTTGAGCGTCCATCTATGAACCAGGAGGTCATGGTTTGATTCCTGGTCAGGGCACATGCCAGAGTTGCAGGCTCATTCCCAAGTATGGGGTGTGCAGGAGCAGCTGATCAGTGATTCTCTATCATCATTGGTTTTTCTATCTCTCTCTCCCTCTCCCTTCCTCTCTGAAATCAATAACAATATTTTTAAAAAAATAAATAAAAAATAAATCTGTGAATGAGAAAAGGTATCAGTAATGTAATGCACAATACTTACGAGACTTTGCTAGTGAGGTTGTCTTTTTTATCATGGTTAGGAAAGGTGTGGGAACCCCTTTCACGTCCCGCGTGGTTCAGGGTTCCGGTTCAGGGTTCGGGTTCCGGAGAAGGCTGCACACAAATGAAAAGAGACTCGGAAAAGTATTAATTTGGAAATATTGGGGGCCAGGCGGGAGCCCAACTCTAGTGGAAGGATTACCACTAGGCTCTGGCCTTGCTATCCCTTTTATTGAGGCTATGGGATACACCCATTACCCTTAAGCAGCTTTGGGAAACACCCATAGCCCTTAAGCAGGTAATAAGCGGATTATCATATCAGTAAGGATTTACATGATTACAAGATGGGGAAGTTGCCTCAATTACCATTGTCTCAATTAGATAGGGAGTGGTTGGCTCTGACCTTTCAGAGCTTCAAGGTTGACCAGCCTTCCAAGGTTCCTTGTCCACACCTTTCTGATTAGTGAGACAATGATCGGTTTCCGGCAGAAAGGTCTCTGCAGGCTACTGAAATTCACATCAAGAAAACTTATTTTTGCCCTAACTGGTTTGGCTCAGTGGATAGAGCGTCGGCCTGCGGACTAAAGGGTCCCAGGTTCGATTCCGGTCAAGGGCATGTACCTGGGTTGCGGGCACATCCCCAGTAGGGGGCGTGCAGGAGGCAGCTGATCGATGTCTCTCTCTCATCGATGTTTCTAACTTTCTATCCCTCTCTCTCTTCCTCTCTGTAAAAAATCAATAAAATATATTAAAAAAAAAACTTATTTTGCCTCTATTCCATTTCAATTTGAAAATATATTTTTCTTAAAATAGTAGCAATTATATAAGTCATATGGGTTCCAAGAATGCTTGATTAGAATCAGTTAGAGAATCTTTCCACATTATGGATTTAGAACCTTAGAACTTATGCCTAGGAGACAATAAAAATCTGAGATAGTTCCCCACTTGCTCCTATGTAATTTAAACATTTATCCCCAAGTACCAAACCGTTAATAGACAGCACATTCAGTTAGTTCATGTTTACAGTTATCTATGCTATATTTTTAACATACATGGCAGACTCTTTCAGAATAGAAAATAAACATTATAAATATGGTTTTAGGTGATATACCTAGGTCATTATCAAAAATGTCCTTTCTTTTGCCTAAATTTCAGGAAGAACATTATTATGATGTTTCCGATTGTTGACTTTGAGGTTTGATCTCTCTGAAAAAAATTCTCAAATCTGTCATTACTTTGGGTAAGTTCTTCACCATTTCTTAGCCTTAGTTGCATTGGCTATAAATACCATGATAGGAACATCATTTAAGAAGATACTTGTATTTCCTCTGACCAGATTACACCAATATTTATATACCTTTTGTATAACTTAAATCCATATATGTATTCTGAAAGATGTATTTTATTTTTTATTAAATGTATTGGGTTGACATTTGCTAATAATATTATAGGGTTCAAGTGTATATTTCTATGATACATGATCTGAATATTGCATTATCTTAAACCAATATATTATAAAAGATTAGTATTCTAGGGGGAAAAGGTTATATAAAAGGGACACTGAAGATTGAAGGAAATTTAGAAGTTTTGTCACGTAATAGAGAATTGAAGTGCTCACAACAAAGAATAAATTCAGTAGTTCATGATGAATTAGATTAAACATTGAAAGCATTTTCAAATATTTTCAGTGGAAAATCAAGTGGAATTAATTGTGATATAATAAGGAAAATGAAACAGATTGTTTTATATAATCTATCAGACACTAATGTTAAGCTATTTAATAAAACTTGAATTTGTATAAGTTAATAAAATTCCTACATGGAATGGCATGATAGCCACAGCTTGCTGAAAACAAAGAAAAACAATGATCAGAGTAATTGAGACTTCCAATATAATGAAATGAAAAAAAAATGTGTCACTTTAAATAAAAGCAGTAAACTCAGAGGGAAGGATTTTAAAGTCTATAACTATAAGCTGTGTGAAAAAATGCTTCAAGGATCATTTATCAGAGCAAATTTTCAATCCATGAAGTTTAAAGCAAACTATTTTAGGAATAAACACATGCCAATCATAAAAGCATATGAGAGGAGTATTAATATTCATAACTAAATATGAAGACATAAACAGATTCATATAAATATTTTCAGATAAAAATGGTAACTGTTGTGATCTAAATAAGAGCATTGTTCTGTTCAGACTATTAATTTAAATAAATTAAATTTCATAAATTTTATTTTTATAAGTTAACTAAAAACAAAATGGATATAGTTATTAAAAAAGAATGCTATGGACTGACCCTTGTCCCCCTCTTCCTTTATTCAACTATAACTTCCAATGCCAGTATATTTCCTTTATTCAACTATAACTTCCAATGTCAGTATAAAGTTAAATGAGGTCCGATAGGACTGTGGCCTTCTAAGAAGAGGAAGAGAGAAACACACTAAGAAGGTGGCCATGGGCAGGCCAGGAAGATAGACCTCAGCAGACCAACCCCTGCCAGAAGTTTGTACTTTTCAGCCTTCAGATGGTGAGAAGCAGAAGTGTTGTTTAAGCCGTGCAGTCTGTGGTATTTTTATATGGCAACCCAAGAAGACTGATATGAAGAGCAAAGTAAATGCAGTTAAACCAATATTTATAAACTTACTGCATGTGAGACAAAATACTTGACACAAATTTTTCTTCATTATATAAGTAAAAATGTATACAATTTTACCTTATCTTACCAAAGAATAGTTAAAAAGGATAGAAACCCAAATAAGCACCTATCTATACAAGCCCAGAAACGTAGATAAATATCCAATTTTTGCCTGCATGCATGCAAATATATGTGTGTCTTTGTGTATAGAGAGAGAGAGAAAGAGAGGTTGGGGCATGTGTGAGTACAGTTTTAGAGAAATGGATAATCATTCTGTTGTATCTTTGGATAGTGATAACATATTCTTATTTTAGTAAACAATAAGAAAAATTGACTAGTGTTTCTAATTTTTATAGTGATGCCTCATAAAATTCAGTACTTAATAAACTGGAGTCCATAAGTAAGAATAATACCATTAAAAATATCCGTGTTCTTTATAGAGAAAGCATTAAAAGTCCTATGTATACTGTAAATAGTACTGAACTCGCAACAAAATCTCAAAGTGGACTCAGTCTCAAACAGAATTGCAGTCTTTTTTGCTTCACTTACTAGGTGTATCGGTTAATAATGCAGATTTTGTAATCAAAGAAAATATGATAATTTCAAGAGAAACATCAAAAGTGCTTTATTCAAAGTAACGTCCATCGCTAGCTACATATTTCCCCATCTTTCAGATAATTTGTGGATACCGTCCCAATAGAACTTTTCTTGTTTTGAGGCAAACCATTCAGAGACCCAATTTTCCACTTCTTCGTATGTTTTCAAGTGCTGCTCAGAAAGTGCGTGTGCCATGGATCGGAACAAGTGGTAATCTGAAGGAGCAAGGTCTGGTGAATACAGAGGGTGGGTTAATACTTCCCAGGCAAGATCTTTTAACGTGTCTTTAACTGGTTATGAAGTGTGTGATGGTGCATTATCATGAAGCAATATTACTTTGCCGTGTCTTCTGGCACATTCTGGTCATTTCATGATTAAGGCGTGGTTCAAATTGTTATTCATTGTCTGTACAGATCAGTATTAAAGGTTTCACCTGGTTTTAGAAGCTCATAATACACCACACCTTCCTGATCCCACCAAACGCAGAGCATTATCTTCTTTCCGAAGCAGTCAATGTTGATGGTTGACCTGGATCAACCCATGATTTTGTGCATTTGGGATTCTCAAAATAAATCCACATTTCATCGCCAGTCACAATTTGATGCAAAAAAGACTTTCTTTTGTGCTGTTGAGCAACATGTTACTGATGACTTTTCAGTTTTCCATTTGTCTTTTGTTCAGTTGATGTGGCACCCATTTTCCTTCCTTTAAAATCTTTCCCATTGCTTGTAAATGATTGGAAATTCTTTGCTGAGCAATGTTTAATGTTTTTGCAAGTTGTTTTTGAGTTTGACTCGCATCTTCATCCAATAATGCTTGTAATTGTTCATCTTCAAACTTTTTCAGTTGACCTGAACTTTCTTTGTCTTTCACATTGAAATAATCACTTTTAAAGCATTTAAATCAGTGTTCACAAGTATCTTGAGATGGAGCATGTTCACCATAAGCTTTCCAAAGTATACAGCACTTTTCTTCAAAATAAAGTAATGAATTAAAACTTCCCGCAAATGCTCTTTTTTTGGCACGAAATTCGACATTTTTAAGTGTAAAAATATCTATGATGTTAACACCTTCAGCAAATTTGATATATGAAGTTTTGAAGCTTGTTGTCAATATAACAAAATAGCATACATATCAAATCACATATATATCAACATATGTGTAACTCCATCTATTGAAAAAAAATCCACATTATTAACTGGTACACACTATTAGCTGGTAAACCAGCTACCTAAGTTCACAAATTTAAGACCTTCCTTCTTAATCAAAAAGGAAATAGGAGTGAGGCAATTTCCTGGGTGATTTTCACAATTCAACACCTCACTATTTTACAGAGCTCTCTTCCATTATTCTTATTTAATGGAAGAAGAGATTTTGGAAATGAACATATTTGAGTGACATAATTTTATTTTAAAAATCACTGAAGAAAAGTGAACCTTAAAAGGTAAAAGTTTATCAAATTCATGAGACCAAAGCAGAGCTATTACCTTTTCTGAGGTATTAGCAATGCTATCATTCAAACAGGATTGTAACTCTAAAAATAATTTTATTCTCCAAATCTTTTCTAATGACATTCTTTCTATAATGATATTTAAAGGTAAGTATGGTATAGAAGAATTTGAATAAGGTAAGATAACATTGATTTATACACATAATTTTTTTCAATAAATTTATAGAATATGGTCACCATAGATCATGATGATAAATTTATAAGCAGGCAGAATAGATATTAGCTCTCTTTGTTTAAGTAAGTGAGAGGAAACTATATATATAATATATAATAAATATAATAAATATAATTAATAAATATAATATAATCCTATCTAATAAAGAGAGAATATGCTAATTGACTGCCACACCCTCAAAGATGGTGATGCCCACAGCTACAAGATGGCAATGCCCAGTCTGCTCAGCCCCGCCAGGGCGGGAAGCACGAGGCATGGCCTCGCCCACCCCGAGGCAGGGCTGGCTGCTCCCCGTGCCTGCCTCCAAAGTCCCCCAGTCCCCTCAGCTCCCCAGCTGCCCAGGGCTGGCCCAAGGCACAGGCAAGCCTTGGATGGCAGCTGCCCAGCCTCCCAGGGCCACCTGAAGCTCAGGTAACCAGGGCCGGGCAAGGCTTGTGCTGCCGGTAGTGGCAGCAGCAGAGGTGTGATGGGGGTGTAGCCTTCCCCTGATTGCTGGGTCACCTCCCACCCCTGAGGGCTCCCAGACTGTGAAAGGGGGCAGGACAGACTGAGGGACCCCCCTCCAGTGCATGAATTTTCATGCACTGGGCCTCTAGTATAATATGATATGATATGATATGATATGATATGATATGATATGATATGGTATGATATAACTAATATAATATAGTTACATAATTATATATATATATGTATATATAATAGTAGAGGCCCAGTGCACGAAATTCATGCACAGATAGGGTCTCTAGCCCTGGCGGGTGATCAGAACCAATCTGTGGGGTGACTGGCAGGGCAATCAGGGGGCTCTTGCTGGCACCCACCTTGGCTGGCCTGGGGCCTGGGGGCTGGGAGCAGCTCCTGCATTGAGCATCTGCCCCCTGGTGGTCAGTGCATATCTTAGCGACTGGTCCTGCCACCATTTGTTCCGCCATTCAGCTGATTTGCATATTAGATTTTTATTATATAGGATAACGTACAATTATATTATGTATAAATATGTTACATATATATGTTTCAGGAATGGTAGATCATATTATAAAAGTCATATGAAATGTTGAAAGAATGGGGAAGCATATCTAAAGAGTTGATTTTTAAGGTAACATCTGAATGAAAAATGGATACCAGAAACCAGATAGAAAAGCAAAATCATAAAATACAAAAGAGTTTGAGTGGCAATTGGTGAACATTTTCTGTTAAACACCAATTAGTAAATAATTTAGACTATGAGGGTCACATATGGTCTTTATCACATATTCTTCTGTTTTCATTTAAGATCCCTTTCAAATATAAAAACCATTCTTACCTCTTGGGCTATATTAAAACAGGCTATATATTGTATTTAGCCCACAGGCCATGGTTTGCAGACCCATGGATTAAAACAAAGAGAAGACAAATAAGAATGGGATTTAGAGGTTAAAAAGCAGAGCCAAGATTCAAGACAGTCTTTTTCAACATATACTTTGGTCTTGATTTCTTATTTTCTCTATAAAATGTATAAATAAAAAGTAGCTTACAAGTTTAAAAAGAAAAAGTTAGCAATTATGAAACAACAATCTTAGTATCTTTCTTTTTCTTCCTATACTTTCTTATACTTCTCTTTTTCTCTCTTTTTGGTTTAAAAAATAATTTTGATCTAGCTATAAAAAAGTAAATAGTGTACACCTATAACAAATTATTGAAGGACATATATTTTGAACTGTGGTGTTTTGATACAGAAATATAACTGAGGGTCGTAACAGTAAGCAAAGAAGGGAGGAGGAATGAGAAATTGAAATGGTCCAAAATAAAAATATTGAATCCAAAATGTGAACAGATACATTATAAAATGAGGGGATAAATAACAAAGAATCCAGAAGAACAAACATGAAAATTAACTATAAATTAAAGTTCCCCATGGCTGAGGACCTTCACTTTTTATCCCAAAAATAGCACCCAAGAGTCTTCTGTGGCTTAATTTTATTGATGGTAGAAGATAAAAAGTAAGTGTATAAATTACTTTTATATACCTGGCATAAAAGATTACCACAAAATTAGTGGCTTAAAACAATACCCATTTGTGACCTCACAGTCTTCATATATCATAAGTCTAGCACAGCAGCTTAGGTGGTTACTCTGCTCTGTGTCCCAAAGACCAAAATAGAGGTGCTTGCCTTAGCTCGTTTGGCTCAGGGGATAGAGCATTGGCCTGCAGACTAAAGGGTCCCAGGTTCAATTCCAGTCAAAGGCACATGCCTGGGTTGTGGGCCAGATCCCCAGTAGGAGGTGTGCAGGAGGCAATCCAACAGTGATTCTTTCTCATGATTGATGTTTCTGTTTCCCTCTCTCTCTGAAATATCTCTATATATATATATATATATAGATAGATAGATATAGATATATAGATATATAGATATATAGATCCTATCTAATAAAAGAGTAATATGCAAATTAACCATCACTCCGCTACACCCACAAGCCATGCCCACAAGCCAATCAGGGGTGAATATGCAAATAAGCCCAACCAAGATGGCTACGGCCACAGAAAGCAGGAGGGAGGCTTGGGTTTCCCTGGTGATGGAGGAAGCCAAGCTTTCCACACACCCTGGCCAGCCCAGGCCTCCGCTTAAGGCTACAAAGTTTCAATTATAGAAGATACATAAATCCCAAAACAAATGGCTGCCGCCTCGGAGCAAGCAAAAGGCTTGGCTCCACTCCAGGCTACAAAGTTTCAATTGTAGAAGATAAATAAACCCCAGATACCAGGGCCTCCGCTTGGGTCACCAGGGGGTGTGGCCGGCCTGCAAACCACCACAGGCCCCTCGCCCAGGCCGCCTCACGCCCCAAGGGAACCCCCACCCTGATCCGGGACACCCTTCAGGGCAAACCAGTTGACCCCCACCCATGCACCAGGCCTCTATCCTATCTAATAAAAGAGTAATATGCAGATTGACCATCACTCCAACACACAAGATGGCTGCCCCCATGTGGTCAAAGATCCTGCCCCATGTGGACACAAGATGGCCTGCAGGGGAGGGCAGTTAGGGGTGACCAGGCCTGCAGGGGAGGGCATTTGGGGGGGACCAGGCCTGCAGGGGAGGGCAGTTAGGGAAAAACAGGCTGGCAGGGGAGCAGTTAGGCATCAATCATGCTGGCAGGGGAGTGGTTAGGGGTTGATCAGGCTGGCAGGCAGAAGTTGTTAGGGGCAATCATGAAGGCAGGCAGGCGAGCAGTTGGGAGCCAGCAGTCCTGGATTGTGAGAGGGATGTCCAACTGCCCATTTAGGCCCGATCCTACCTGGATCGGGCCTAAACGGGCAGTCGGACATCCCTTGAGGGGTCCCAGATTGGAGAGGGTGCAGGCTGGGCTGAGGGATACCCACCCCCGGTGCACGAATTTCATGCACCAGGCCTCTAGTATATAAATAAAATAGAGACCTGGTGCACAAACAAATTTGTGCAAGGGTGGGGTCTGGCCGGCCTGCCCTGATCAGGGCCAATGGTCCAGGCTGGCCAGGAGGAGGGGCCATGGGTGGTTGGCCAGCTCCATCCCCTATCAGGGTGGAGAGCTGATCGGGGCGGGGCCAGCCTGGTAGAGGGGCTACAGGAAGTTGGTGGGCTGGCCCTGCCCCTGATCATGGTGGGGGTGATCGGTGCCAGGACCAGCTGGGGGAGGGGCCCCAGGCATTTGGCAGCCCCCCCCCCCATTGAACTCTGGTCAAGGTGGTCCTGGTCAAGGGGACAATTTGTATATTAGGCTTTTATTATATAGGCCATATATATATTATACATATATAAAATATATATATATGGCCTATATAATAAAAGCCTAATATGCTAAGTGTCTTATTGTCTGGTCAACCATTCAACCAATCAAAGTGTGATATGCTAATGATATGTTAAGGCCACTCAACTGCTTGCTATGATGTGCACTGACCACCAGGGGGGCAGACAGTTGACTGGTTGACCAGTAGCTATGACATGCACTGACCACCAGGGGGCAGATGCTCTGACCAGTAGGTTAGCTTGCTGCTGGGTTCCGGCCAATCGGGACTGAGCAAGACAGGCTGGACATGCCCTAGAGTCCTCCTGTGGTCCCTCCCTGGTTGGCCAACCTCCCACATCCCACAGTGGGGTCCCTCAGCCTGCGCTCTCTCATAATCCGGGCTGAATAACCCACCCCCCTGCCCCAAGTGTACAAATTTCATGCACCTGGCCTCTAGTATATATACATGCTGACATCGCCATTTTTCTTATAGGAGACTCTCGGGGTCGTATTCTGCTTCTGAGCTCATTTACATTGTTGGCAGAATTCACTTTCAAGCAGTTGTAGGACTGGGGTTCACATTTCCCTACTGTCTGCTGGAGACCTTCCCTACCTCCTAGAGGCCTCTCTCAGAATCTCCATCTCAGGCCTCTAACTTTGCAGCATCTCTTCTGCTGTTTGTGCTGTATACCCTTGACTGTCTGTTCTGTCTATTTTATTTGTAAGGGCTCAAGTGATTAATTGGGCTGATCTACATGCTCCAGGTTAAACTCCCCATTTTATTGTCCTTAAATTTAATCACATCTGCAAAGTCCTTTTATTCAAGTAAGGCAGTGCAGTCACAGATTTGAGGGATTAGGGCATGGAAAATGTAAGTAAGCCATGATACTGGTTATATTTATGTATACGTGTATATATATGTGTGTGTGTGTATATATATATGTGTGTGTATATATATATATATATATAAATATATATATATATATATATATAACATCTATGTATATTTATATAAAAAGATGATTTTAACTGTGACATTTTGATACAGAAATATAACTGAGGGCAGAAGTAAAATTAAGCAGAGGGCAGAAGTAAAAGTAGATAAATGTCGTTTTAATAGTTTTAATCAAAATTGGGTGTAGAGTCGTTGAAAATTTTTAGAAGAGTTCATGATATTATCACTTTACTTCAGTCATGCTATATATTACAATACATACATATTACAATACATATTGAATAGTAAAAAAAAAATCATTGAAGAAGCAATTTGTCATAATTGAATAGGTCCAGACATCAAAGTAACAAGTCTGTCTTCCACAGATTACTGAAAGGGGAAACAAAGTGATAATCAAGTAGGGGAGATTGTGGATTATGTGTAAGAGGGTGGCAAAGTCCAATATATGTCTGAATGTAGGGTTTATATATGCATAATTCCTAATATACTTTATATTCCATAGTCCTGTCCCATCATGCTTATAGAAAATATACACAGAGGAATTATAGTGGAAATAGCTTGCTGCCTACATAATTGTGGTTACTAAAGAAAAAGTGTGCTTTTCAGATTTGGGGGTTTAAACTAGATATTGTAAGAGCCATCTCTTTTGACACAACTTTCATGATAAGATGCCTGTTAACTAAAAGTACATAAATGAAACTGATAATGTATCTATTTACAAAAGGATAAATTAATATCCCATTTTTCTGATGTTCGTATGTGTGCATTCAGTCCTGGACTGCTTTAAATTATATCAAAATATACCAAGAACATAAACAATGAAAAATCCCTTCAACATAGAAATGTCTACTTCTCCACTAAAATAAATGCATAAATTCATATCCTCTCTTCCAGGGACAGAAATTTATTTTAAGAAATGCTTTTTTTTTTTTTTTTTTTTTTTTTGGTAACTCTTTTCTACTCTTCATGGAGTAAGTCCCTTCTCTTGACAGATTTTCTTCAAATTCAGTACAAATGTAATTTATTAGGTTATAAAATCACAGAAGATAAAGCTATTCCTATCAGTGACTACAGATATTCATAGACAAAATCATGTCCAGAACTAATATTAACTCATTTGAATTTGAATGATTGGTTACATGACTAACAGGAAAGAGACTAATGAGTTTTTGTATGGAGGGAGTGATTTGTAGTTTGGAATTAGATATTCCAGTGATGAAGAGCTTTGGGTGGCAGAGATTTCAGGAATACAGATAGAGGCCATTTTGCTTGTGTTTGCTCTTTTTGTCTCTTTTCTTCCAGTCCAGCTCTTCTGACACTTAATGACAAGAACACAATTCTTTGGAAATTCTATTGGGGAGGAAAAGTAGTAGACATAATGAGGTTTCTCTTACTTTTTTATTACAGATCTGGAAAGAAGGACAGAGACACATATTCTTTTACATAAATGTGTCAGTATCAATAATTGTATTCATGTATACGTAATTTTCTTTAAAATGTCCATGCAAACAATAATAAATATTTCAACATATTGAGATTTTGTTATGTTCAGGTTTTTAATGATGAGTTGTATCCAAAAACTCATTTTTTAATTTAAGGTTTTTTATTGTTTAATGTATTACATAAGTCTCTTTTTTCCCCCATTGACCTCTCCCCGGCTGCTCCCAATCCCCAGCGCATGCCCTCAACCCTCTACTCTCTGTGTCCATTGGTTATGCTCATATGCATGCATACACGTCCTTTGGTTGGTCTCTTACCCCCTCATCCCCTGCCTTCTCTCATAGGTTGGACAGTCTATTCGTTGCTTCTATGTCTCTGGTTCTGTTTATGTTCATAAGTTTATGTTGTTCATTATAGTCCACAAAGGAGTGAGATCATGTGATATTTATCTTTCTCTGACTGGCTTATTTCACTTAGCAAAATGCTATCTAGTTCCATCCATGCTGTTGCAAATGGTAAGAATTCCTTCTTCTGTACAGCAGCGTAGTATTCCATTGTGTACATGTACCATAGTTTTCTAATGCACTCATCTTCTGATATGCAGCTCTATCAACAATATGATAAGTCTTCTTTTGCCTGCATTATTTGGTCAAAGTAATTAAGGGCTAGGTGCCCATCCACTGGTTTCAGAAGATTTGGGGTCTTCATGTTTCTCCATAGTCTGCTTTGATATGCTTCAGTGTCTCTTTTAGGGCCCAGATTTTGGTACAATAGAATTGTAAAACTTATATTCAACCTTTACTTATGGTTTGCTACTGAAAATTAGATCCAAAGTCTAGTGCTCAGCATGAATAGCCCTCTAATAGGTGATGGGTTGACCAGGAGTAGTTCTAGATGCCACTTTTTTTTTCATACATGATGGAGTCATTTGACCCTAACATTTTTTTTCTTCCTAAATAGCATTGGTTTTCAGCAGCAGTTACTCGACTCTGTGGTCCTAATAATTACTATCCCCCATCAATTTCAAATCCCAGTAATATTGTGCAAGGCAGTATATTTCTTTCTATGTATATCTCATCTTAATACAGAAACAATACCCATCTTTTATAGAGCTACAGCATGACAGTGACTATCAATAGTTAACTTATTTTAGTCAAGGTGTCCTCAGTTCCATCCAGTTGATAAATAAGCTAAATCCATCAACTCATTTTTAGAGTTTTCTTCAATGTCAACCTTGATCTTATCTTTTACACTAATTTCCTAAATTAAATGAATTAATCTTTGCAGTGATAACTTCAAAATATATCCAGAATCTACCTTAGATTATCTTCCCTAGAAACAACCTGAGATTAAAAAAAAGTCTGGTGTGTCTGACTTTTTTGAGGGAGTGCTCTTCTGGAGAAGCCTGAAGAAACTGAAGTAAGGAGAATAGGAAAGGGAAAAGAGCCAAACTAGGACTTGATGCAGAAATATCGAGATTTGGCTTGACCCACAAGGGAATCTGAATTATAAATTTCACTCCAGAATTGTGATATCTTGAGACAAATGTCCAGGCTTTTGTATCTACATATCTCATGGTCTATGACTGAATCCGAAAGCTTGGGCAAGTATTTTGGTATTTTTTCAGAAGGCTTCTGTCAGCCAATTACAAATCTCTCTATAAGCTTACAAATTTAACTGAGTACTTTTAGCTTGCAATGGTTACACCTGCAGGTAAAAATGGAATATGAATAGGACATAACAAGTGTTCATTACAATTATCAAACTGAAGCAAACTGATAGGTATATAGCCTATAAAAACCATTCCGAAAGTATTTCTGCATTTCCCTTTTAATTTCTTTTTGTGGAGGGTATTAATGTAAATCATTATTTTACATGTTTTTTAAAGATGCAACTTTTTGTTTCTCTTTCTCACACCTCATCATTGCTTCTTCTACTTTTTTTTTTCCCTCTCAACTGAATTCTTACAATATCATAAAATGATGAAATCAGACACCTGCAGAAGCCTACAGCCCAGTTATCCATTTTTACTACCTTCCTGGGCATGAAGCAATAGCTGATATTGGATTTAGACAAAAATAGTTGCATTACAGTCCTGTGTGATATTCTCCAGCTTCCCAGGCAGTTCTTTTTCTCTTTTCTATGTAATTTCATCTGGTTCTATGGTTTTTAATATCATGTATGTTCTAAAAATTCCCAAATTTATAATCCTACTTGACATGGTTCCCAATTTCAGGTTGTTTTATTTAACTCCTTCCTAGATGAAAACCTACACTTGCACCTAAAAAT
Organism: Plecotus auritus; assembly: GCF_963455305.1. Lineage (NCBI taxonomy): Eukaryota > Metazoa > Chordata > Mammalia > Chiroptera > Vespertilionidae > Plecotus > Plecotus auritus. The sequence goes on from NC_137774.1 coordinate 156,293,802, forward strand.
AAATTTCAAAACTTATTCTTTACCTCGCTTACTCTTACTATATTTTTTATATCAGTAAACTTCAATTCCCTCTTTTCATGTCTTTAAAACTTTGGAGTCATCATGATATTTTTTCTGTAAATACCTAACAACCAATCCATCAACAAATATATTTGGCTATACTTTTAAAGAATAACCTAAATCAGAACATTTTCAGCTAGGTATATATTGAGTGAACACCTTGATTAAGAAAGTGGACAATGTATCATTTTTGTGCACAAAGAAGTTAATTAGGATTATGAATGCACTTTTAGAAATCTTATAGTTATATCTATATATATAAAAGGCTAATATGCAAAGTGTCCCTTCTAGAGTTTGACCAGGAGAATGGGAGTTCGATTGTTCACTATGACATGTGCTGACCACCAGGGGATGGTGCAGAACATGGTGGGCAACTGGCGGCAGGGTGCTGAGGGAGCCAGGGAAGGAGGAGGCAGGGGGGTGGGAGGGTGAGAAACCTGATGGGCCTTCATCGCAGCCCAGGCCTAGGGACCCTACCCATTCAGAGTTTTGTGTACCGGGCCTCTAGTTTTGTTTTGTTGTGTTTTTTTTTTATAAAAATTAGATATTATAGGGTTCAATATTATATAAAGAGGAATATGTGAAACATTAATGTCATCATTGCACAATATTCTGTAACTGGACTCCATTATGTAAATTCTGTCCTGTGAGTTTGATTGAAAAATATAATATTAATAGAAAATCATGAAGAGGTCGTTTTGTTCAAAATATTTGATTATTCTTGCACCAATCAAACTGTTTTGTGGCTTAAAATAAATATTCAACAACTATTTGGAAAGCTATTGAGAGTAATACTTATTTCATTTATCTTAAATGAGAACATATAAGCTTAGGATAGATTTGAAAAACCATCCATGTGAAAATTTGTGTTGGATATTTATCTTTCTTCACTGATTTCTCCTGACAGTACTGATTACAGTAAAAGTGTAGATTTTACTATGAAATCCACTTGAGTTAATATAAAAAAGAATAGTGTTAGTGTATTAACAATACATAAACCGTTGAGGGGCCTAGCCGGTTTGGCTCGGTGCACTGGTCAGACTGCAGACTGAAGGGTCTCCGGTTCAGTTCCAGTCAAGGGCACTTACCTGGGTTGCAGGTTCCTCCCTGGCCTGGGCCCTGGTCAGGGTACTTACAGGAGGCAAACAATGGATGTGTTTCTCTTACATCAATATTTCTCTGTGTCTTTCCCTCTCTCTTCCACTCTCTCTAAAAATCAATGGCAACATATCCTTGGGTGAGGATTAAAAAAGCAAACAAACAAAGCAAAGAAAAAAAAACCTTTGAGGGTACATTTGATTTTTCCCCAACACACTGAATTCAAAGAAGATCTTTGATGTGAGCAGTTACAAATTTATTTATGAACTTATTGTAAAATGTTCTTACAAACAAGTTTATTTGGGTATGGATTCAGTTTCTTCCAATGGTTGTATTAAATATTTCACTTGAGATATAATATTATTATACACTAGAGAATAGGAGAAAAAAAAACATGTTTAGTTTCTCTACTATTTTCTTTAGCTTGTTACTTGAGGAAATCCTATCTAATAAAGAGGGAATATGCTAAATGACTGTCACACCCTCACAAAGATGGTGACACCCACAGCCAATAAGGAGGGAACATGCTAATTGACTGCCACGCCCTCAAAGATGGCGACACCCACAGCCACAAGATGGCAGCACCCAGTCCCCTCAGCCCCGCCGGGGTGGCAGGTGCACGGCACAGCCAGGCTGCCCCCCAGCGGGTCCAGCCACTCTGCACCCCTGCCTCCAGAGTCTGCCAGTCCCCTCAGCTTCCCAGGGCCACCTGAGGCTCAGGTAACCAGGGCCGGCCAAGGCTTGTGCTGCTGGCAGTGGCAGCAGTAGAGATGTGATGGGGGTGTCGCCTTCCCCTGATCACTGGGTCACCTCCCGCCCCTGAGGGCTTCCAGACTGAGAGGGGGAAGGCCAGGCTGAGGGACGCCCCCCTCCAGTTTTATGCACTGGGCCTCTAGTTGGATTACAACTAAGAATTTTGAAAGCGGTAAGCATTTAAAGATAGTAAATTATATTATGTGTGACCAGACAGATGCTCAGGATATAAGATAAATCTTTTCCCTAACACAAAACAACTGATATAGTAACATATTTATACAGCACTTATAATGTCTCATGCATAGGTTAAATATACTGCTCTTTCAATATCACAACACTATTAGCACTATTATTTTCCTAATTAACAGATTACTATACAGAGAATACATATATACCTTGTCTTTCGGTTATGAAATATGTAGATGAAACATTTTTTGAAAAACATTCAAAAATTAACATTGCATTCTAGTCGTTATTCATTAATTTTAAATTATTGCATGTTGATTAAAACTGCATATGATGTTTATTATATGTGTACTATGAATCAGGCCTATGTAATACATTAGATAAATTGAGGTAAAAGTAATACTACTGACTCGTAAGGAATTTAAATCTCTGTATGTTTTTTAAGAGGAAAAATCACATAAGTCAGTATTTACAAGATATTTATTATAGAAAAATATTGAGGTGTCCTCAGGACTCTCAGGTGAAATGATCAACAGATTGGAAATATTTGAAATTCATTGCTACAAATCTCCTTGTTCCTCATTATCACCTAAAAATAATAAACAAACAGATGGCATAGGGGAAAAACAAACAAACAAAAAAGAAAACTGCAAGTTGTCCATTGTAGTCTCTCGTGGGAAAATTTTTTTCTGTTTGCAATTTTGTGGTTTCTGTAAAGCCAGATATATATTTCAGAGAAATAAATATAAATTGAGTGATATTTGATATTTGAGTTGAAAAGAGACAGTTGTTGAGGGACTTAATGTGTGTGGCAGAGGTGTTAAAGCATCATCCCAGTTTGAATTTGATTATTTGATATCTGCAAGAACTGACATGATTTCAAATATAACATGCACCAGTTCTAGAAACCTTTTATAAAAACACTTCATCAAAATGCATGAAATTATTTAAGAAATTGAATCATCTAAAGAAATTGAAAACTACTCTACAGGAATAAAAGTAAATTGATATGATTAGACTTAATATTTAGTCAAGTATCTGAAAGAAAAGATTTTTTATTAAACCTCGAAAGAATACTGATCCTGCTCCCTTTGAATCTATAAACCTTCCATAGATATATGGATATATAGATAGAGGTAGAGGGAGAGAGAAAGAGAGAGAGGGAGAGAAATATATAGGTAGATAGAAAGATAGATAGATCTGAACTATTTCTTACCTTCTTTTGTATCAGTAGAATTTCAAAATTAAGAAGAATAAAAGAAAATAAAAGAAAGAAAAATAAGCAACTAAAAATTACTTTCTCTGAGGTTTTTCATTATAAATTCTTCTTAGTTTCATTAGTTCATCTTTAATCTGCTTTCTGGTTGTTTTGATTTATCCTTTAGAAACTTATTAAAACATAATTTTCTATGTTAGTTTCTAATACTAAGTAGGACTCACAATATAATGTACTTTTTTCTTCTACCCATAAACAAACAGAGAAGTGATTCTGAAGAAACTGATATGTAAAAAAAAAATGACACAAATTGGCATTTAGATATATCTGAGAACTCAAAGAACCAATTATTATAACTTTGAATTAATATGAACACTAATTTCCCTTATGAATAAAAATGTAAATCTAAAGGAAGTTCTGTATTTTAACATGATATCAATAACATGTTTGTTCCAATATAATCAAACTTACTCAATAGGAGTGATATTTCCATCATAACTACAATAAAAAAGTCTAACAAAAAAATTTAACAATTGGGAATTAAGAATATTACACATATCAGAAGGAGAACAAAATATAGATATCCACTTAATATAGTTTCTGACCTTATTAATAACTCTATGTTGTTAGCGAGGTAATTGTAGCATGAGGGAAAAAACATGTTCTAAATATATTATATACAGTAATTATGTTCAACATACCATACCTTTTAATAATGAAGTTTTGGTGAATTATTGTGGTTAGCAAACAACAAAAAACATTTAGCTTAGTGGTTAAAAACAAAGAAACAGGGTGAGTTCTTTCTATTCTAACACTACTACCTCTTATTAGTAATGTTAAATTATATAAAATCTTTGTATCTCAAGTCTCAGATTTATTATTATTAGAAATATTATTTTCAGAGAAAAAATCTTACAAAGCTGATAACCTGTTAAGTGTTGTCTGAAGCATAATGATAGAAATGGCTCCCAAAATTTGAGACATGACATGAGAGAACTACAAACATCTATTTCTTTCTGTGAACAGTCATGCATTCTCAATACTGTCTTGACAATAGGAATCACTCACATTTCTAAAACTCTTTTCTCATTGTTAAAAATCAATTGGAAGAATAACATTTCCAATACAGGTGAGAAATATCTGTAATTCATAAATATAATATTCTAGAGGATAAGAAAACCTTGAAGCTATTTCTTTTAAATGGCTGTTAAGAATATCAGGCATGACAGAAGAAATATTTTTTCGTGAAAATACCAAATGTAATTTCTATTTACTTTATAGTTCTAAAATTTTTCATCTCTAGGTTCGTCTACTTGTAGTACCAATTTATACAGCACACTAAACACAAACAAAAATAAATAAAAACCTAATCATCTTTTGGAAATCATGAAAAGTTAGGTAAGAATTTGTAGACTTAAAGCTATTAGGGTCTAGAAACTGAATGGAGTTAACAAGAGCTCTCAGCAGGCTTAGGTTTTCATTTATTAGAAGCTGATAAGAAGAAAATTCAAAGACGTTGCATGTTTTCAGAAAGGTAATTTTATTTTATGTTAAGAAATACGATTTTTATGTAAACTATATTCAGTATAGAGTAACCACATTTCATAATGGGGAAACCTAATTTAAAAATAAATAAGGTATCTATTTAGTACTTGTAGAGTTAATCTAAATATATGGCCTTAAGAATCACCAGATATAAAAGTCTTGTGTCCTTTCATGTCAACTCCTACCTGATGTGAAAAACCGCAAAATCTTAATTTCCTTTAAAAATAGTAATGTTGTTATCATATATATCTTACAATTTTTATAAAGTTAAGATTGGTATATTTTGTACAATTAAAATGTATATAAAATATCACCATGAATTATCCAAGAACACAGAACCTGTTTCACATGCTTTGTATCTATGACACACTTTGTCATCGTCCTCCTTGTTAGAGATGGACAGGTTTGGCCATGGTGTAAGTGAACACCAGCATCTCAATGCTAACCAGTATAAAGGCTGATTTGTCAGAGTCCTCTGCGGGTCTAGGTGGTAACTAAGGACTCTGAACTCTGTAACACCAGCTTCATCATGTGCTTTTATGATTCCTTGACAGGGCAAGTGATCTAGGGATGTGCCTACAGGATCCATCTAAAGTCAGGCATGGCAATGTCTTATTCCTTCTGCTCACATTCCACTGGCCCAAGTTCAATCATAGAGCCTAACCTTTGATGAGGGCAAGGGAAGCTGGAAAATAAAGACGAGCATTTGCATATTTGGAGAGCATTTCCGGTCTTTGCCACAGTTATCTTAATAAATTAGCTGATTCTATGGACTTAACTGATGCCAAATTCTGTTCCTAGTGTTTTACATACAGTATATTGACCCACAACCCCCACCCCTTGGCTCTATAAGAGAAACGCTATTAAAATCCTCATCTTTTATTTAGAGAAGCATAATTAATTCTACAACCAGCAAGCCAAAGTCTTAAATTTCCATAGATTTATATCCTGGAAATGTAGTTCTCTTTAAATCGCAGTAGATTGCTTGTGGGGCTAGGTAGCTTTTCTCCAGGCAGTCATTTAGGGAGATTGCCATCTACCACCCTGTGGCTTTAACCATGACATCATCAGATATTTTTTGTCCTTTTTACATAAAATGGGGGTTAAAAAACAAACAAACAAACAAAAAACCCAAAGTTGATACACCAGTAAATTTTATAAGCCCAGCTGGAGGTGCTGCGATCACTTCAGCTGGAACAGATGAATAACTGTGCTGCCTGGCACAGTTATTCATCTATCCACTTAACTTGCCTATCTTTACCTTCATTTGTTCCTGTAGATACCCTATAGCAGGGGTCCTCACACTTTTAAAACAGGGGGCCAGTTCACTGTCCCTCAGACCATTGGAGGGCCGGACTATAGTTTAAAAAAAAAAATATGAACAAATTTCTATGCGCACTGTGGGCCTGGGACAAGTCGGCTGCTAAGCAGGACAGGCAGTGGCACCCGGCGGGCCAGATAAATGTCCTTGGCAGGCCGCATGTGGCCCGCAGGCCGTAGTTTGAGGATGCCTGCCCTATAGGATACAGATAGACAAATTTACAGTTAGCACTCATTTTCCTAATTAATAAAGACAGTCCTCATAGAGGATAGAATGGCAGAAAATTTTTATTTTATTTATTTATTTATTTATTTATTTATTTTTAAATATTTTATTGCTTTTTTACAGAGAGGAAGGGAGGGGGATAGAGAGTTAGAAACATCGATGAGAGAGAAACATCGATCAGCTGCCTCCTGCACACCTCCTACTGGGGATGTGCCCGCAACCAAGGTACATGCCCTTGACCGGAATCGAACCTGGGACCTTTCAGTCCGCAGGCCGACGCTCTATCCACCGAGCCAAACCGGTCAGGGCTGGCAGAAAATTTTTAAATGATTATTGAGAAGAAAAAAAAGGTGATGGTGGATTAGTGAACAATTCTATTTTAGCTTTGGAGAAAGCCATTCAAGGAATGGATTCCTCCAGTGGAGAAAACTTGAACAGAAAAAAATAAAATTAAAAAGGGAGGATAGCTTTCACATGGGATAGGAAATAATTTTTAAAACATCTTATTTCTCTGCCTTAACTGACAAAGAAATTGCTCTTCTGTTAATGGTCTGTGAATCTCTAATTACAGATAAATGTTCATATTAGTATCTGTCCTCAGGGCAAAAATGCAAACACATTATACCACAAGAGAAGCAAAGAAATGAATTTATGCTTTAATGAACTGTGGAGTCTTAATATTCATCTAATACAATATGACACTTTGACTTTGTACTGGAAACAAACTGGGAATATGAAGTCCAATTTGAATTTGAAGAACTTATTTACTCTGAAATTTATCAAATGGTTAGTTATTTTTTCTTTTACATCTTAAAAACTTTCTTTCATTGCTTTATTCTTTCTATTTTAATTAGTTTAAAGTAATTATTTGAAAATTCAATATTTTTTCTAATATGGAGGGAAATTATTCATGGAAAAATCTCATATTGGGATCATTGTTTCACTGAGACCTTGTGTGCTTTATTATTCATATATGAACAAGCAAAATCAGTCTTAACAATTGCCCCAGATGCTAATGAGCTGTCCATCTAATGGAGCACTTTTTAATACGAAGTATCACCAGATTTAATTGCGCATTTAAAGTTATAGTTTGTCACTTTGCTGGTTACTTGGTGATTTATATCTATACTCTCAGGGAAGCCAGAAGGTAGTGCCAATTTAAATGAGAAATCGAAACTCAAATCTTTTAAAATAAGAAATCAAGTATGTCTAGTAGATGTTCATGCAATTGTTGTTGTTTATGATCCCAGTATGATGCATGTGGGAAAGAAGGAAATGATCATGACAATGAACTTCTGGCTTAACATATGAAACTGGCAAACACTTATAGCTATGGTAATATGAAAATTTTATATTATTTAATGCTCTACAAATATTAAATAGCCAATCAAAATTTGTTTCCATCAAAAAGTAAAACATATATTCCAAAGTTATATTAATATTCCTAAAGTAGAGATCATTTGTTTTTATCCAGCTTCAGGGAAAACAGGGCATTCTTTGTCTTCCTGAAAATTATTTGGCAACAGTTGCAGGTATTTATAACTTCAAATTCAAGGAAAGCAATGGGGTTTTTGTAGTCAGCAGTGAAAGGGAAAATCAGTCTGAGAAGCTAAAAATTAACAATACCAATAAAAGTGAAAGGATAAAGCAAATATGAGGCATTTAATGTTTTGTATATTGTATAGATATTATCATGTTTAGTTTAATATTGAGAAGAATAAAACTCAATGAGTGTAAGTAACTTTGCTCATTCAAAATAGATTTATTGAGTTCTGGTCTATGCTGGAAACTGCTATGAAGCAAAAATTATAGCTATGATAAAATGGATCCATTCTATCTTCAGGTGTAAACAATCCCCAGAGTGTTTGCTTATTTTAAACTAGAGGCCTGATGCATAAATTCGTGCACCAGTGGGGTCCCTTTGCCTGGCCTGCGGGATCGAGCCAAACCAGCTCTCCGCCATCTCCCGAGGGGTCCCGGATTGCAAGAGGGCACAGGCCAGGCCGAGGGACCCCACCAGTACACGATCAGGGCCGGGGAGGGACGCGGGAGGTTGGCCAGCCGGGGAGGGACCACAGGAGGGCTCCAGGGCATGTCTGGCCCATCTCACTCAGTCCTGACCAGCTGGACCCCAGCAGCAACCTAACCTACCAGTCAGAGCTTCTGTCCCCTGGTGGGTCAGTGCATGTTATAGAAACTGGTCATTCGGTTGACTGACTGCCCCCTGGTGGTCAGTGCATGTCATAATGAGTGGTTCAGTGGTCTTACCATAAGATTATCATATTATGCTTTGATTGGTTGAATGGATGACCGGATGACTGGACACTTAGCATATTAGGCTTTCATTATATAGGATTGTGTTAAGTCCTTAAAAAGAGAACTAAGAGCATGGCCAGCATAGCTCAGTGACTTCGATTCCTGGTCAGGGCATATCCCAGGTTGTGGGCTCCATCCTCAATGTGGGACATGCAGGAGGCAGCCAATCAATGATTCTCTCTCATTCTTGATATTTCTATCTCCCTCTCCCTTCCTGTCTGAAATCAATAAAAATATATTTTACAAAAAAATATAAACTAAAAGATGATTTTGTATGTGTGACAAAGAAATCAACTGTCAAGAATTGCAATTTAAGGGGTCACATGAAACTTTTTATATTTCTTTAATTATATATGTATATGTAAATATGAGAGAGAGGGAGGAGAAAGAGAAAGGAATAGAGAAAAATATAGGTGAAAGGCAGACAGAGAGAAAGACAGGATGGGGGTGAGAGAGAGAAAATCATTACTACTACTTTCCCTTTATATTCTGATGCAGTGAAAATGGGTAGAATAGCCAATTGAGACTAAGGCACAATTCAAAATTTATTGCTGCTGAAGGCAGAATGGAGAAAATGGCTAGGATCAGGAAAATACACATACTCTTACTCTCTCTTCATTTTAGAGTTGAAATGACTTTACCACCTAGTTTAAGTGGAGTAAAATTATGCATAGACAAAAATTTCACAGTAAACTTGTGAGAGCCTATGTTTATAGTGTTTATACATATGATTAATGAATCCTATCTAATAAAAGAGTAATATTCAAATAACCATCACTCCATTACACCCACAAGCCATCCCCCACAAGCCACGCCCACCAGCCAATCAGGAGCGAGTATGCAAATTAACCCAACCAAGATGGCTGCGGCCACAGAGAGAGCAGGAGGGAGGCTTAGGTTTCCCAGGTGATGGAGGAAGCCAAGCTTTCTGCACACCCTGGCCAGCCCAGACCTCCACTCCAGGCTACAAAGTTTCAATTATAGAAGATAAATAAATCCCAACAGAAATGACTGCCACCACAGAGTGAGCAGAAGGCTTGACTCCTCTGCAGGCTACAATGTTTCAATTGTAGAAGATAAATAAATCCCATATATCAGGGCCTCCGCTTGGGTCGCCGGGGGGTGTGGCCGGCCTGCAAACCACCATAGGCCCCACGCCCCAAGGGACCCCCCACCCTGATCCGGGAGACTCTTCAGGGCAAACCAGCTGGCCTCCACCCATGCACCAGTCCTCTATCCTATCTAATAAAAGAGTAATATGCAGATTGACCATCACTCCAACACACAAGATGGCTGCCCCATGTGGTCAAAGATCCTGCCCCATGTGGACACAAGATGGCCACCACAAGATGGCCAGCAGGGGAGGGCAGTTGGCGGTGACCAGGCCTGCAAGGGAGGGCAGTTGCGGGTGATCAGGCAAGAGGGGAGGGTAGTTGGGAGGGACCAGGCTGGCAGAAGAGGGAAGTTAAGGGTGACCAGGCCTGCAGGGAAGGGCAATTGTGGGGGACCGGGCCTGAAAGGGAGGGCAGTTAGGGGCAAACAGGCTGGCAGGGGAGCAGTTAGGTATCAATCAGGCTGGCAGGGGAGTGGTTAGGGGGTGATCAGGCTGGCAGGCAGAAGCGGTTAGGGGCAATCAGGAAGGCAGGCAGGCGAGCAGTTGGGAGCCAGCAGTCCTGGATTGTGAGAGGGATGTCTGACTGCCCATTTAGGCCTGTTCCAGGATCGGGCCTAAAAGGGCAGTCGGACATCCCTCGAGGGGTCCCAGGTTGGAGAGGGTGCAGGCTGGGCTGAGGGACACCCCCCCATGCACGAATTTCATGCACCAGGCCTCTAGTTAAATTATAAAATAGTAGAGACCTGGTGCACAGATTTGTGCACCAATGGGGTCCCTCGGCATGGCCTGTGGGGATTGGGTCAAAATTGGCTCTCCGAATTCCCTCAATGGTTCCCAGATTAAGAGAGGGCATTTCTCGGGTGATGCACCCCAGAATCGGGCTTCCTCCTCTCTGGTTCCAGGTGCATCACCCGAGAACTGCAGCTGCAAAGTCACCACAGCTTGGCAGCTCCTGTGTTGAGCATCTGCCCCCTGGTGGTCAGTGCGTGTCATAGCTACTGGTCGGACAATCGAAAGATCAGACAGTCGCTTAGACTTTTATATATATAGATATTTTACTTTTTAAATGTATGCGAGGGATTTTGTATAGTAACAAAACCATATACATTTCTCATTTTATACCTACCCTATTTTATGAATTAGAATTTTCATTCTACTTCAAGCCCCCACATTTACTACTTCTATTTTATGATCACCACAAATGAAAATCTTTATTCACTTCTACTCTTTCCTTACATTATTAAATAATCAGGCATTTTTCATTTCCTAATTTTAATAGTTACCACCAGCTAGAAGCCAATGACCATTTAATTTCTTATACCTGTTACCCTTCCTCTTTCTCCACTGTGTCTTTCCTAAATTTGATAAATTCTTGTCACTTTCATAAGTTCCCTCATACATATTTAGCAATATGTCAATGTTATTAAGCTCATCACATATACTTAACAAAACACTAATTCTTTTCTTCATTCTTACATAAAATTTGCAAGCCCATTATGCTCATTTATATATGTAATCTATCCATAAAAGTTATATCTCAACAGTCTAGAAATTTTCTTTGGAACAATATAGCTTCTAATAGAAAATAGATGAATTTATCTCAAAGTTTAAATTTATAATTTCATTGATTTAAAAAGAACATAAACATTACAATCATCACTACATGCTAATATTATCATCTCCTTGCTTAATAAAAGATGATATGACAATGTTACAAGTAAAAGAGGCCAAATAATATTCTTTTTATTTTAAATTCTTTATTGTTTAAGGTACTATATAAGTCTCCTTTTTCCCCCATCAATTAATCCCTGGCTGCCCCCAGCCCCCAGCACATGCCCTCAAATCCCCCCACCACCTGTGTCCATTGGTTATTATCATATGCATGCATACAAGTCCTTTGGTTGATCTCTTACCCCCTCACTCCCAGCCTTCCCTCATAGGTTGGACAGTCTATTCCATGCTTCTATGACTCTGGTTCTATTTTTGTTCATCAGTTTATGTTGTTCGTTATATTCCACAAATGAGTAAGATCATGTGATATTTATCTTTCTCTGATTGGCTTATTTTTTTAATATTTTATTGATTTTTTACAGGGAGGAAGGGAGAGGGATAGAGAGTTAGAAACATTGACTTTTTTCCTTCCCCAAATCAGGGAAGTTTTCTGACATTATTTCTTCAAATAGGTTTTCTAACCCTTGCTCCTCTTCTTGTCATTCCGGCACCCCTATTGTACATTTGTTGCTTTCTTTCATGTTGTCCCACAGCTCCCTCAGGCTCTCCTCCTGTCTTCTGATTTTTTTCTCCAATTGCAGTTCAGATTGGGTGTGTTTTGCTTCCCTGTCTTCTAATTCACTAATTCGGTCCTCTGCTTCTCTAGGTCTACTTTTGAAAGCTTCCATATTGTTTTTTATTATAGAAATATCACTCTTTATTTCCTCCTGATTCTTACATAGGTTGTTGATTTTCTCATCATTCTGTTTTATGAACTGTATGACCCCCATTCTGAATTATTTTTCTTACATATTGCATGCCTACATTTCAGTTACTTACTTTTCTGGCGATTCCTCCTTTTTGTTCCTTTGGTGGTGGTTTTCCATTCTCCCCATTTTTTGCTCTCAACAAAGAATCTAGGTGTTGAGTCTTGTGGGGCCTGAGGCTGATGTGGTGGGCTTGGCAGATTGTATGGTAGCTGGCAGTGGCTGCTCCTCACATGGTCACGGGGTGGCCGAACTCCGTGCGGTCGCTGGGTGGCCACTCCTCACACAGTTGCTGGCAGTGGCTGCCCCTCAGGGGGCGGTCATGGGGCAGTGGCTGGTCCTCCAGTGGTTGTGTGAGGTGGCTGTTCACATGGCTGCTGGAGTGGTCGCAGTGTCTGGGGCTCCCAAGTAAGCCTTGACTGTTTGCATGCAGTCGCTCTGCTGTTTGCATGCTAGGTCATGGAGCCCAAGGCTAAAGTGTCTGGGTGGGGGGAGGGGAGTGCCCTTCAGAACTCACAGGAGCCCTTTCCAGAGAGGTTAGAGTCCTGGTGTATGTGGGTCAGCAGCTGAGGCAGCAGGTCCCTGGCTGGAGTAGCTGTAGGATCCTGAGTAGTATCGAAGAGCACCCTGGGTGGAGGTGAGGCTGGGCTCCCAGTCACAGCAGCTTTCCCCTTCAGATGGTGTGGCCTCTGTGGGAGAGCCAGTGCTCCAGGAGAGATTACAGCAGTAGCAGAGGCTACCCAGCTATACAAGCCCAGTCCACCAGCCCCCAAAAGTCCTGCGAGATCTAGCTGTCCCTCACACACACACACACACACACACACACACACACACACACACACACAATAGGACCACACACTCCCCTTTCACTCCCTCCCTCACTCACATTCTCCTCCTCATTGCCATCCTGTCGGCCACCATCTTGAAATCCAGGCAATTAATTCCAGATAATATTTTTGTTAGTACATGGAAACCATCAAACTCTAAAATATACAAGTTGAACATATAGGAAAATGTGGAGCCTTAAAAACATATGATATTAATTTATTTTGTGTGTCCAAATTCATAATTTATTCATACTAATTTTATTTTGTATTTTCTCTCCTCTTTTGAAAATAATTTAAAATAACCACTCATTTATTCATTCATTGATAAATTAGTAATTTTGTTTATTTATTAAACAATTACTTGTTCCAGGTTCTCTTCTATGTGTTGAAAGAAACAGAACAAAACACACAAAAACTTACACTCTAATGGGAAAATGTTCAATAAATAAGAAGGTATAATATATTCAATGTTAATTATAAGAGACAAGGATAAAATTAAGCAGGAAGAATATGTGGTTCTGGGAAGTGGTATTTTTCAAATATAGCTACATCACCCATTCTCCATGCTGTTTTACAGTGTGATGTTACCACCTTACCTTTATAAGTTGGAATTTAGGTCACATCCTCATGATTCTTGGGGGATGTGAGACTAGCAGAAATGACAATATGTGGTTTTGCCTCCAGGTACACAATAAAAGTTTTATTTTGCACAAAGGACACTAGCTTTTGGAGCTCTGTACCTCTATATAAAATGTCTCATTATCCTGCTACCCCTGGGCTGTGACCAAGTCCAGAAATTATCTACAGGTCTTCTGGAAATCCCATCTGAGGTCCCAGGTGGAATGTACTTACAGATTATTTTATTCCCCAATCTTTAAGTCCCTATAGCAATGGAAAAACAAATCTAGTCTTCCCATGCCCAAATTCCTGATTCAAATTACCTGTGAGCTTACTATATGGTGGTTTTATACCAGTATGTTATACTGCGGTCTCTTATAATCATAACTTGAGAACAGGTTGTACAGTACATTTTAGACAAGATGACCAGGGAAAAGTGATACATATGGTAAGTATGTATGGCCTATTAAATATACAAGTGGAGTTATCAGAAAATGAGAGATGATCTGAATCTGAAGTTTACAGGAAAGGTCTATGTTGAAGAGAAGCCTCTAGTGATCCATCCATGGGAAGTATTGCCTAAAAGTGAAGTGTTCTAGAATTCTCTTATTTTTTTAGTACCATTACACATTTTCAGAAAGAAAATATGTTTTCCAAATTTCAGTCTTTTTTCAGTGTAGTCATGGATGCTAAATTGGATATTTCAATTTTTTTAGTATGTATTTTACACATACTTAAAATGTGCATGATTTTAACTTTATTATTTTTTCTTATTATTTATGTTTCATTGTAAATTATTAGGGCAGATCGCTCCTGCACGTTCTTCTCATTTACTTAAATCTCAACACTCTTCAATAGAAGAGCACATAAATCAGTATATATTTTCCTAAAATAAATCAGTTTTATTTCATTGCGTTTGCTTGTTTCTAACTCATAAGATGAAAATGAATAATTAACTTAATATAAAAACACTTGCTGTAAAAGTATATTTACACATTCAAGTAATAATTTTGTTTATAAAAGATAACATACTAAAAATGTATGTATGTCAACATCAATAATACATAAGAGCAGTACAATATTTGTTTTTTCTTTTTATATGTAAATTTTAGATTTGTTCTTTTAAAGTATACCTTAAAATCATGAAGGTAAAAGCAATTTTTCCATATGAAAACAACAAAAAAAGATAATCATGAAATGATCACTCACCCTGTGGAACTATATAATTCATATTACTCTAACTTATGTCAATATACTATTTAACATATTTAAATAAGATGAATATTAGAATTAATAAAAGCAGAAAAGGAGTACAATATATTTTTAATCATGTTCCCTACTTTGTACATTTTTGGGTTATAATGACCTATGCTTAATATTTATCATATATTACTATTTCTGTCATAATATAACTTGTGAGACCCTCCCTATACATTACCATAATCATATATTCATATTGCCTATTAAGAACAAAATTTAAGGTGGATTACTTATAAATCTCTTTGGAGGTTATATAAATTTAATTTCATAGTTTGCTCTATAGAATGTTTGGCCTAGATCATTTAATTATCACAGTGTAATAAACCAATGCAAAATATCATGGCTTAAGTCACCACAATTTATTATTAGCTAACTTATCTATGGCTTGCCATGGCTAGGATGATCTAATGAGTCAAGAGCTAGTGAGTCCAATCTTACAAATGCTTTTCAAGACACTGCTGGTTTCAGGTCAATTGATCTAAGTGACTCACAAACTGAGCTTAGCGATAAAGAATTAAACATACCCACAATGAGAGAGCATTGAAAACTTACAGTGAAAATTGTATAGGTAGAGGAAGTGGTGAAGAAATTGGGCGATTAATGCAATCTAAGCAAAGTCTATAAATAATGTCAATTTTGTCTTCTAAGTTCTTCCTGACCATTCTGATCCCCAATGGTTTTTGTTTCTTAATGTCATATTATTTTGTCCTAAACATATAACAAACTTATAATTGAACACTAACATTTAAATGACTTACAGAAATTGCATACTATTCCCCACATAATTAACTCCATTTTAATAGTTATATGTGCTTAATAAAATACATGGAAATAAATGTTCAGAATTCAGCTAGTGAATTATGAAAAGTTTGGTAATGACTATAAGTCTCATAACCACTCATCATCCCTCTCTGCTGTGTACAAATCACATCTTATTTGTAAACAGCCACAAATAATGTCTTGAATTCAGGTTTTATTTATCCTGTTTATTAAACAAATCATGATGAAAACACAACATATACAAGATAGACATTTTAATTATTATCCATGTTTTTTGTAAAAATAACAAAATATATACAAAGCAAGTGAATATTTTTGAATGAGATATGTTCTCATTTAGTAACTTATACTAAAAAAAGACACATTAAAGAAACATATAATCTGGAAAGTTTATCTATCTGGCATAGCAAACTGAATTATAAAATAACTGTTGGAGTGCCTTTTATATAATTTAATGCATACTAAAGTAACTAAAACTGAGTAATTATGTTGTTCCCTAATTAGCATAATAATATTAATATTTCTAGATGTCAGGTTTACATGGTTGAATAATGTATTTTCCAATTTAGTGGATTATATGTCATTTTAAAGTGTTTTTCCAACAATAACAAAATAAGATAGAGTTGCTCTGTTTTATACTATTTATTAAATGTCTCTGAGGCATAGTTTAGAGATGTGCTGTGTGCAATAGTTGTATAAATGATTTGTTTACATTACTCTATATAAATGATTTGTTTGCTTAATGTCTCAGAAATTATTTGATGTATTATGGTAGCTGATCCTGTTGTCATCAGATTACGATAATAAACAAGATCTATATCTAATTTGCTCTTCTTTTAACTTGTCTGAACCAAATGCAGGTATTTTCATCTCCATTATTTTTATATTAACAGCCCTTTTATCAATTTTATGTTAATGTAGCACATTTATAATGCTTCAATTTCTCCATATGAAATATTATTTTTCAAAATTTGACATATTTAAAGAAAAACAGACTATAGTATAACAAAATCTATGCATACCTTACCAAAATGTAAAAAAAAAAAGTGAATACTATTTGCCACATTTGGTTCAGAACTATTACTTGAAAAGAAAATATTTTAAATGACATGGTGTTCTTTTACAGCATATATCTAGAACTAAATACATTGAAATTCATTACATGAGATATTTACATTTACTAGCTGTATTGGTTCTCAATTGCTGTGTAAAGGATTTCTCCAAATACTTAGCTACTTGAAGGAATAAGCATTATCTTTTTGCAGATTCTATGGCTGAGGAATCCAGGCATGGCTGAGCCGGGTCCTCAGCTGCCTCTATGTCTCTCACAAGACTGTAGTCATCTGAAGGTGTACAAGAGGGTAGATCTGCTTTCTAGTTCACTCGTACTTGTTCTTAGGATACCTCATATGAGGAATTAAGGGCCTAGAGTCCTCACTGGCTCTTGATGGAAGGCCAAATTCAATCCTCTCCACAGTCCTAGCCAGTTTGGCTCAGAGGATAGAGCGTTGGTTTGATTCTGGTCAAGGACACATACCTCGCTTGCAGGTTCTGTCCCTGGCCCTCCCCGGTCAAGGCTCATGAGGGAGGCAAACAATCGATGTCTCTCTCATAGATGTTTCTCTCTGTCTCTACCTCATCCTTCCACTCTCTCTAAAAATCAATGGCAAAATATCCTCTGGTGAGTATTAACAACAGAAAAATAAATCCTCTCCACAGACGGTTCACAATATGGCCAGTACCTTCATCAAACTGAGTGAGGGAGAGACCCTAACCTTTGACACCTATCCCAGAAGTGGCATCCTCTCACTTTTGCTGTATTCCACATGTTAGAAGCAAGTTACTAAGTCAGTTCACACACAGGGAAACATATGAATGCCAAAGGATGAGTTCATGGGGATCTATCTCAGAAGCACCTACTACCCTGGTTGTTAACAAAGTGTTTCCAAAATGATTGTCCCCCTGTTTTAAATTATTATTGAGATAATATATTTGCATAAAAAATTTTATAAGTTTAGATGATAAATGTGTTGATTTGATACATTTATGTATTGCAATATGATT
The DNA here is from genome assembly GCF_963455305.1 of Plecotus auritus. Lineage (NCBI taxonomy): Eukaryota > Metazoa > Chordata > Mammalia > Chiroptera > Vespertilionidae > Plecotus > Plecotus auritus. The sequence continues at coordinate 156,311,665 of NC_137774.1, forward strand.
ACAACCATAGTATTAGCTAACACCTCTATCTGGACATATAAGTAAATTGTGTGTGTGTGTGTGTGTGTGTGTGTGTGTGTCTGTGTGTGTGTCTGTGTGGTGAGAAGTATTAATATCTAATCTCTTAACAAATTTGAAGGTTGTAATCCAGTATTCTGAACTATATTTACTGTTGTACATTAAATCTCCAGTAATTATTTATTTAGTAGTTGCAAGCTTTACCTTTAAAAAATACCTTCCCAATCCTCCCAATCCCTCAGTCCCTGGTTACCACCATTCTATTCTCTGTTTTTATAGGTTCAGCTATTTTACAATGTACTTCTAAGTGAGACCATATAGTATTTGTCTTCCTCTGATTTATCTCCCTTAACTCAAGGTCTCTCCATATTGTTACAAATGCATGAATATATTATTTCTCATGGCTGAATAACATCTCCTTTATCTATTCATTTATTAATGGACAGTTAGGTCATATTCATATCTTAGCTATATAAAAAATGTTGCAGCCTGGCCAGTGTTTCTCAGTGGTTAAGCATTGACCTGTGAACCAGGATGTCACTGTTCCATTCCCTGTCATGGTACATGCTTGGGTTATGGGCTCAATCTCCAGTGTGGGGCATGCAAGAGGCAGCCAATAAATGATTCTCTCTCATCATTGATGTTTCTATCTCTCTCTCCCTTTCCCTCCCTCTCTGAAATCCATAAAAGATATATTTTTTAAAATATTGCAGCCATGGCCAGTGTAGCCCAGTTATTGGACATCATCCATGCACCAGAAGGATGCTGATTTGACTCTCTGTCAAGGTCAGACTGAGTCAAGTGGAATAAAATAAATAATGACTTCAGAATGCTTTACTTCTGGGCCCAAACTTCTATGTTCACGTTGTGGAATTACTAAGCAGAACATACTCTTCAATTTTCTCATTAGCAATGGCTAAGGATATTTCATTCATTTTTATGTCTGAGTAATATTCCATTGTATATATGTACCACATTTTCTTTACCCAATTATCTATTGAGGAGAATTTAGGTGGCTTCCATAACTTGGCTATTGTAAATAACACTGCAATGAATATAGGTGTGCATAAATATTTTCAAATTAGTCTTTTTTATTTCTTTGCATAAACACCCAGAAGTGGAATTGCTGGGTCATAAAGTAGTTTTATTTTTAATTTTTGAGGAACCTCCATACTGTTTCCTACAATGGCTGCACCAATTTTCAATCTCACCAGTAGTGCACAAGGGTTCCCTTTTCTTCACATCCTCACCAACACTTGTTGATTTATTGATGATAGCCATTCTGACAGTTGTGAGATGCCGTCACCTTCTGATTAGTGATGTTGAACATCTTTCCATATGTCTATTGGCCATCTCTGTGTCCTCTTTGGAGAAATGTCTACCATTTGTGATAACATGGATGGACCTAGAGAGTTTTATTCTAAGTGAAATAAGTCAGACAGAGAAAGATAAGTAACCCTATTATTTCAGTTATATATGTGGAATCTAAAGAACAAATATAAATGAACAAACAAAACAGAAACAGACTCATAGGTACAGAGAACAAACTGGTGGTTGCCAGATTGGAAGGGGTTGGGCGTGCTGGATGAGAAAGATGAAAGGATTAAGAAGTACAAATTGCTAGTCACAGAATAGTCACAGGGATAGTACAACATAGAGAATACTCAGTCATATTGTAATTTCTGTACATGGTGCCAGGTGTGTACTGGACTTATTGAGATGATAGCTTCATAGATTATGTCAATAATTAACAACTATGATATATTCCTGTAACTAAGATAAAATAGCAATGAATGTCAAATGTAATTGAAAAATAAAAAAATAAATAAGAATAAAAATTCAAGGAGTGACTAAGGAGGATAAATGTAAAGGAGGGACATTCTAGAGGTTGTAGAGAACATTTTATGGAGATACCACTTTATTCTTAAAGCTGTCTTTTCCATTTTTTCTCAATTACTACTATCTTTTGATTTTTCTTTTTGAATGGCTGCTTCCCAGCTTGCTTTGCATGGCCATTTCCCTTGCCAGACACTCAAGTTTCCAGGTTCTCCAAGCATTATCTTTTTTCAGTTTACACTTTCCCTGACTTACCTTGGGCATCATATATTTCCACCTACTCTGTATATGAGGTTGAATCTCAAAAAATAGCTCCACTGCACTGCTTCCTGTGTACATATTTACTTGACTATCTCAAATGAAACTTACTGTAAAGAGTTATAAAATCAGGTTTAATATTTCTTCTTACCTTTCCACTCCTGTACACACACACACATGCATACACATACTGTGTCCCAGAAACTCATACTAGTAATGTGAATACATAGTCATGTACACTAAAAAATTCAAACATTTACATGGTGACTATTCACATATTCTCTATTACATTGAATGGCAAATAGTCATATGTTGCCACATGTTTAGATTAGAACTTTTTAATGTGTTCTAACACTAATAGGTTACTGTTCATTTTAATGGAGATTGCATACCAAATGGAAACTTAAAGTCAATGCACTGGGTAAAGAAATGCATAGAACTAGAAAAATTTGTTGGAGAGAGAAGAAAGTTTCAACAATTTGGGAAGATGTAGACTATGGTTTAAAAAATATTACATTAATTATTTTAAAATAAAAAAGCACTTAAAATAATATTAATATCCAATATAAAAAGAAAGTTTAAAATGAATAAAATGGAATTTCTGAGAATAAAGAGAGAAGTATTTATCCAAAGAATATTTCTGAAAATAAATTTTCTGGTAATCTTGCATCTTTGAAAAAGATAGCATATTTCTACTTACATTAATAAAAAATAATATGTACACCTTCAAATAAAACATTTATAAATAGTCTTAGGCGATAAGTTATGGTGACTTCTAGTAATAACATAATACTTTACTTAACAATAATAATATGTTTGTTTAGTAGGTAAAAACTTTAGTTCCTCCTACTTGTGCCTATTATTGACATACAAAGAAATATTCAAATGGAAATTTTAAAATAAATGGATAAATTAATTGAAAATCCTGTCTCTCTACAATACTACATGTATATTGTTCTTTAATTTTTTTTCTTATCCCCATGTTTGGTATTTTACTTTTGCAATAGATCATGAAGTTATAAATGAATGTGGTTTTTTTTGCATAGTAATAAGTGATATACCATATCAAATGTGGCAAATAATCAAATATAGAATTATGATAATAGAAAGTCATCAGATTATTTTAAAGCCCCATGTAATTGTTTTTAAATCTTACTATTTTTTTTTCAAAAGAGATTTATGGCAGCATGTAAATTTATGAGCAGGAAAAAATTAATTAATTTAACTTTGAAATCATTCAAACTAATATTCCTTCATTGTGATTAATCACGATCTTTAAACTGACAGTGAAACCTGTTAAAAAGTGAGGTATTATAGTTTTGACATTCTATAGACACTTTGGAACACACTGCATTGCATTTAAAAAAATTATTTCATGAGTTCTTACAAAAAAAGAGCAACATTATGGGTCATATCTTAATGATCATTTCATAGAAAACAAGTGTTTTGAGTACAATAATTTTAAACCAAAATTAAATTTTTTGAAATTATTCAACTGTATTTCAATGAATGATTTTACCTGTTTTTTGTTTTTGTTTTTTAATCTATATTGATAAAGCAGAAAACATGGCAGAATGCATGGACAGCACGTCCATTAAACTATCTTCACTGAAGGCTATTTTTCTATAGACTTTGAAAAAACTGTATTAACAGTCAATTCAAGCTTACACACACGGAGAAGCTTGACAACACTGGCCTTGTGTTGATTTTAACAGTTTTGACATGTATTATGAAAGAAAGTCAAGAAGCCTTACCAATTCTGTTTGAGATGAGAAGATCACCTTTGGAGGTGAGACAGATTGATGTCTCTGGCCAACAAAAACAATTTTTATCAACAAAAGATACAGTTTTGCTGAAATGTGTGAATGAATTCTGAATTGGAACCTGAGGAATATGCATAACATCTGAGTATATTCTTGGAAAACAGCAACACAAAGTATAAGGGCTATCTATATTGGTAGAATATCTGATTTTAAGAAGTACCCCCTGACAAGCTACCTGTAGACCAATAAGAATGGGTTTATTGCAGAAAAAAACCTCACATAGCTGAAATAATCTCCAATTGATTGAATTGTCTTAAGTTTATTATCAAGATAACATCAGAGATTTTTCTTTCTATTTATAATTAAAAGTGATCATATATTTTTTGTAATCTTTACTTTCAGGTTTTTAAATATAAAAAGATGAAAATATTTTTTTATCATTTGAGATTGAACTATACATATTTTTATGCCCATTTTTATAAAGCATAAGCATGGCTATCAGGCATTTCTTGTTTATTATGTGCATGTAGTATTTTCAACAGCCTTTAGGAAAGTTAATATAGCCCAAGCTGGTTTGGCTCAGTGGATAGAGTGTCAGCCTATGGACTGAAGGGTACCTGGTTCAATTCTGGTCAAGGGCACAAGCCCAGGTTGCAGGCTCAATCCCCGGTATAGAGCATGCAGAAGGCAGCCAATCAATGATTCTCTCTCATCATTGATGTTTCTCTCTCTCTCTCTGTCTCCCTCTCTCTGAAATAAAGAAAAATATATTTTTAAAAAAGAATGTTAATATAATAATTATTTTCATTTTGTCGATGAAGGAACGAAGGGGTCATTTTATGGCAGATTGTATATCAAGGCAAACTCTGGAAGAATGGAGATTATGTTGTGTTGTACCCACAACCATAGTTGTAGACAAAGAATTTACTGTTTCTTATTCTCAAAGGCAGTAAATGACAAAACTAGGTCTTTCTAATTCCAAACATGCACAAACCATTATACTATAAGGTCTCCCACAGCACTGGTAATAGCATATGTACATTGGACCCATTTTGAATTTATGTCACCTAGATTAGGACTTATTTGGCAGTAATAAATAGTTATTAATTACAATAGCTCTGTATCAATAGCTCTGCTTCAGCCATCCTTTAAAAGATATATACTACAATATTACAGACAAGAATAATTACTTAATTATATTCATATATTTAAATTTTTTATTTTAATGTTTTTTTTCTGTATTTGAGGAATTTGAACAATTAAAATTCATCATTTTCTTTTCTCTCTAACTTGCAAGAAGAGTTTAGAAACTTTGTAAGTATAATGACATTCAAAAGGAATGTTTGAAAAATTAAATTCAAGATTTAACAAAGACTGGTGTCTGCCACTCATGACAGGGTTAAATATTTTCTCTTTGCAAAAAAGAAGAAGAAGAAAATAAAAAGACCTCCTTGTAGTCCTTCAATTCAATTTAAAGTATTTAATCAAATTAAAAAACGTAAAGTGTTAATCAAATGGGGAAATTCTAGGAAGGTTTTCCCACTGGGGATGTACCCATGATTATATTGACAGAGATAATGAGATTTGGATACTTGGGTATAAAACCTTTCATTAAGGGGAAAATATGTGTCAGACCTCTGAAGGATTTTGTATACTTTTGCCAAAGCAAATGACTGTAATAGATAAAATACCCAATTCTCCATTTTATGATTTATTTCTAAGAGTAGTTAGTAGTTTGTAAAATATGAGCACATCAGACACAAATGCATGCACATGGACACATATGTCCCAGGAACATTTTAAGTGGTATTATCAAGATCCAAGTTATAATGACAAGCATTATTTAAATCACATAGAAAATTAATTAAGTAAAATACTCAAGGTCACACATATCTAGGATGATAACCTAAGCTCCTTAACTTTGTTTATACATTATTTGTTATTTATATTGGATAAATGCTATTTACTTGGACTTCACATTTTTATTTAGACATAGATATTTTGGGGGATATAAAATAAGTATTACATCAAAATATATAAAACTAGAGGCCCAGTGCAGGAAAGTTCATGCACTGGAGGTGGGTCTCTCAGCCCAGCCTGTCCCCTCTCACAGTCAGGGAACCCTCAGGGGCAGGAGGCAACCTGGCGATCAGGGGAAGGTGACACCCCCACCACACTTCTGCTGCTGCCACTGCCGGCAGCACAAGCATCAGCTGGCCCTGGGTGTCTGGGCAGCCACCATCTGAGGCTTGCCTGCACCTTGGGCTGGCCCTGGGTGGCTGGGGGGCTGAGGGGACTGGGGGACTCTGGAGTCAGGCTCACCTGCTGCCCCGTGGGGCTGAGGAGACTGGGTGCCGCCATCTTTGAGGGTGGGGCAGTCATTTAGCATATTCCCTCCTTATTGGCTATGGGTGCTGCCATCTTTGAGGGCAGGGCAGTCAATTTGCATATTCCCTCTTTATTAGATAGGATTAACATAAGAATGAAAACATAACCCAACAATTAATATGTTTCTGTTTTTAATGTTAAATAGCATGCCTGACTATGAGGTAAAAAATAGCTAGCATATAGTCACAGATATGAAAGATAATAAAATCATGTAAAAGAATATGATGTGTCCCTTGGATAAATGCATGTTAAAAGCTATGCAAATGGAAACTTTTAGTGAATATAAATGCACAAAATTGATATAGGAACAGTTTCAATGTTACTCAAAATGTTTCATAACATAGAAAGTATTTTTAAAAGTATCCAATTCTACTACAAAGACAACATAATTCAGCATAAAGCATAGTATAGATATATTTTTTTTGAATACATGTCAAAACACAAATAAAATATTAGAAAATCAAACTATGCAGTAGTACTTAAATCAAAATGAATTAGGAAAAACAGGCTTTATTCCTGTAATGTTGGGTAATTTATCATTAGGATTTTTTTGTTGTCTGTTTTTTAGAGATATTTTGTCTTAGTCAATGAGAACTTTGAGAATTATAGAAGAGTTATATAATCCCAATTTAGGTAAGAGGTGATAGGTATAAATGTGCATGATTTAGAGAAAATTAACTAAGCTTTTTGTAAAAGATTAAAACCTTTGGGAATGTGAGTGAAAAACAGAAGTATCAATATAAACTCAGGACTAAAAGTTTAATATATATATATACATATATGTTTTGTCACAATGTGAATTACAGCATTTATTTTGGTGTGACCTTTTCAATTTATTTACTGTGAGTTCCTAGATTTTCAAAACTTCAAAGATGAGCTCCCAGGTATTGATCTTCAACATTCTTTCTAAATTTAAAAAAGAAAACATAGCAACCATTTCAGAGCATCTGATTCTATGCTGATGCAAGAAATTTACTAGGTGTATCTGTTAATAATGCAGATTTTGTAATCAAAGGAAACACAATCATTTCAAGAGAAACATCAAAAGTGCTTTATTCAAAGTAATGTCCATCACTAGCTACAGGTTTCCCCCATCTTTCAGGTAATTTGTGGATACCGTCCCAATAGAACTTTTCTTGATTTTTAGGCAAACCAGAGACCCAGTTTTCCACTTCTTCGTATGTTTTGAAGTGCTGCTCAGAAAGTGCATGTGCCATCAATCAGAACAACTGGTAATCTGAAGGAGCAAGGTCTGGTGAATACAGAGGGTGGGTTAATACTTCCCAGGCAAGATCTTTTAACGTGTCTTTAACTGGTTTTAAAGTGTGTGATGGTGCATCATCATGAAGCAAAATTACTTTGCTCTGTCTTCTGGCACATTCTAGTCATTTCACTATCAAAGTGTGGTTCATATTGATTATTTGTTGTCAGTAGCAATCAGTATTAATGGTTTTACCTGGTTTTAGAAGCTCATAATACAGCACACCTTCCTGATCCCACCAAATGCAGAGCATTGTCTTTCCAAAGCGATTTGGCCTTGCAGTCGATGTTGGTGGTTGACCTGGATCAACCCATGATTTTGTGCATTTGGGATTCTCAAAATAAATCCACGTTTCATGGCCAGTCACAATTCGATGCAAAAAAGACTTTCTTTCATGCCATTGAAGCAACATTTTACTGATGACTTTTCGGTTTTCCATTTGTCTTTTATTCAGTTGATGTGGCACCCATTTTCCTTCCTTTAAAATCTTTCCCATTGCTTGTAAAAAATTGGAAATTGTTTGCTGAACAACGTTTAATCTTTCCGCATGTTGTTTTTGAGTTTGACAGGCATCTTCATCCAATAATGCTTGTAATTGTTGGTCTTCAAACTTTTTCGGTTGACATCGAAATCATCATTTTTAAAGCGTTTAAACCAGCATTCACAAGTATCTTGACATGGAGCAAGTTCACCATAAGCTTCCCAAAGTATATGATAACTTTCAGCAGCACTTTTCTTCAAAATAAAGTAATAAATTAAAACTTCCCACAAATGCTCTTTTTTTTGGCACAAAATTCAACTTTTTTAAGTGTAAAAATATATATGATGTTAACACCTTCAGAAAATTTGACATATGAAATTTTGAAGCTTGTTAATACAACAAAATAGCATACATATCAAATTGCATATATATCAACATATGTGTAACTCCATCTAGTGAAAAAAAAATCCGCATTATTAACCGGTACAGCTAGTATTTCTAAAATAAAATATGTAACCAGTTCTTTTCATACACCATAAATAATGAAGGAAAATTATGAGTTAAATGTTACGTTGCTTCATGTCTGATTTATTGAAGAAAGAGAACCAAAATAAATGGACAATAATTGTAACCCTCAGCAATGAAAGTAGCAAGCACTTTGCTTTGGTGTTTTATAGGCAAGGGTCCCATCAGATCTGTTTTTGGTAAATGGAAAATGGGTCCCTGCACTGAGATCTACTCTTGAGAGTTAGAGTCACACCCCAGAAGAATTCTAGGCTGAAAGTAGGTTTTACCAGCTCCAGTGCGCAGAGCTCTGTTTCTCTGTGCACTGATTGTGTGCTTCCCACAAGTGTCTTCTCTCTGGTGTTTTTTTGCAATTTTCATATTCCCTGAGGTAGCCTCCAAACAACTTGTACTACTTCCCTGGTCTGTCCAAGTTATTTGTCAAGATGCCAATTATTGATTTTGTTAATACTCTGTTTACACTGTTTACCTAGCTGCATAAATTTTGACCAACACCATTTCCCCCTAGTGTTTTTTTCCTCAGCCAAGGATATGCTGAGATAGAGGGAGAGAGAGAGAGAGAGAGAGAGAGAGAGAGAGAGAGAGAGAGAGAGAGAGAGAGAAACAGAGAGAAACAGAGAGACATCGATATAAGAGAAAAACATTGATTGAAACACTGATTGGTTATCTTCCATATATGCCCCAACCTTGGGATCAAACCCTTAACCCAGATATCTGCCCCAACCGGGAATTGAATTGGCAATCTTTCATTCACAGGACCAAGCTCAACCTACTGAGCCACTCCAGCCAGGTCTCATAGCCTTTTTTTTTTTTTTTTAATCTTTATTGTTGAAAGTATTACATATGTCCCCTTTTTTTCCCCATTGACCCCTTCTAGCCTGTCCCTGCCCCAGGCCTTCACCACACTATTGTTTGTGTCCAAAGGTTATGCATATATGCATACAAGTTCTTTGGTTGATCTCTTCCTACCCAGCCACCCACCCAAGCCTTTTCTCTGAGATTCAACAGACTGTTCCATGCTTCTGTCTCTGAATCTATTTGGTTCATCAATTTATTTTGTTCATGAGACTCCACATATGAGTGAGATCATGTGCTACTCGTCTTTCTCTGACTAGCTTATTTCACTAAGCAAGGGTCCCATAGCATTTGATTGTTTTTAGTGATTTGGCAGAATGCAAGGTCTTTCCTGAACATGTAGGTTGTATTCAAACAGACATGCCTATTCTGAAGATAGTGCTGGAACACCTGGTTCCTGAAAGCAAAAATACTTTAAAAAATGGGAGAGATGTACTTAAATGTTAAAGGAGTTTAGGTTACTAGAGCCTATTGACTGGGAAGTGATAAAGGATGTAAAGGAGAGAAACCAAGCAATTATTGAACTATATCCCATACTTTCTCAGCATTGAATGAAATTTTGGTAAGGCTTAAATTAAAAAGAAAGGATCCAGTAAAACAGGAATAAAAAATAAACAGATATATTGATGAATCAGAATTACAAATGTAGCAATAGATATATGAATGTATGGTCATATGATTCTTTAAAAACCTGTCATTTCAAATTATTAAACCATTTTGAAATAACAGTATATTCATATGGAAGGATAAAGTTTAGTCCTGACTTCAAACCATCTCAAATGAATTTCAAATGGATTAAAAAAAGATAAAATTGAAAAAAATAAAACCCTTCAAAATCATTTAAGTATATAGAAGCATATATTAACAGTATCTGGTTTTATGATTTATTTTACTCAAGACAAAGATCCAGATGTGAAGACAAAATTTAACAGATTTTGCTATGTGAATTTGTGTGCATATGTCTCGGTGTATTTTAATACACTATGGAGTACGTACAAATTATAAGATTTAGAGAAAATATCTGCAACATTTTTAATTAAAGGCTTAGGTTCATAAATTACAGTTTTTACAAAATAATAAAAATATTAAAATGGGGTAAGAACAAGTAATAACATAAGATAGACAAATGGCCAGAAATATTGTTAATATTATTAACAATAAAATATAATCAAAGAAATATAATTATTGCTTATGTGTCAGTTTATAAAAGATAAATTTCTGAGAGCATCAATAATAGATGAAACTATAAAGAAAACTATAGGTGGATGTGAAAAATTAGCACAGTTTTTTTGGAAAATGTATTCTCATTTTGAACATGCATTGCTATTCATCTGAAATGCCACTAAACAGTGTCTTATATTGTACACACAAGACTAATAAATTTAATAGCAAAAATATTTTGTACTTAGTCATATTTCCCTGATACTAAATATAATTATCATTATAAAATTTAATTTGTTATATTAAAACTTTCTAAGTGCTATGTAGTTTCACAGATTCAGTTTTCTTTTTGTGTATTTTTTTATATTTGAGGAGACATATTAAAACTTTGGAAAATATAATTATATTAGTATACTTTTAAAGCAGGGATTAAAATGCACTAAATGATGAGAAAGTGTAAAATGTTATTCTTGTGTTTGTGTGTTTTTGTTTTTGTTGTTGTTGTTTTATAGGGAGAAATAAATGCAATTTAGTGACCCACTGGCTAGAAAGGCTAAGTTATTAATGATGCAAAGGATCAAAAGAAAACTAAGTTTCCAGGCAACAGATTTAGAAAGAAACATTGCTGGAGGCAACGGAAGTAAGATTCCATGACTAAAGAAACCACAAAATGAACAACAGATACTGCCTTTAGAGATATAAAAGGCTCTTACCTGGACATCAATAGTGCTATACAAATTATACACAAGCAGTAAACTCCTCTTGATTAATTCAAACAGTAGAATAAAGCATGCCTCTCTAATGGAGGAATAAAGCGCTCAGCACTCAGGAATAAAGCACTCAGGGGCAAAGTGCCCTTCATCGAACAGCCTTGCGGCAGAGCTTGAGATGGAAATGATGTCCTTGCCAAATGAAAAGAAAAATTCTGTTTCAAAGTTAATGATCTTTCAACCAATGCACATTTCAGTCTCTCCTGAATTGCTAAATTTTTGTGTTGGATCATTGAATAATACTTATATTAGTTACCTTAATAGTAGTTTATTTCCACTAGTTTTCTATTTTCATCAGAGGTCTTAAGACAACTCTATTGGAAACTTCAATTAGGTTAAAAAATAAAACCTCTGATTGACAAAACTTTCCCTCTACCAGCTTATATATCAAATCTGTATATATCAAATCATTTGACCTTTTTGTCATTATTTATTTTTATATTTTTATTGGTTAAGTGTTTCAGGGTCTACTGTTAATTAAAAGCTGAAACCAAATGGATGCCTTGCTATTCCTACTACCTGGGTGAGAATGTCCATGAAAAACTTGAGCCTTACTTTTTTTTTTATTAATTTCTTTATTGATTAAGGTATCACATATTTGTCCTCATCCCCCTATTCCCATCCCAAACCCCTCCACACACATGCCCCCACCCCCCTGTTGTCCGTTACCACTGGTTAGGCTTATATAAGTCCTTTGGTTGATCTCTTCCCCTTACCCCCATCCTCCCCTACTTTCCCTCTGAGGTTTGACAGTCTCATCGATGCTTCCCTCTCTCCGGGTCTGTTTTTGTTCATCAGTTTATGTTGTTCATTATTTCCCCTAGATGAGTGAGATCATGTGATACTAGAAATACACTTATAAGAACCGAAAATGAGACAAGCAATAATGGTTATGCGGGGAGGCAAATGAATCAGTCTGAGCTTTTTAACATAGAGGAAAGTAAAAGCAATAGTAATCTTAAAAAACATATTTAAAGATTATTTTTTATATGAAATTACAGGCAACCTATTTCAGCTTAATTTCTTAAAACACAGATAACTTGTTACCATGAATATCTTTAAAGGCATAAATCAGCCCAGCTGATGTGGCTCAGTGGTAGAGAATCAAGCTATGAACCAAGAGATCATAGTTCGATTCCTGGTCGGGGCATATGCCTGAGTGGTGGGCTCAATCCCCAGTGTGGGATGTGCAGGAGGCAGCTGATCAGTGATTCTCTCTCATCATTGATGTTTCTATCTCTCTCTCCCTCTCCCTTCCTCTCTGAAATCAATACAAAATATTTTTAAAAAGCATAAATCATACCTCAAATATAAACTACATGCAAAACTCAATGATCAAATTATATTTAAAGTAAGAAACAAGCTTTCAAATTTATTTGATAAATTTCTTAAAATCAGAGCACTTTGCCTTGCATGGGGTGGCTCATGAGCTTAAAGGCACAGAAACACAAAACATAAACCAAACACAACCAGACACAGGAATATAGGGTGTAAATTATATATTTTAATGAGTGAATTTTAAAGGAAAAACATTAGGAAAAATTGTATTGTGTTTCACATTGTACGATGTGTTTTTCCCTATCACAGTTATTATCGACGAACTTCTTGATCTCATCACATACAGTATGGTTAATAAGCAAAACATATTGTGGTCATCTCTTTTATTGAAGATGGACTGTTTAATCATTTAGTCCATAAAATTCTAGTAAACCATTACAGTAAGTAAATCTTTATGTTAACCACCAAAATTATCAAATATGTAATTATCAGACACCAATTCAGAGAACTTGCATTCTTACTTCCTTTTAACTTAGTGCTATTTTTATAACTAAAGACATTTTTATATACTGTATGGATAGAAATTCCATTAAGAAGATGAATGTGCCAGGGAAGAGGGCTTGGCAGATATTCAACTAAATCAATATTTTCAGTAAGAAAGGTAAGAATAAAAACGCCATGCTGGTAAGTGCTGAATGGTTTAGAGTCATGCATGGCAAGATCAAGGACTAGCACATTTAGAAATGTGGCCTAAGCTGGAGTTGAGTATGATTCATGTCTTTTGATAGCTTGTAAATTCAAAAAGATTATTCTGGCCAAATAGATTACAGTAGAGTGGTATCAACAGCCCAAGAAATCTGGCCAAACAACACTGAACATGAGCTACAAAGTGCTTTTGGCATGTGTTGTAATATTGTCATTATAGGTGAAATTTATAGGAAGCGTTCATAGAATCTAAGCAACTTGTCCCCAGGGTAGCAATAACATGGTTTCAGGGTACAGAAGACTAAATGTGAATTCTTTAAAGAGAAAAATATATCCTGGAGTAATGTGATAGATGCAAGTAGTTTCTTAGGTAACAGGGTAAAATAGCATCAGTAAAAAATATGTTTCATGTCCAAAACAAGTTAGGTTGCTTAAAGTATCCTGGAATGTATAAACTATTACATTCACTAAATTTAAAAAATCTGTGTCAAAAAAGAGAATGGTTTTTAATTTATATGCTATTGAGTGTAATGTTTTATCATTTCAGATAGTTCTCACGCTTTATAAAATCTTATACTGCCTATTGCTTCACTTTGGTAACTACTAACCAAATGCATTTCACATAGCCCAATTTATTATCTTCAAAATGAATATAGTACTTTTAGATTAAAAAAACAATTATCTTAATGGAAATGTGAGCAATGTTATTTTTTAAAAAATTTCCTCTCTTGTTCCAGGACAGAAGGAACATTCAGAAACAAATCTGATCTGATCTTACTTGCTAACAACATAAAATGATGCTATGGCTTTTTGTCTATATTTAGTTGAAAGGATATAATTCTTAACATAGTTATTGGGATGTGAATAAAGAAAAATAAATAGCACCACTTGTCTTTATTCAGGTTTTGAAACAATTGAGAAATAAGAAGAAAAACAAGTGGAATGGAAAATCAAGACCTTGAATATTGATAAAGTTTACACTGAGGAAAGTGGCATATATAACTCATTTTGTTTCTGAGGCCTATATTATTTCACATTTTAACTTATCTAAAATCAAGTACATCCATATTCCTTGTCTTACAAATACTATAGTCACCTAAAAGCATTGTATATTTGTTAGCTTATGCTTATTTTTCCTTCCAAATTCATTTATTTTATTTAGTCACTCATGAAGCCTTAGAAGGAAGTGAAGAATAGAGAAAGAAGCTCCTTATGCCCACAACACTCATCATCAGTCTCTGTATGTGCTTCCTTTCATTTAGTTACTAGAATGCATGGTGCATTCCATGAGTTTTTAGAGTCACTTTGAATATTCAGTAACATAATCTGCCATTTTTTTCCCCAAACACTTCACAATTGACATAATAGAGATCACTCAAGACAGTGATCTCCATCACACAATATTTAATTGACACTACAGTCAACTTGTTAATATTTTAGCTTGGAAATATTGACCATTTGCTTCTTCTTGAAATAATATCTAATTTTAATTTGGGTGGTAAAAAAAAATTATAATAGAGATTCCCAATCCCAACTATAATGGAGTAACCTTGATAAACACAAAATCCTAATCAGAACATATTTAAAAGGCCACATAAATAGGAAGAAGAAGCCAAAACCGGTTTGGCTCAGTGGATAGAGCGTCAGCCTGCGGACTGGGGGGTCCCAGGTTCGATTCCGGTCAAGGGCATATGACTTGGTTGCGGGCACATCCCCAGTGGGAGGTGTGCAGGAGGCAGCTGATTAATGTTTCTCTCTCATCGATGTTTCTAACTATCTATCCCTCTTCCTTCCTCTCTGTAAAAAATCAATAAAATATATATTTAAAAAAATAGGAAGAAGAAGAAGAAGAAGAAGAAGAAGAAGAAGAAGAAGAAGAAGAAGAAGAAGGAGGAGGAGGAGGAGGAGGAGAAGGAGAAGAAGGGGAGGAGGAGGAGGAGGAGGAGGAGGAGGAGGAGGAGGGAAAATTTGTGGAATAAAAGGTCCACTGGAAAGCTTCTCAGACAATCAAGACTTCATGATACCAGATCCCAGATAGAAAGAAATGAAAGAAGAATGAGGCAAAATGTTTTTTGCATCAGTTTTATCTTTTACTTAGGGGTTATTACTATTCTTCATATGGAGTGAGATGTTGAAAATCTGGGCAGTAAAGCCTCAAGGCAGAAAAGTTGGATACAATTTCATCAATTTTCACTGAATAGGAGGACACAATTTTAGTATTTGGCACCAAAATTTGTAACCAGAATTTGATGGGGCCAACATTCCAGAGTGAAATACAGAGGTGTGAGCAGGATAGTCAGGTTTCCCTTGAGCCATTTGCCGAATTATTATTTTGTGCAGCACAAGATGTTCAAAGTCAAGATGAAAGGATCTTAAAGGAACACTGAGGTCTGACATTTTCACAGTGCTAAAGAATAGAAAGCCATATTAATATCTGTTAAAGTGAATCACTCAAAGATTATTACCCTGCCTCAAGTCAGCATAATTTAATCTTCTCTCAGTCTTGCTGCCTATCAGAATAGGGTAACTCTCTTGGATAAGAGCATCATCGGAAGCCTTTTTTGTTTTCTACACATAATTCTGATGGTTAATTTTATGTGACAACTTGGCTATGCTTTGGTGTCTTATTTGATAAACAAGCTAGTGTACATGTTGCTGTGAAGGTGGATGTTGTCTGGATTTAATTAACACTTATAATCAGTTGATTTTAAGAAAATAAGATTCCCCTCAAAAATGTTGATGGGCTTCATAAAATTAGTTGAAGGCTTTAAGAGCAAACACTGAAGTTTTCTGAAGAAGAAGGAACTCTACCTCAAGACTGAATCATCAGCTATTACCTGAATTTATAGCCTCCAGGACTACTCTGCAGAATTGGACTTGCCAGTCCCCACATCCCAGAATCACATGAGCCAATTCCTTCAAATAAATCTAGATAGGTAGATGATGCATACATGATAGATAGATAGATAGATGATAGATGATAGATAGATAGATGAGATAGATAGATAGATAGATAGATAGATAGATAGATAGATAGATGAGATAGATAGATAGATAGATAGATAGATAGATAGATAGATAGATAGATATAGATGATAGATAGATAGATAGATAGATAGATAGATGATAGATAGATGATAGATAGATAGATAAATGGATCCTATTAGTCTGTTTCTCTGGAGAACCCTGACTAACACAGTAGTGCCCAGCTTTAAAACATAAATGTCCAGGCATGCAATAACCAAGAGAAAAACAATAACAAAACAAAAACATACACTAGAGACAAAATCCAAGATCAGTTACACTAGATTCATTACACACAAGAGGCCCAGTGCACGAAATTCGTGCATGGAGGGGGTGTGTCCCTCAGCCCAGCCTGCACCCTCTCCAATCTGGGACCCCTTGAGGGATGTCCAACTGCATGTTTAGGCCCAATCCCGGTAGGACTGCTGGCTCCCAACTGCTCGCCTACCTGCCTTCCTGATTGCCCCTAACTGCTTCTGCCTGCCAGCCTGATCATCCCCTAACCACTCCCCTGTCAGCCTGATTGATGCCTAACTGCTCCCCTGCCAGCCTGATTGCCCCTAATTGCCCTCCCCTGCAGGCCTGGTTCCCCCCCCCCAACTGCCCTCCCCTGCAGGATTGGTCCCCCCCAACTGTCCTCCCTTGCAGGCCTGGTCCCTACCAACTGCCCTCCCCTGCTGCCCTATTGCCCACAACTGCCCTCCCTTGCAGTCCTGGTCCCTCCCAACTGCCCTCCCCTGCTGGCCATCTTGTGGCAGCCAACTTGTGTCCACATGGGGGCAGCCATCTTTGACCACACAGGCGCAGCCTCTTGTGTGTTGGAGTGATGGTCAACTTGCATATTGTTTTTCTATTAGGACAGAGGCCTGGTGCACAGGTGGGGGCCAGCTGGTTTGCCCTGAAGAGTGTCCCAGATCAGGGTGGGGGTTCCCATGGGGCAGCCTGGGCGAGGGGCCTGTGGTGGTTTGCAGGCTGGCCACGCCCACCGGTGACCCAAGTGGAGGCGCTGGTATCTGGATTTATTTATCTTCTATAATTGAAACTTTGTAGCCTTGAGCAGAGGCCGGGGCCGGCCAGGGTGAGCTGGAAGCTTGGCTTCCTCCATCACCAGGCACAACCCAAGCATCTTGCTCTCTCCAGCTCTGTGGCTGCTGCCATCTTTTTTGGGATTTATTATCTTCTATAATTGAAACTTTGTAGCCTTGAGTGGAGGCCAGGGCCAGCCAGGGCAGGTGGGAAGCTTGGCTTCCTCCATCGCCGGGGCAACCCAAGCCTCCTGCTCGCTCTAGCTCTGTGGCTGTCGCCATCTTGGTTGGGTTAATTTGAATACTCACTCTGATTGGCTGGTGGGTATAGCAGAGTGATGGTCAATTTGCATGTTTCTCTTTTATTAGTGTAGATGGATTTGAAAATAAATGGGAATATTTATATTGCTAAATATATATGATGAATGTTGAATTTTACTCTAGAATAATAATAATAAAGTACTGAATGTAACTAGAATTAAATCAGTACTGGCTACTAAGAGCACAGTAGATTGTTTTGGCATAAGATTTGTCATAGCTTTAAAGAGGATTTGTGAACCAACCAAATACCAGATAAGCAGAAATGTGCAGACTGGGGCAAAAAGATAAAAAAGGATGGAAAATACAGAATAAAAACAGTATAAAGGATATATGCGACAGAGTAATGGATTTAATACATATGTAATTGGAGTCACAGAAAGGGGTGGGGGAGACACTCTTCAAAAGAATGGCTCAATGTTGTTTTCTCCCTCCTTAGGTGGGACAGAATGGCTAGAGTGGGCTGGATTGGGTATTTCCCTTTCCCACTATTGTATCATCAGTTAGGCTCTGTCTGATAATTCCAAAGCCCGCCCCCCAACCCCACCCCCTGCCCACTTACCTGCAGTTTTGTGTTCAGTAGTTTCACTTACCCAAGGTCAACTTTGATCTGAAAAGGTTAAATGGAAAATTCCAGAAATAAACCATTCATGAAGTTTAAATTGTGTGCTGTTCTGAGAAGTGTGGTGAAATCTTTCACAATCACACTCTGCTCTGCCTGGGGTGTGAATCATCCCTTTGCCCAGCATATCCACTCTGTTGGTACTCCCTACGCTCTAGTCACCTAGGAGCCATCCCAGTATCAGACTGACTGTCGTGGGATGGCAATTGTGGTGCTCAAGTAACCCTTATTTAGAGTAGTGATGCTTACAACTCAGATATGTCAAGGAGAAGTTGTAAAGTGCTCCCATTAAGTGAAAAGGTGAAACTTTTTTTACTTAATAGGGCATTTCATCATCTCACATCATTACAAGAAGGGTGAGCACAGTACAATAAGATTTTGAGAGTGATCATATTCAATTTTTATTACAGTGTATTGCTCTATTTTATTAGTAGTCATTGTTAATATTATACTGTGCCAGATTTATTTAAACTCAAGAAATTTGTCAATTACAGTGCTGGTTTTCTTCTCCAGGTGCTTGTTCCTGAGGCGGCTTCTGCCTGTGAGTCTGTGCTCGGTAAGTCCTAACTCCCTGTGTCTACCTGCCTGTCTCTATAATCTCGGAGGCTGCCATTGTCTCACATCCTGCTCAGCCTCAGGGATCCAAGAAATTTTAGTTTCTCAATTTGTTCAGCTGTATTTTGGTGTTTTTTAAAGGTTTTTGACTGCATATTTTAACTTAGGAGAGGAAATGCTGGTCGTTATGATGATTTTATTTATTTGAAACAAGTTTGGAGAAACAACACAAAGCATTCTGAAAATTACCATCATCTGGAGAACATTGTGGCTTTAGGATAATAAATGTGTGGACGTTATAAATGCACAGTAATTTTTAGGTTGGGTATGTTTTGCAAGGCACTCGGACCCTAAAGTGATGCCAACTAAGACTGTGAACCCCGAGGTGCTCTGTGCATGTCTTTGTGACTGTAAATGCCTGAAGTGTGCCCTTTGCCTTTTCTCTTGTAACATGTTCCATGTAGTGTTTTCAAGGCGGCAAGGAACATGCTATGTGCAATAAAGCCAAGCAAGCCCATTACACTGTTACAATTATTTTGACCATTTGCCATTCAAGATAAGCTTTGATGTTTAAAAAAAACAAAACAGTTTTATTCATTAGCGTTGATCTACAAATACTAATTTACTTAGAAAATAGTCAAAGATAAATCTAAGTTAGTGACTTTCCAAGGTTTTCATAAGTGCTTTGATGTATTTTCTAACCTAGTATATTTTATTCATTATTTGATATTAATTCAATTTATGATTAATAACTTTTTAAAGTAACACTATAAAGGATTCTTTTAAATTATTATTTTCAGTAAGAGCTTATAATATTGACTATATTTTTCATAGTTTAGCTTATTTCTCATTTGTACATAGATAATTGTAAAATTATCTAGATATGCTGTTGTCTTTGACTTTTTAATTTCCAGTCATATGTGAGTCCAAGTTTACGTTTCTATCACAAAATGTATTTGATGGCATATCTTTTTTAAATAACTTTTTAGAAGTTTAATGCATACACATGATAAAATATATTTGATGATTATGAGGCCAAAGCACAAACAAAAGTATGTAACTTATTCTACTTTTCTATTTACATTTGTTGCATATCAGTTAAGACAAGAAGACAGAGAACACAGTTTTCTATTTCACCTAAACTAAGAAAGAAGACATGTTAGCAAATTTTCAGTATAACTGAATTTATGATTGTCTGCCTCTATGTCATATACTTGTCTGTCTATGTATTTATTTATCTGCTTTTGAAGTGGCAATTATTCTCAGCATATATTAATATTTAATACCTTAACCAGCTATATGTCCCACATTAAATTTCACTTTCAAGTTCTGGGTTTGCCCCATGCAATTCCCCAGTAACACATACATAGCAACCATGATATCTTTTTATCACATGTATTATAATGGGGATGATTTGCGTGATTACATTTTGCTATGTCTTCCTTGCTGAGTCAACTACCAGCCATCTAAGGACCTAGAACTTTCATCTTCTTCTTGGTCCCTTTGTCAAACTGGTTGGTATTATAGAGTTAAATAACTGATTTAAAAACTGTCAAGCACATAAATAAATTTACTATCTATTATCTGTGACAATCTACAGTGTAAAATATGTTAGACAAAAATTCCAATGCATCCTATTCAGGGTCAGTTTGGATACTTAATTTACGCAATTTTTATTCCCATTCAAATGAAACAAATGGCATTTTAAAAACACAGTTTTACAAGAGAAAAAAACTGATACTGAAATAACAAGCTAAAATATTAGCAGTGGTTCTTTCTTGCATTATGACATTATGAAGGACTAGAGGCCCGGTGCATGAAATTCGTGCACAGGGAGTGGGGGTGTGTCCCTCAGCCCAGCCTACACCCTCTTCAATCTGGGTACCCTCAAGAGATGTCCAACTGCCCATTTAGGCCCGATCCCAGTAGGATGGGGCCTAAATGGGCAGTCAGACATCCCTCACAATCCAGGACTGCTGGCTTCCAACTGCTCACCTGCCTGCCTGCCTGCCTGATTGCCCCTCACCGCTTCTGCCGGCCAGCCTGATCACTGCCTAACCACTCCCCTGCCAGCCTGATCGACACCTAACTGCTCTCCTGCTGGCCCAATTGCCCCTAACTGCCCTCCCCTACAGTCCTGGTCGCCCCCAACTGCCTTCCCCTGCTGGCCCAGGTAACCCCTAACTGCTCTCCCTTGCTAGCCTGGTCACCCCTAACTGTCCTCCCCTGCAGGCCTGGTCGCTCCCAACTGCCCTCCCCTGCAGGCCTGGTCCTCCTAACCGCCCTCCCCAGCGACCCAGGATGCCAAGCCTTCCCCCAACTCTCCTGCTCAGCTCTCCCTTCAGGCATGGTGACCTGGATCATTGGGGCAATCCAGGACACCAAGCCTTCCTGCCCATCTCCCCCTCTGCTCTGGGGTGACCCAGGACGCCAAGCCTTCCAGCCCATCTCCTGCTCTGCTCTCCCATCAGGCTTGGCATCCTGGGTCTCTGGGGTGACCCAGGACGCCAAGCCTTCCCCCGGTCTCCACAGGCTCCGTGGCTCTGGCAGGTGCCACCATTTTGGGCCATCAATTTGCATATTTCCTCCTTATTGGCTGTGGGTGCGGCCATTTTTATTGCGAAGTGACAGTTAATTTGCATATTACTCTTTTATTAGATAGGACTAGAGGCCTGGTGCACAAAATTTGTACACAGGGGGGTGGGGTGTCCCTCAGCCCAACCTGCACCCTCTCCAATCTGGAATCCCTCGGACATCCCTTTCACAATCCGGGACTGCTGGCACCTAACTGCTCGCCTGCCTGCCTGATTGCCCCTAACAGCTTCTGCCTGCCAGCCTGATCACTGCCTAACCACTCCCCTGCCAGCCTGATGAACACCTAACTGCTCCCCAGCCAGCCAGATCGTCCCCAACTGCCCTCCCCTGACAATCCTGTCACCCCCAAATGCCCTCCCCTGCATATTACCTCTTTATTAGATAGGGCTTTTTCTTTAACATATTGGACAGAACTAACTGGTTTGGCTCAGTGGATGGAGCATTGGCCTGCAGACTCAAGGGTCCCAGGTTTGATTCCAGTCAAGGGCATGTATCTTGGTTGGGGGAACATACCCAGTTGGGAATGTGCAGGAGGCAGCTGATCTATGTTTCTCCCTCATTGATGTTTCTAGCTCTCTATCCCTTGCCCTTCCTCTCTGTAAAAAATCAATAAAATATATATATTTTTTAAAAAAACATTTAAGATTCCTCCATATCTGACTGGCTGGTGTGACTCAGTGGTTGAGACCCCAGGCTGCCACTGCTGGGAGGGGGATCGTGCTGTGGGCGTGCATGCCCCCACAGTCTGATACCCCAGCCCAGGCTGCCACCCCTGTGAGGGGGTGTGAGCCCCTCCCAGGCTGAGACCCCAGCCCAGGCTGCCGCCGCTGGGAGGGGTATCGCACCGTGGGGGTGTGCGCCCCTCCCAGGCTGAGACCCCAGCCCAGGCTGCCGCTGCTGGGAGGGTTATCGTGCTGTGGGGGTGCAAACCCTCCCAGATTGAGACCCCAGCCCAGGCTGCCACTGCTGGGAGGGGGATCGCACCATGGGGTTGTTGCCCCTCCCAGGCTGAGACCCCAGGCTGCCGCCGCTGGGAGGGGATCGCACTGTGGGGAGTGAATTTGTTTTTGTTTTTTATAAAGGGTCAGGAGGGCCTCTGGGCAGCATTCTGCCAGGCCACTTACTCTGCCAGCTCATAGCGGTAGCCCTCCCTGAGACTGGGGGACTCCCGCAGGCCTGAGAGGACTGGGTGCTGCCATCTTGTGGCTATGGACGCCACCATTTTTGTTGCGGAGTGACGGTTAATTTGTATATAACTCTTTTATTAGATAGGATTATTTTAAAAGGTTTTAATTTTTTACTGCACAGAATGTCAATATTCCAATAAAGGCCTATTGTTAATTCTTAAAAAGGATGAGTAGAAAGGAAATATTCAAAAGACATACAATAATTTAATAGATAAATATGTTGAGGACTATCCATACGATGAAAAATTATAGAATTGAGAAAAAGAATAAATGAAAGAAACAGAGCTGCAAGCATCAATGTGGATGGATCTCAAATACAATTTATCTTAATTTTTTAAAAGGGCAGATTAACCTGGCATGTGTCAACCTATGAATCAAGAGGTCCTAGTTCGATTCCCTGTCCAGGCATATGCTAGGGTTGTGTGTTCCATCCCCAATTTGGGGCAGGATGCAGCTGATTAATGATTCTCTCTCATCATTGATGTTTCTATCTCTCTCTATCTCTCCCTTCCTCTCTAAATCAATAAAAATATATTTTTAAAAATAAAATGAAAATAAAGGGGAAGATTACATTTATTAAAAATAGAAAATAATACACCAATGCATTGTTAATGAAGTCTAGGTAGTGAAATTACCTTTAAAATGTAAATATATTAAATATATGTTACTTATGTAATACAAATGCTTATCCAATTGTTTCATATTTTTGTAAGAAATGTTGAATGATTACACAATGTCCCAGTCACACATAAATTGAGTTAACTGAGTTCAAGTTTTAAGCTTAACTCTGGCTCAGGTATAGTAAAAAATAATTGTATGATCTATCAATGGATGCATGAACTCCTGTCATGTTAGCTTTATAGTGTTCTAGTAGTCAGTAAGGGGCTGATTATTTTGCATATGTTGTTTTGCTTTCAATTGAAAAATAAAAAAATAAATCACATAGTTTATTTTTATTCATCTATCTCAAGCATGAACATTACATTTTATATTATTCAGAATATACTTGAATATAATACAATAGTGAATAAAATAATTTTAATTATTTAAACTTTATGTTTTTAAAGAGTAAATCTTCCTACAGTTCTCAGCTTAAACTATTATAAATAGTTTATGATTCCTATTTGGTTACTTTCAATAGCTCCTAATCTTCAATAATGACACAAAAAGTGCACACACACTCACACGCAGGCACACACACACAATCTTTCTTTATTAACTTAAAATATACCTGTTTTCTAGTTCCTTTGTGCTGCATTCAATTTATGTGCCGTGCCATTTGTTATTAAAATTTATCTAAATGAATTTTCTATAGTTATTAAAATAATCCAACCTTTTAAATTATCTATATTTGAATTGCACTCTATAACATGATCCATTAATATTGTTCTACTTCTTGTCTCCTTGCTTCAGTATTGACTTTGTTTTATGTCTCTACATAATAATAATAATGCAACACACAAAGAAACAAATAATAATTCATTTTGAGAACATCTATTCAGAAAATTGCTACATCTTTGAACTCCAAAACAGAACCATACATCTGATATAGTAATGCAGAAGCTATGCTGAGGTAATTAACATTTATTCCATAAGGTGTTTTTTTTTTTTTTCTTATTTGTATTCATTCTTTGCAGAAAATCCTTTTAATTACATTTGAAACAAAATACTTCTGTAACCAGTGCACCAAAGATTATGAAAGAACAATATGTTACTTTTGATACAATCTTCATAGATAGGAAAAATTAACATCATTAAAATGTCCATGCTACCCAAAGACTAGATTCAGCGCAATTCCTATTAAGATACCTATGATGTATTACACAGAATTAGAACAAATATTCCAAAAATGTATAAGGAACCACACACAAAAAAAGTAGCAAAAGAATAATAAAGTTAGAGGAATCATGCTACCTAATACCATAAAGCCATAGTAATCAAAAGATATTACCAGTTTGTAAAGCAATGTGGACAATTATTTAATGATTTTAACAATTGTAGAAGTAAGTAACAATACAAGTTATTTGGAATAACTATTAGGAAACATTGTAAGAGTGAAGGATGATATTTTTAGCTATTTCAGAACTAAAATATTCCTTTTTATCTATAGAATGGCCTCACATTTTATTTTATTTTATTTTTCTTAAAAACAGATAAATTGTCTCTTTGTCTCATACTTTATCTTACTCAAATTGGACCCCAAGTTAATTCAGCCTTTTGAGCCTGGAAGAGATTATTTTATATCCTTTGTTGATTATAATCAAGTAACTTTATTTTCACTACCCCTAAATGAGAGTTTCCTAAATAATTATCTTTTACTTTTTCTCATTAATGGGAAATTTTATCCTGAATAAATCTTCTATAATATGGAACCTACACTAGTGTTGCTTGCACTTCCTTTTTTTTCTTGCCTCACGGGAAGATTTAGTGTGTATACAAACTGAATGACTTATATCTATCTATCTATATATATATCTATCTATAGATAGATCTATATATATATCTATCTATCTACATATCTATCTATAGATAGATATATATATAGATATATATAACAATCATCTACTATGTATTGATCATAAACTCTCCCAAGCCACTTATTTATTATATATAATTATGTGTGTGTGTGTGTGTGTGTGTCTGTATGGCATAAGAAAGTCCCCGTTACTATTGCCAAGTTCATTTAACACTTTTGAGCTTTGATATGTACTTCAATTATTAGAACTATTACAAATCTTATATTATTATTAATATTGATGATTTATTGATAAAGTAGGTAATTTAAAACTGCACATTCTATGTTTTCTAAACATACTTTAGGTAAATCTAAAATTTTCTTCTATATTTTACCAACATTCATGATCCAGCATAATTAGTTGTAGCTAGCAAATATAACAGTGGGAATGAGAGCTAAAAGACACCTATGACAGTGCTGAAAATACCTATTTCTGCATTTCAGCAAAGTGAAGGATGTGGCTTGATAAAAATATTTTCAGCCATCCCTGTATTAAACAATTTATCAGTCAATCAATCAGAAGATGACGTTTTTGTCACAGAAATGTAGCTCAGGAAACTCTGATATATAACATTATATCTATTTTAAACATGTATCTTTTAAAATGTTAATTTTATTATAATTATACCATAAAAAGACACAAAAATCAAGTGTGGCTTATTTTTAAAAACAAAGAATATATATATAATTGCTAAAATGTTGAGTAATAGCTTCAAATGGGCCATCAATAATGTGTATAATAGCTCTTACTGAAATAAAATATTTTATACAGCAAGATTTTAAGTTAGTGGTATAGAGCAGATTAGTTATAATGCAAAATTTTCACTCTTTAAAAACACTGAAATGATTTAGTGGATTTAAACACAAACATTGCTATCTAGATATATGCATACACATGCATGTTTTTGTATACATATCTATAGCACTGTATTCATGCTTTCAATGGCATAGCATGTATGTTTACAGATACTTATGTTCATATATATTAACTAGAGGCCCAGTGCACGAAATTCGTGCACAGGGGGGGAGGGGTGTCCCTCAGCCAAGCCTGCACCCTCTCCAATCTGGGACCCCTTGAGGGATGTCCGACTGCCCGTTTAGGCCCGATCAGGCCTAAACGGGCAGTCGGACATATCTCTCACAATCCAGGACTGCTGACTCCCAACTGCTCACCTGCCTGCCTGCCTTATTGCCCCTAACCGCTTCTGCCTGCCAGCCTGATCATCCCCTAACCACTCCCCTGCCACCCTGATCGATGCCTAACTGCTCCCCTGCCAGCCCAATTGCCCCTAACTGCCCTCCCCTGCTGGCCTAGATACCTCTAACTGTCCTCCCCTGCAAACCTGGTCATCTCCAACTGTCCTCCCCTGCACGCCTGGTGCCCCCAGCTGCCCTACCCTGCTGACCCAGTCACCCCTAACTTTCCTCCCTTGCCAGCCTGGTCTCCCTTAACTGCCCTCCCCTGCTGGCCTGATTGCCCCTAACTGCCCTCCCCTGCTGGCCTGGTTACCCCTAACTGTCTTCCCCTGCAGGCCTAGTCACCCCCAACTGCTCTCCCCAGCTGGCCCGATCACCCCTAACTGCCTTCCCTTGCCAGCCTAGTTGCCCCTAACTGCCCTCCCTTGCAGGCCTGTTTCCTCCCAACTACCCTCTCCTTCTGGCCATCTTGTGGCAGCTATCTTGTGTCCACATGGGGGCAGGATCTTTAACCACATGGGGGCAGCCATCTTGTTTGTTGGAGTGATGATCAATTTGCATATTACTCTTTTATTTAGATAGGATAGAGACCTGCTGTATGGGTGGGGGCCAGCTGGTTTGCTCTGAAGATTGTCCCAGATCAGGGTGGGGGTTCCCTTGGGGCATGAGGTGGCCTGGGTGAGGGGCCTGTGGTGGTTTGCAGGCCGGCCACGCCCCCTGGTGACCCAAGTGGAGGCCCTGGGACCTGGGATTTATTTATCTTCTATAATTGAAACTTTGTAGCCTTAAGCGGAGGCCAAGGCAGGCCAGGGCTGGAGAAGCTTGGCTTCCTCCATTGCCAGGGGCAACTCAAGCCTCCTGCTCTCTCCAGCTCTGTGGCTGCCACCATTTTTGCTGGGATTTATCTATCTTCTATAATTGAAAATTTGTAGCCCTGAGTGGAGGCCTGGGCCTGCCAGGGTGTGCGAAAAGCTTGGCTTCCTCCATTGCCGGAGAAACCCAAGCCTCCTGCTCACTCCATGGCTGCAGCCATCTTGGTTGGGTTAATTTGCATACTTGCTCCTGATTGGCTGGTGGGTGTGGCTTGTGGGTATAGCAGAGTGATGGTTAATTTGCATATTACTCTTTTATTAGATAGGATGGTAAGGATTCCAAAGTTGAAAATTCTAAGACTAATGGGAAATAATTAAATAACTATGCAGGATAAGTTACATGACTGTAATATAATTTTAAAATATCTTGCTACCCAAAAGTTCATGATTGCTTACCGTTAATTAATGGTGGTACAAGTAGGGAAGGGTAAAGACATTTAAGTGATATTTAAGTCATAATCAGATACCATGATTGACTTGATACTGGTGAAATAAGAGGAGTGTTAGGCTGCTGTTATGACTTGGACAACTGGATGAGCAGTGCTGCAGACATTGGGATTGAAAAACATAAATTTTATGCTTGGATTGGTGATATAATGAATGAATTCTTATGCAATTAGATGTTTTGAGTGTCTCTAAAACAGGAATGTGAATAAATTACTTGGGCCTTAGATTCAAAAAGGTATATTGAGCCAAAACCGGTTTGGCTCAGTGGATGGAGCGTCTGCCTGCGGACTGAAGGGTCCCGGGTTCGATTCCGGTCAAGGGCATGTACCTTGGTTGCGGGCACATCCCCAGTGGGGAGTGTGCAGGAGGCAGCTGATCGATGTTTCTCTCTCATCGATGTTTCTAACTCTCTATCCCTCTCCCTTCCTCTCTGTAAAATATCAATAAAATATATATATATATAAAAAAAAGGTATATTGAGTGAAATGTAAATTTGAGTGTTCTCATAAAATAGATAATAATTGCCGAAACCGGTTTGGCTCAGTGGATAGAGCGTCGGCCTGCGGACTGGAAGGTCCCGGGTTCGATTCTGGTCAAGGGCATGTACCTTGGTTGTGGGCACATCCCCAGTGGGAGGTGTGCAGGAGGCAGCTGATCGATGTTTCTCTCTCATCGATGTTTCTAACTCTCTACCCCTCTCCCTTCCTCTCTGTAAAATATCAATAAAATATATTTAAAAAATAGATAATAATTATTCATAGTAATCAGTTAACGTGTTTTTTATATTGTGCTAAAGAGCCAATTCAAAAATACAAACACCTGAAAAAAGGAAGAATTTGGAGTTAAATATACAAACTATTAGAGAAGCTTAACTCTAATATGAAAAAAAATACACACTAAATATATTGCTTGTATGAATTCTCTAGACTTACTTTGTCTTTCTTATATATTTATTTATTTGTTTATGGTTGTAATAATACTACTTAATAAATCTGGAGTTTGAAGTTTTTACCAGAAATGAGCATTCCCTTCATTACCACTGAGTCTTTCCTTCATTGTTCATTTAAAATATCCTATTATTTATATATTGTTATTCATATACATTATGCTTTATGTTATTCATGAAACATAATAGTAGTCTCAAAATTGTCCTAGCTATTCTTCCTCTTATCCCAATAAACACAGTATCTTTCCTTTCTCACTTTTGCTTAGTTCTATAGAGGTGTAGGAGTTAACACAGCAGCTCCTATAATGGCACATCAAAGAATAGATAGATCCCCAAATGGGGGGATTGCTTAGGGAGAGAAACTGATGGGGAATGAGAAAAGGCAGTTTTGTGTGTTTTTGGTCAGCATAGTTTGTTGTATAGAAATGGGAGGTATGTAAATACAGAAAAAAGGTATTGTGGAAAGTTATAAAACTAGACTATTTTAAATTAATTCATTATTTAAAATTAAATTTATTAGGGTAACATTGGTAAGATAACATTGGTTAATAAAATTATGTTTCAAGTGTACAATTTTATGATACATCATCTGTATATTGCATTGTGTGCCCACTACCCAAAGTCAAGTCTCCTTCCATCACATGTATTTGAACCACTTTATTCTTTATTACCCCTAATCCCCTTTCCTCTGGTAACTACCATACTGTGGTCTGTGTCTATGAGTTTCTGTTTGTTTGATTTTCTTGTTTGTCTAATTTATTGTTTTCAGTTATATATCCCATATATGAGTGAAATCATATATTTCTTGACTTTTTCTGTCTGACTTATTTCACTTTGTATGCTATGTTCATTGGAGCATTACTCATGGTGGCCAAGACATGGAAACAACCAAAGTGTACTTTGATAGAGGACTGAATAAAAAAGATGTGGTAGATAAATGCATGGAATATTATTCAGCCTTTAGAATAGATGAATTACTGCTATTTGTGACAACATGAATGGACCTTGAGACTATCATTAGTTCATTTTTATTAATTCACTAATTCCATTATTATTAAATCTTTAGCACTTGATTTAGATATAATTCAGTGAAGAGAGTGATCATGTTTGCTGAATCTTCATAAGTGGTACATTTAAAAAGCAGATCTCTAATCTTGGTGAAAGGAGATCCTACCCCTCAGTCTACTGTCATTACATGACTATGGTTAAGGGCCTGACCAACAAATGTTGTACCAATTGTTGGATAATGTTATTGGAAAAAATGAATATATTTTACTTACAATTGTAAACTATACCAAAATCAACTATGTTACTGCTGATGCAGGCCACTTTTTAAACTATTAAAAATATAACAGTGAGTACTTTGAAATAAAATATGTGTAAGATACCCAAATTATAATTGAAGGCATGTTGAGTTCTTTGGTTTCTTTCATTACATTATGAGACATCTGATACTTGTTTTTTTCTGAAAAGTTATAGGTGAGTTGTATTGATACTTGTGGGTGCCAGGAAATTATGTTAATTTCAGAAGATTATGCAATGTTACATTATCATAACAAATTATTTGTGTAAGGTTCCATTATGTGTGCACCATGTTGGTGAACAGATTAATATTGTTTATGCTTGTTCATCCATATCTGACACTACTATCATAATAATTTTAAAAATACTTCAAATATCAGCCATCTTCTGATATTATTAAAAATATCAAACACTAATAATATTTTATAAATACATGAGACAACAGTAACTTTCTGAATTAGTATATTTGAATTTATTATTGTATAAATTCTATATAATAAAGAGGTAATATGAAAATTGACCATCAATCCAAAACACATGATGGCCACGCCCACGTGGTCAAAGATGGCCACCCCCATGTGGACACAAGAAGGCTGCCACAAGATGGCCATCAGGGGAGGGCAGTTGTGGGCTATTAGGCCTGCAAGAGAGGGCAGTTGGGGGAGACCAGGCCTGCAGGGGAGGGCAGTTGGGGGCAATCAGGCTGGCAGGCAGAAGTGGTTAGGGGCAATCAGGAAGGCAGGCAGGCAAGAAGTTGGGAGCCAGCAGTCCTGGATTGTGAGAGGATCGGGCCTAAACGGGCAGTCGGACATCCCTCAAAGGGTCCCAATTTGGAGAGGGTGCAGGCTGGGTTGAGGGACACACACCCCCCCGTACACCAATTTCATGCACTGGGCCTCTAGTAGCTTATAAGAACCTTTCAGATAAGTAAGCCCCCCCCCCTTTTTTTTTCATCTTTATTATACTACTAGGGGTCCAGTGCATGAATTTGTGCACCTTGAAAGGAACTGTGGGCTCCGAGGCTACAGTGGGCACAGGGGTGGGTCTCTGCCCATCCTCTGCACCCCTTCCTGGCCCCTGGACCCCTCTCTGCCAGCAGCCCACTGCAGCGACTGCTGCTACCACTCATTAACAGTGTAGAGCGATTGGGGCCAGCGCCAGAAGCAGGTGCATGCACCAGGTGGGACCATGATGCTTGGGAGCAAATAATTTTCAGTAACCACCATAGGCTCACTTCAATGACAGCAACCAGTGCCCCGCTTTGATCCGGCACCCCCCCTCACCTCCACCATCCTGCTGCGGCCAATGCCTGCCATGTTCCACACATGCCCCCTGGTGGTCAGCACACATCATAGCGACCTGTTGTTCAATTGTTCAGTTGTTCCACTATTCAGTCTATTTGCATATAAGAGTTTTATATATATAGACTAGTGGCCCAGTGCACGAATTCATGCACATTGAAAGGAAATTAATTAGAAGAAATATTTTAATATTGCTATTCGCCCTTTCTCTATAATAGAAGTGTCAACCAAATTCACAATCAACAATGACAGATGGAAACACATGCATGCGATTGGCTCTAGTGTGAGCTTTATATGTATCATACACGCACTAGTCAACTTAGCCTTTTATGGACAGAATAAACTTGCTTAATTAGACCTGCTTTCTGATGTAGCTAAACTTTTTCCAGCCCAGTGAAGCACCCCAACTTCTCTTTCAGGTCATTGTCAGCAACACAGCAGTAAATATCAACACAAAGCAGATTATTATTATAGATCATCCAGGGAGAACAAAGGGTAAAATATTTAACTGCAGCATTGTTTTACTATATTCTGTGCAGTGAGAAAACCTGAAGTCATTTTCCAGGTCCACCATTTCTTACTTCTTTTCAGTCAGGTCAAGTTTCTAAACTTTCTAAATCTCCATTTTCTGGCTAATGAACAGAAAATAGGATTCTACCAAGTCTCCTATCTATCTACTCCAGGACTTCTGTGAGGATCAAATGAGATGAGGCACATGAAAACACTTCATAGACATTTGGTTAAAGTGTAAAATGTTTCCACCTGTGTTCCTGGGCTGAAGAAACTGCAAGGAGGCTGGTTGCTAGAGAGAGGAAGCTGGGCGTTGCTATGTGACATAATTACCCAGAGCCCACAGCAACCATTTTTAGGCTGGGCTGGGTTGTGGGCCGCATTGGGGTCTTGGTAGTGTTGGCTGTGATTTGGTGGGATGGTGGTGGGGCCTGTGTCCCACTTGGGGGAAGCAGAGCATTGGTTTGTCCATGCCAGGTCCTTAGTGCTGGCCAGTGTGCATCACAGCAGCTCCTGCATTGAGCATCTGCCCCCTGATGGTCAGTGCGCATTTAGCAACTGGTCGGACAGAGGGAGGGACACTTAATATATTAACCTTTTATATATATATATATAGATGCCTCATTTCTTCATACTCTATGTTTTTGCTATATTATATGTTATTTAGTTATTCAGATATGGAATGATTTATTCCTCCTTATAGTCATTTATTCTCTTCATTACCCTGAATAGAAAAGATAATACATGCTGAGGGTTGTCCCTTAATTATACCAATTTCCTGTTGGGGTCCAAGAAAGAGTTCACAGACAAAGAGATGAGTGAAAGCAAGGTTTTATTACGGAAAAGCTCCCTGCAGCAGGGAGGAGACCCAAGTGGATTACCAGCGAAGTGTCTTTGCCTAGGGGTTAATATGTGCCCTGCTAACTTCCCATTGGTAGGTCCAAAAAATTTGGCCCTAGCAACATCCATACATTTTAAACTGCAGAGTTCCCGCTCATTTTCCCACCCTGTATGTCCAGCCCATGATCAGGGCCTTTTATTCTTGCCATTTTACATGGGACAGGGTGTGACTGACAACAACAGGTTTCTGCTCCTCCAAGGAAGGTTCAGTTGTTCCCCCCCTTTACGTTCTTCCCTTCCCTCCCTCCCCCATGTCCAGTCCTGTCCCTAACTGCCTAATGGCTTCTAATTCCTCATTTATATGCATGAGACTTTTCTCTTGTGAGTTTCAACATTTTTTAGACTTTTATCTTTTTGGTCTTTTCTACTATAATATATGGATTGTCTTATTGGCTTTTCCTCATATTTAGAGTGGTAAGTTATAAGAACATGGTTTGAACTTAAAGAGAAAAGAAGTAAAAGGTCTTTCAGCCTGCCTTGGAGCTCACCTTAGGCCTTTCCTAGGAATGAAAGTGTTCTATAGCCTATCATACTTTACCAGTGGACTCTCATTATTTTTAGACCAGTGATTCAAAACAACTCAGAGAATTTTTAATACAGTGCATACTTTTAGCATTTACCAACTAGGAACCTCCAGAAAAAGCAATAGCTTGTTGAGGTCAGGTCATCCTGTATTCTCACTGTTTCTCTTCCTGTATGTTCTCAATTCATAGCATCCATTGTGCAATGTCACTTTAGCAAGATTTACTTGTTAGTAGGCTTGGTAATTATGATTTAAGATCCCTTTGATATTTGTGATTCTAGCAGTCGCTTTCATTTCAATTGCCTCTGAACAATAGTTTTACTCTTTTTTTTCTTTTTGTACCTTTTTAAAATCATTGTTACCTATGCTGAGCTTTATTTCTCTTGTGTTCTCAAACTTTTAGTTCCCATTTCAGCACATGGCTTGCCTCTTTAAGCTTAAAAATATCAATTCCATCCTTTGAAAAGAAAAATAATGAGAAATATTATTCTGTTCCAGTAGATTTTAGCTCATGGAAATTTAAAAGTAAAGGTAACAGTTTGTAGCTATATAAATGCTACAACTAAAATGACACTGAAGCCTTTGAATACTTCTCAGTACTTGGTTATTCTCTCAAAGAATATGTATTTCAGGCCCACTGACATTAGACTGTTGCTTTACTAGACCAATACTGCCTCTAAAAATATGATAAGAAATGTGCAAATGACCAACTCCCTGTGACTTAGTATTTGGTTCTTAGGGAAGGAATTGGAAGCCAGGTTGAAGATAGGACCAGAGATGGGTAATGTCAAAATGAGCAGATAGATAAAAATAGGGTTTTTAAAGAAACAGGACAAAATGATATGCTGAAAAGTCATTTATAATGATCAACAACAACAAAAAAAGCATGTTGACATTAAACATGGAGGTGATCAAAGACCTCCTAAATTTTGCTGGGTTTTGAACCTTTCTAACATTAATGCACACCTTTGCTAGTGCATAATAAATGTTATTTACATGCAAGGGGCCAGATTCAAAGCCAGTATAAGGGGTCAACATCTAATTACTCAAATATTTTCTAATATTAATTTTTACCATTATGCAGCACTTTTCATCCTGGTGGCTTAACGAACATGTTTGTATTAGACAAAAACTTACTCAAATAATTCTCCTTCAAAACACAGTATATTTCAGCTGGAGGACATGGAAGTTTCTTCAGTATCACATAGACAATATCTCTCTACCAGTATAACTAAAGCAAATGTGAACTGCACTTCTGCTATGACTGTTTAACCCTTCTACCAATATGGTGAGTCTCTTAGTTGTGACTGTTTAACCCTTCTACCAATATGGTGAGTCTCTTAGTTGCTGTATCAATTTATTTGCAAACAGTGAGTGGATTACTGGTTTAAGTTTTCCTGGAATGTCAATTTTCCAAATTAGGTACAAATTTTAACACATCAAGTAGATAGTGAAGGGATAACATTTTCCTCACTTTATAAATATTATAGACATAAAATATGATTTTGAAAACATAAATGAGTATTATTTATATAGTAATTTCTAAACCTAGTAGGGAAAAAAAGTCTACCAAATAGAGATGTAACATTACATGAAATATTTTTTTCAAGAAATGTCATATTTTTATTCATTTCATTAGCTATACAGTTATTTTCAATTTATTGTCTATTTAAAAAATCTAATGTGCTTACATAGCTTGCTTTAAATTTAGCAGCAATTTAGATAAATCACAAGGTAATTATATTGAGCATCAGCTCCCATAGTTGTAAACTTCTAAAATCACATATTCAAAAATCTGCTCTATTATTTTGAAAAACCTACATTTAAAATTATATTTTGAGGTTGTTTTAAGAGAAAATTTTTTATTTATAAATGATTGCAAGTCACTTTT
Organism: Plecotus auritus; assembly: GCF_963455305.1. Taxonomy (NCBI): domain Eukaryota; kingdom Metazoa; phylum Chordata; class Mammalia; order Chiroptera; family Vespertilionidae; genus Plecotus; species Plecotus auritus. The sequence continues at coordinate 156,346,694 of NC_137774.1, forward strand.
TGAATCATATTCTAAACTAATGGCACTTTTCTCTTATTAAGGATTTAATGTGCCCCATCTTTATCTTTATTATATAATATATACATATATTATCTTTATTATATATATCTTTGCCTGGTTACAAGTTATTATTGCAATTTGTATCTTTGAACAATAATTTATTGAGAATTTTTTATATACAACCTAATATTTACTTTTCTGTGGAGTATGAAAGGTTGAAAAAAATACGACTTTCATACTTCTCTCTAGAAGCAAACAAACAAATCCTAGCATGTAAAACCATAATATTTTTCTACATCTTTTCCTATTAAATGATATACAGGCTTAACCGCTCTCTATTCTTGCTGTAATAAGATATATCAATGGTAACACTAGTGGCAGATAATGATATGCAGGCTTAACAGCTCTCTATTCCTGCTGTAATAGGATATCTCAATGGTAACACTAGTGGCAGATAATCTTTATTGAGGGTGTGTCTTGTGCACATAGGATGTTTAGCAGCATCGTTGGCTTCTACCAAACAGATGCCAATAGCACCCTTCCCCCTGCATATGTGACATTGAGAAATGTCTCTCATTATTGCTAAATGTCTTCTGAGAAGAAAAATGAAACCCATTTGGGAATCATAGCCCTGTAACATTTCTTGTTCGATGTCCAAAGCCCTCTTAACCCACTAAGCTTGTAGCTATTCTCTAGTGAGCCACACATGTTCCACCATGTTAAGTTGCATTGCTTATCAAGAGTAAACTAGTTTTTTTCTCAAATCCATGTAAGCCACTTTACTGCTGTTTCCAACTATATGAATTAAATATTAAATTAACAGATAAGTATTAAGGAAAATAGTTTCTACTTTAAAAAACAGAATATTTAGGAAGTCATAATGGTGAGCCAGCACAAATAATGTCAAGATAGTGTGAGAAAAATATAAGATACAATTAAAGAAAAATGACATAAAACCTTTAAGAGATTATGAGACCAAAGTATTTCAAAACTAAATCCAAATTCCCTCACCACCTTGGGAAAATGAAACTGGTTACTAAAAAGTCTTCTTAGTGTACAATAAAGGCAACTTGGCCCTCCACGGAGGGTGAAGCCCAATACTCAAAGCAAAGTCTTTGGTGAACATTGAAAGAATGGAACATTTGTGTGCATTTATAAGAGTTATTAAATCTGCATCTTTTTATTAGGAACTGTATCTTTAAACCATTTTTTAACCACCTAAAAATACTTCTTGAAAAAAGCTATATGTCAAAGGAAACTCTGGATATTGATCAATTAAAAAAAAATTAAAATGACATGAGTGAACAAGAAAGGAAAATTAGATATGACTATAAAAACTTAGGAAAAATAATCAGGGCCTATAAATATTTGTTCTCCAGAGGAGACAGAACCCCATTTTTTAAAAATTTTGTACCTTCATTTACAAATGTATCTCTTAAAAATCTAAATTAGAATGTATAGAAATCATCTACCTCTCTGAAGTGAAATCATCTACTTCATTATTTATCCCCATGCATGTGAATCCCAATGAACATTAATTATAGCATGGCTACATGCAGAAATACACAAACTTCCTCCATCTCACATTTTCTCTCTTTTTTTCAATACTACCGTGTTTCCCCGAAAATAAGACATCCTCCGAAAATAAGACCTACTTAGAGGTTTCCTTCTGAGCGAAATATAAGGCATCCCCAAAAATTAAGGCCCCCAGGCTCTGTCTCAGAATGAAAATTAATTTCCCATAAACTGGTCGCTAGGGCCGCCCCGAGTGGCGTCTAGCAACCAGTGATGTTACGTGGAGTCCTGACGTCACTGCTGTGTGGAGGCGGAGCGGAGGGCGGAGTGAGCGGTGAGCGCGGGGCGGGAGAGAGGAGGAGACTTTCGCAGATGCGTGTAGAAGAACAGGAGGATTAGAACGGACAGGACGCGGCGAAGGTGGTGAGTGCTGGTCTGTCTCTGGTGACACTACCTGATGCTCGCGGCCGCCTTCATGATGACTGAAGGTTCTCAGTCAGTGGCAGACCCTGCTCCAGCCCAGATCCAGGCCCCAGCAAGCCCAGTGACAGTCCCCAGGCAGTCCCCAGGGGGTAAATGTCTGATAAAGGGGTAGGGGGAATGTCTGGTGAAGGTGTTCAGTGGCACAGGGTGGGGGGAGGGGGATCACTTAAAATGACACAGGAGGATCAGAGGGGGCAATCAAAATGACACAGGAGGATCAAAAGGGGTTACTAAAATGGTAATCCCCCCTCTGATTCTCCTGTGCCATTTTGATTCCCCTCTCTGATCCCCCCTGTGTCATTTTGAGTGATCCCCCTCCCCCCACCTTGATACCCCAATTCCTTTTTTTTTTTACCTCTAGAAATGAGCACAAAAAGAAAAAGCTACTCCGTGGAGTACAAGAAAGGAATCGTGGAAGACTCTTGGGGCCAAAATCTTACTGCTTTCTGCAAAGAGAAGATGTTGAGTATCCGATTGGTCTGAAAATGGCGAGCAGAGTATGGCAACCTCATTGAACAAGTGGACAAGGGAAATGCTAAAAAGCGCAAGTGTGGATCAGGTCGGCAACCATTATTTTCCGAGCTGGAAGACCTGATCTGTGAATGGGTTGTTGACAGGAGAGCAAAGGCTTTGGTTATGAATAGGGCTCAGATTCAAGAATTTGCCCTTGCAATGGCACCACAGTTTGACATAGCCCCCGAAGACTTCAAAGCATCACAACACTGGCTGGATAATTTCCTTCAGCGAAGTGAACTGTCTTTAAGAAGATCTACAACATTGTTTAGGTTGGAAGATACTCAAGTTATTAAGCGAGCACTTGCATTCAAGTCCTTTATTGATGATGCTGACTTCTCTAAATACAATCTTTCCCACATGATTGCTATGGATGAAACTGCAGTGTTTATGGGCCAATCATCTCAAACAACAATTGAACAGCGGGGTGCCTCCTTAGTGTACATTCCCTCCACTGCTTACGAAAGTGCACGTGTTTCCTGTATTTTGGCAATTCGTCTGGATGGCACTAAAATCCCACCTTTAATCATTTCTAAGGGCAAGAAGGAAAAGATTGAACGTGTTTCGGGCATTTTTATTCCTGAAACTGAAAAAGCCTGGGCCACACAAGCAGTTATAAGGAAGTGGGTCGATTTAATGCTGCCGCTTGTTATGCGAGGGAGCCAAAGAGGTCTGCTAGTCTGGGATGCAGCCAGCACTCACCGCGCTAAAGACATGAAGACATTTCTTCACGAAAGAAAAATAGATCAGATAATGATTCCCGCAGGAATGACGGCCTATCTCCAGACTCTTGATATTGCAATAAACAAGCCATTCAAAGACAATTTGCACATGGAAATTAATGACTACATTGAAAATAGAATGGAGAGAAATCAGCATGGAAACTTTGTGAAACCTAAACTGCAAGAAGTTGTGACTTGGGTGAAGAATTCATGGGAGAAAATCACTGACAGTTGCATTGCAAATGCACTGTGAGCAGGCTACCTTGACAAGAAGTACTCATTTAAACACAGTGCTACTGCTAAACATGAGAGATTTGGTCCACTGATTCTGAAAGAAATGGAGTCACAGGAAATTCACCAGGAAATTCAGGAATTGGATTGTTATGATGATGTTCCAGAAGATGATGACATGATTGTCATTGAATAAATGAGTAAATTCTTGATACTGTAGGATTCACAGTTTGTCTGGTTTGTGTTGACAACTACCATACTACCACTCCGTATACAGGTAATAAATTTCCTTTACTTTCATTTAACAATAAATGTATACCATATTCTTCTTCATGGAAAAATAAGACATCCCCTGAAAATAAGACCTAGCGTGTCTTTGGGGGCAAAAATTAATATAAGACACTGTCTTATTTTCGGGGAAACACGGTATGTGTATATGGATCAGTATATATTGTGGCATATATACTTGTGTGAATATATGTGTATGTATGAATTTATGTTTAAAATACACAAATATATATTATAAAATACCTTATATATACATATAACCTATTATTAAAATAAACAGAATTTATATATTGCCCTACTACTATATGTTAACAATTATAATATTGCATATAATTATAAATACATAAATATGTCAATACATTAATTATATATGACATATAAATAATTATTATCTGTATTATATGGTGCTACATATTTAACCTCTTTTTTTCTGTTTTTGTTCATCAGTTTATGTTGTTCATTATTTCCCCTAGATGAGTGAGATCATGTGATACTAGAAATACACTTATAAGAACCAAAAATGGGACAAGCAATAATGGTTATGCTGAGAGGCAAATGAATCAGTCTGTAGTGAGTTTCTTTCTGGGCCAACAGTTCTTTTGAGTCCCAATTTCAATGTCAAACAGTTCCTTATGTGTACATGTCAGCAATGATATTTCAGTTCTTATGGTGGACAAATGGTGGTAATGCAGGTCTGACCCTCTCTCGTTTGGTCCTGGGCAACCTGCCGCGACGCACAGCTGCTGACTGCTAGTATGGCAAGGCGTTGTCAGCGTCTTCCATCTCTGGACTGTTTCTCTTCTGTCTTCGTGGCTGGAGCCATTCCTCTCTGTTGCAGGAATTCACATGGTCTTGGAGTTGTTTTCTGAAAATATACAAACATATTCTCGACCAAAAGTTAATAAAGGAATCTTTTCTATAAATTTGACTTGAGATCCTTTTTCATTTTTTTGCCCAAACGATTTTCCTTTGGCTTGTTTTGACACCATGTGTGTTTTTCATGGGTGTCTTGCTGTTAGCATTACAAATGAAAGTTAATTTTCTAAAGTAAAAATTTTCTAGATGTAATTTACTTACAGGATATTTTTCCTTACATGATATTCTTCTACTGTTCCCCCTTTTTTGATTTAAATATTAGGAGGCTTTTGGAAATTTTATAATGTAGTCTTGATGGCTTTTAAATTTTAATTTTTTGCACTAAAATATAACTGCTTTAGGTTCATTACATGTTACACAATTTTACTATAGATGAACTACCAACAAAAATTTTAGTTAACACTTTAGGAACAGCTTTTTGTCCAGTACCATTAATTTTTCTAGAATATTTGCTTATTTCAGTTAGCCAATTTAAATTAGTCTGAGAACTTGACTACTATTTTACTGTCAAATTTAATACTCTATCAACAATCTTATTTTACCCTATAAATATTAGTGGAAAGGATTACTTGCCTTCTTGAGTAGGCCCTGAGTATTCCTGGTGCTAGACAGGAGTTAGATATCAAAAACCCACTTCCCCACACCATGGGTACAAGACAACTCGAACAAGTCTTGTTGCAGTGAGAGGGTAGCTGCTGTTGGCCAAGTCTCTGTTACCTGGGTCCTGATTTGAGCTGGGCATGGGAAGCGAAGCAGCCATGGGGGCAGGAGACCTCCCTCAGAAGGGGTGAGGGTTCAGGCACCTGCAAAGTTGAGGTGGTGAGGGTCTATGCCCCACCTCTGTTGACCCCCAAGTTCTCTCCTGATGGCCCCTCTGCAACTGTGCCTATCTTAGGTTGTTCCTTCCCTGAGGAATCTTACCCATCTCTGGATAACCAGCCATCCTCCAGGGCTAAGCAGGGTGATGTGAGGTTCAGTTCTGTCTCCTTGGTGGCCTATGCCCCCGTGGCCTCCACGCCCAGCACCTGCCTTGGGATCCCCTCGCCTGCTGCTGGGGCCCCCGGCACTGATCACATATCTTGGGGAACCCAGGTTTCTTCTCTGGGGAGGGCCCAGCTCACCCCACTGGGCGAGAGACAGATGCATGGTACCAGCCACCAGGAGGCTTCAACCTCAGGATGAACAGAAAGCTCAGGCAACAGCTGTGAGCAATTGGATTGTGAAAAGAGGGTCCCCCTTGGCCAAAGGGGCAAAAGGGGCCAATATAGAATGCTCTGGTGCCTTCCCAGGGGGCCCTCTATACAGCAGAAGGGATTAAAACCCTTCGTGTCCTTTTTAAATTGCTGCCAGCCATTCAAAGAATTAGTTTGTAAGCTTGTTTGGGATAATTGTACATTATGCTGTTGTAATTCTAAAATATCAAGAGATGTGTTACCTTTGTCTCTAAGCACCAAAAAGATAATTTTTTATTGATTCCCAAGGGTGCGAGGTACTATTATAGGTAATGGGGGTAACACAAATCTGGGAAAAATTATAATGAGATTGTAGAATAATATCATCTAATGATATTATTTGCTCTAGGCCATGGCATTTCCATTTCAAACCAGCTGTCAATTTCTTTTTGTATAGACAAGGTCTTAGTTACATTTTCTGCACCTCTCCCAGGAGCAAGTAGTGATAGCCCCTTCCTTTGGTGTCCACGCAAGCCAGAAACCTCTCTTTAATTTTACACACAAAGGAGCAGTGGTTTGATTTTGTGTCATACAAAAGGGAAGCTTGGTGGCAACCCCTGTGTAATTATACTTCCTTGCCCCATCCATGGTCCTCCTGGATGACCAAGGTGTTTGGTATTATTGGTGACTACAATAGGCGGGGGATCAGCCCACACAAGGGCTCTTACCCATGAAGGGTCAGGAACATAAGTCCAAAATAGTTCCCCATTTGCCCCAGGTAATATTACCGTACAGCTGATGGCTGCTAGCATGGCAAGAAAGACGTTCTCAGGCGTTCTTGGAGTTATGGTTACCTCACAATTTCTTTTCTATTTTTTTATTATTTTTTATTTTATTATTTTTATACATATGTGTCCTTATTCCCCCATTACTCACCACCCCCCACTCATGCCGCACCCACCTGTTGTCTGTGTCCATTGATTAGGCTCATATGCATTCACACAAGTCCCTTGGTTGATCTCTCCCACTTACTCCCACCGACCCCCTCCTTCCCTGAGGTTTGAGGTTCTGATCGACGTTTCTCAGTCTCTGGATCTGTTCTTGTTCATCAGTCTATGCCGTTCATTATATTCCACAAATGAGTGAGATCATGTGATATTTATCTTTCTCTGCCTGGCTTATTTCACTTAGCATAATGCTCTCCATCTCCATCCATGTTGTTGCAAATGGTAGGAAATCCTTTTTTTACCGCAGCGTAGTATTCCATTGTGTAGATGTACCACAGTTTTTTAATCCACTCATCTGCTAATGGGCACTTAGGCTGTTTCCAAATCTTAGCTATGGTGAATTGTGCTGCTGTGAACATAGGGGTGCATATATCCTTTCTGATTCATGTTTCTAGTTTCTTGAGATATATTCCTAGAAGTGGGATCACTGGGTCAAATGGGAGTTCCATTTTTAGTTTTTTGAGGAAACTCCATACTGTTCTCCTCAGTGGCTGCACCAGTCTGCATTCCCACCAGCAGTGCAAAAGAGTTCCTTTTTCTCCGCATCCTCGCCAACACTTGTCGTTTGTTGATTTGTTGATGATAGCCATTCTGACAGGTATAAGATGGTACCACATTGTTGTTTTGATTTGCATCTCTCTGATGATTAGTGACTTTGAGCAGGTTTTCATATGTCTCTTGGCCTTCCTTCTGTCTTCTTTCAAACAGTGTTTATTTACATCAGTTGCCCATTTTTTGATTGGGTTGTTTATCTTCTTTTTGTTAAGTTGTATGAGTTCTCTGTAAATGTTGGAGATTAAACCCTTGTTGTTGATATCATTGGCAAATATGTTCTCCCATGCAGTGGGCTTTCTTGTTGTTTTATTGATGGTTTCCTTTGCTGTGCAAAAGCTTTTTATTTTCATATAGTCCCATTTGTTTATTTTCTCTTTAGTTTCCATTGCCCTAGGGGCAGTATCAGTGAAGAAGTTCCTTCGGCATATGTCTGAGATTTTTCTGCCTGTGGATTCCTCTAGTATTTTTATGGTTTCCCGTGTTATGTTTAAGTCCTTTACCCATTTTGAGTTTATTTTTGTGTATGGTGAAAGTTGGTGATCTAGTTTCATTTTTTTTGCATGTATCTGTCCCAACCAATTTTCCCAGCACCATTTGTTGAATAGACTGTCTTGACTCCATTGTATTTTCATGCCTCCTTTGTCAAATATTAATTGGGCATAGTGGTTTGGGTCGATTTCTGGGTTCTCTATTCTATTCCATTGATCTATATGTCTGTTCTTGTGCCAGTACCAGGCTGTTTTAAGAACCGTGGCTTTGTAATATAGCTTGATATCTGGTATTGAGATCCCCACTACTTTGTTCTTCTTTCTCAGGATTGCTGCAACTATTTGGGGTCTTTTTTTATTCCAGATGAATTTTTGGAAAGTTCGTTCTAGGTCTGTGAAATATGCCGTTGGTATTTTAATGGGGAGTGCATTGAATCTGTAGATTGCTTTGGGTAGTATGGACATTTTGATGGTGTTGATTCTACCAATCCATGAACACAGTATGTTCTTCCATCTGTTTATGTCTTCCTCTATCTCTTTTTTCACTGTCGTGTAGTTTTCCACGTATAGGTCTTTTACCTCCTTAGTTAAGTTTATTCCTAGGTATCTTAATTTTTTTGGTGCGATGGTAAATGGGATTGCTTTTTTAGTCTCTCTTTCTGTACGTTCACTATTGGTGTATAGAAATGCCATAGATTTCTTGGCATTAATTTTGTATCCTGCTACATTGCCAAATTCATTTATTAAGTCTAATAATTTTTGGATGGAATCTTTAGGGTTTTTTATGTACAGTATCATGTCATCTGCAAATAAGGACAGCTTTACTTCTTCTTTTCCAATTTGGGTGCCTTTTATTTCTTCTTCTTGTCTAATTGCAATGGATAGTACTACCAGCACTATGTTGAACAGGAGTGGTGAGAGTGGGCATCCCTGTCTTGTTCCTGTTCTTAGGGGAAATGGTTTTAGTTTTTGCCCATTGAGTATGATGTTAGCTGTGGGTTTATCATATATAGCTTTTATTATGTTGAGGTATGACCCTTCTATTCCCACCTTGTTGAGAGTTTTTATCAAGAAAGGGTGTTGGATTTTGTCAAATGCTTTTTCTGCATCAATTGATATGACTATGTGATTTTTATCTCTCAATTTGTTTATGTGATGTATCACGTAAATTGATTTGCGGATATTGTACCATCCTTGCATCCCCAGGATAAATCCTACTTGGTCATGGTGTATGATCTTTCTGATGTAGTGCTGGATCCGATTTGCTATAATTTCGTTGAAGATTTTGGCATCTATGTTCATGAAGGATATTGGCCTGTAATTCTCTTTCAATGTGTTGTCTTTATCTGATTTTGGTATTAGGGTGATGCTGGCTTCATACAATAAGCTTGGAAGTGTTCCTTCCTCTTGAATTTTTTGGAATAGTCTGAGGAGGATAGGTTTTAGTTCTTCCTTGAATGTTTGGTAAAACTCCTCTGTGAAGCCATCTGGCCCTGGGCTTTTGTTTGCTGGAAGCTTTTTGATGACTGCTTCAATTTCTTCCATAGTTATTGGCCTATTGAGATGTGTAGATTCTTCCTTATTCAGTTTTGGAAGGTTATATTTTTTCTAGGAATATGTCCATTTCCTCCAGGATGTCCAGTTTGTTGGAATAGAGTTGTTCATAGTATTTTTTAACAATCCTTTGTATTTCGGTGGGATCTGTTGTTATTTCACCTCTTTCATTTCTGATTTTGTTTATTTGGGTCCTCTTTCTTTGCTTCTTGGTGAGCCTGGCTAGAGGTTCATTAATCTTGTTTATCCTTTCAAAGAACCAGCTCTTGGTTTTGTTGATCTTTTGTATTTTGTTTGTTTGTTTGTTTCAATGTCATTTATCTCCGCTCTGATCTTTATTATTTCCTTCCTTCTGCTTTCAGTGGGCTTTTCTTGTTGCTCTCTTTTGAACTCTTTGAGTTGTAGGGTTAGGTAATTTATTTACATTGTTTCTTGTTTTTTGCAGTAGGCTTGTAGAGCTATGAACTTCCCTCTGAAGACTGCTTTCACAGTGTCCCATAGATTTTGGATTGTTGTGTTTTCATTGTCATTTGTTGCCATGATGTCTTTTATTTCTTCCTTGATCTCTCTGGTAACCCAGTCATTATTTAATAGCATGCTGTTTAGTCTCCATGTGTTTGATTTTTTTGGATTATTTTCATTGTAGTTGATTTCCAGTTTTATGCCACTGTGATCTGAGAAGATGCTTGATATGATTTCTATCTTCTTGAATTTGAAGAGACTTTGCTTATGGCCCAACATATGGTCTATCTTTTAAAATGACCCATGTGCACTTGAGAAGAATGTATATTCTGTGGATTTAGGATGAAAACCTCTGAAGATGTCAATAAATTCCATCTGGTCTAGTGAGTCATTTAGGATTGATGTTTCTTTGCTGATTTTTTTGTGTAGAGGATTTGTCCAATGGTGATAGTGGGCTATTAAAGTCTCCTACTATGATTGTATTGCTATCAATTTCTCCTTTGATATCCTCCAGGAGTTTTTTTATGCATCTGGGTGCTCCTGTATTGGGTGCGTATATGTTTACCAGAGTTATTTCTTCTTATTGGATTGCTCCCTTTAGTATTATGAAGTGGCCTTCCTTATCTCTTGTTATGTTCTTCACTTTTAGATCTAATTTGTCAGATATAAGTATTGCTACCCCAGCTTTTTGTTCATTTTCATTCGCCTGAAAAACCTTTTTTCATCCCTTCACCCTCAGTCTGTGTGCATCTTTTTTCCTGAGGTGGATTTCTTGTAGACAGCAGATATAGGGTTGTGTTTTCTAATCCAATCCGTTACCGTATGTCTTTTGATTGGGGCATTTAATCCATTTACATTTAAAGTTATTATTGATAGGTACTTACTTGTTGCCATTTTTATTCTTTACCCCTGTGTTCCTTCTTCGCTTCCTATTTCTTTTTTTTACAGCAGACCTTTTAGCATTTCTTGCATCACTGGTTTGGTGGTAATAAATTCCCTTAGTCCTTTTTTGTCTGCGAAGCTCCTGATTTCACCTTCAGTTTTGATTGATAGCCTTGCTGGGTACTGTATTCTTGGATTCAGACCCTTCCTTTGCATGACTTTGTATATTTCATTCCATTCCTTTCTGGCTGATGAGTTTCTGTTGAGAAATCAGTTGCTAGTCTGATGGGGGTTCCTTTGTAGGTAACTTTCTGTCTCTCTCTGGCCGCTTTTAAGATTCTTACTTTGTCATTGGTGTTGGCCAATTTAATCATAATGTGCCTTGGCATTGGTCTTTTGGGGTTCATTTTGCTTGAGACTCTGTGAGCTTTTTGGATTTGTGTGGGTTTTTTCTTCTCTATATCAGGGAAGTTTTCTGTCATTATTTCTTCAAATAAGTTTTCTATTCCTTGCTCCATTTCCTCTCCTTCTGGAACCCCTATTATGTGAATGTTGTTTTGTTTCATGTTGTTCTAAAATTCCCTTAGGCTCTCCTCCTGCTTTTTAACTTTTTTTTTCTAGAAGCTGCTCTACTTGGGTATTTTTTCCTACCTTGTCTTCTAGCTCACTGATGCGGTCCTCTGCTTCTTCTAGTCTACTCTTGATGCTTTCTATTGAATTCTTTACAGCAGCGATGTCGTTTTTCATTTCTTCTTGGTTCTTCTTCATTTCCTCTTGGTCCTTACTCATATTGTCAAATTTGTCTTCCCTTCTTTTCAGCCACCTTATGACCATTTCTCTGGATTCTTTCTCTGGCAGGTTGCTTGCCTCCATTTCATTTACTTTCTTTTCTGGTGATGCCTGCTTTTCTTTCATATGCGGGCTATTTCTTTGTCTCCCCATGGTCTCTGCTTCTCTGGGTGTCTGGTTATGTAGTTCTCTCTCTCCTGTGTTGATTTAAAGGCACAGAATACAACACAACCAGGTACCACACACAGGGAACTGAACAGAAATGCATTCACAATGTTAATAACCCCAAATAAAGGTGACCACCACAGAAAGACAAATTAGGGGATAGGAGAGAAAGAAGAAGAGAGAGGGGAAAAAAAAGAAAGGAGTGCCAAAATGAAATTGGGAAAAGGAAAAAAAGAAAATAAGAGAGAAAATAAAGAGAATAAGAAGAAAATGGGAACAAACTGTATATAGGGGGAATACTCCAATAGAACAGCCACTAATCCCAGCAAATGCCAGCAACAAGTACCTGGAGATGAATACAAACTACAAACAACAATTAATATCAAGGGAGGTGACCAAAAACAGATGCAAAAAACAAACAAAAACAAAGCAAACAAGAAAACAAAACAAAAAAGAATAAGCAAAAGAATCTCACAAACAAGCATAAAAAATGATATAATCAACATTCTAGCAAACAACAACAAAAGGACAGAGAGAAAAACAATTTTTGGATAGTGAAGACAGAGAAGAGAGAGGTATGTATGAACTCGGAGCAGGAGATTGGAAATTAGACATATAAGTAGGGTGAAATTTTAACAGGGGGTAAAAAGAAAGAATAGGGAAAATCTAAGGCAGGAAAAGGGTAGGAGAACCAGGACAACAAAAGGGCAAAAGTTAGGAAGAGAGTGATGGCATAAAGATAGAGTTGAGATAGAGTAGAATGATGCTAAAGGAAAGATGAAAATAGAATGTAGAACACTAATCTCAAAGTCAAATAAAGAGAAAATAAAATGACACTTAAAAAAGGTAAAATAATAGTAGTAATAATACTGATTGAAAATAAAAATGTAATAATTAAAAAGGTAAAATCAAGTGAGGAAAAGAGAAAAAAAATAGTTTCTTAAGTAAAAGATGAAAAATAAAAAAAATAAAAAGAAAATGTGCAGTAGTGAAGGTCATTCACTTCCTCTATTGTTCTGTTTGGCACGCCTGTTTCCCAGTCAGGACTGTATTGTAGTTCCCTGTGATCCACTGCTCCTCAGTGTTGTAAGCCAGTCCTGATTTTTAAGCAGGCGGTGTGTCTTACTTTCTTGTATTCCTTAATTTGTGATTACACAAGAGTCAATTTGTGATTCAGCCCCTGGGTGGCAGTGTTTCTGGGTTGACTCCTGGGTCTATGGGTCCTTTCTAGCCTCTGCCTTAGATCCTGCTTTCCCTATGGCACTCAATACTGGTTTGTGGGAGTGGGCTGCCCCAGAGCTGGTTCTCTGACGGTCACTCCCCGCTCTGATCCCCAGGTTCCAGAAATACAACTTTCCCCTGCAGTATCCCTAGGGTGTCCCCAACTGGGTGATCCTATGTATTGGGCTCAGTAATCAGAAACAAGGATTCAAAGAGAAGAAAGCGTGAGTGTGCGAACTCTGCGTTTGCTCATAAGACTGCACAATCCCTTTTTCCCCCTTGTGTCCAAACAGCTGGCACACTCCCAGAGTTTTTAGGCTGTCCTTCTGCATCAGATCAAAATGGGTTGCTTTTTAGAGATCCCCTCTGTTAGCAGCTCTGAGGACCCCCTTCCATATTCAACGATCACACCAGCCCCAACAGACATGGATTTTTCTAGGTGCAGACTTCCCCTGGTCCTCCAGCTCCCGCAGTTCGCGCATTTCTCTGTCCCGCCGGGACCAGAGACCTCACCTTATCCCAGGCGAAATCTGACCTTTCCGTGGTAGAGCGTAGAGGTCCTCTGAATCCGCATGTTTGCACCAATTGGGGACTGGTGCTCTGGGGTTTGCAGCTGTTTGGTGGGTGCCACAGTTGTAGATTTTCAGGTTTCCAATAACATCCACTTTCCTCTTCAAGGTGGCGCGGTCTCCACATCCCAGCCAGTGGCTCTGGGAGGAAACGCAGCAGCAGTGGGGGCTGCCCAGTCAGGGGAACCCCATCCAGCAGTCCCCCACATTCTCCTGGAGTATAGCTGTCCCTTAACTCTCCAACAGACACTCCTTGTGCGACCCTCAGCTGTTCTTTCTATCTGCTCTGGGACAAGGCTCAGGACATGTCTGTCTATTCCGCCGCCATTTTGGTTCTCAGCCTCCTAGTCTATATTTAACCTCTTAAGAAGTTTTTAAGTCACACTGCTCACTTTGAAAACAATTCTGCCATATTTATCCCTGCACATGGGTAGATTATTTCTGTTGGAGAGATTCCTAGAATTGGAATTAGCAGGAGTTTTCAGGCCGCCTGCCTAACTTTTTATAGTCCTATTGTCAAATAGATGTTCTTGCTTCTTGAATGCTTGGCTTTCAGTTAGGATTTAACACAGGGGCAGAAATGCATTCCTATCCTGGAAGGGAAGGGAGCCATGGAATTGAATCATAGCATTAGCAAAGTCTCCATACTCTCCTGTTCCTCTTTTCCATTAATCTGTCACTCTCCATTTAAAAAGGTGACAGAACATACAGACACTAACCACAGCCTCCTCTCCCCATAAGCCAGTCTGGCCTGTCAGCTACAAAGGTCACATTCAGTTTCAGTCTGCATGATCAATTCCTTCCGAGGTCTCGTATTTCACCAATCTGACAAACAAATAAAAAGCCACACTCAGATTAAACAGTTCCCAGAGCTGCAATCCCACTCAGCAGCCTTGCTATCTGGGAAGCACATTGCCTTTGAAGGATGCCTTGGACCACTTCCAGGAATCCTTTGATGTTTCTGCCTCCAGGGAACAACCACCACTTGTAATGAAGCAGCCTTGCTTCACCCTGCCCTGCTCATGTGTGCCTTTTAATTAGCCCAGGGTCACACACTCTGTTAGATAACACAGTGCATTTCTCACATTATGAGATGTAAAATCCCAAATTGTCAAGTAAGGGAACTAATGATCTTTGAACTAAACAGGCTGGCATTTTTGTTTTGAGAGGGATATACCAGTAACCATCTGGGGTTATTTTAAAGCCTTCATCTGTCTTCTCAGCAGCTTCAATTTAACAATATTAATGCTAGGTGGTTCTTATTTTGGTTTCATTCGTCTCAAACCCAGAGCAAAGGTTAATTTCTTTTCTGGCCTTTGTGCTCTGGCAAGTGAACACACTGAATATTAAATGAATGAAAATGACTAATCATTGCCTTTCTTTGTATGTTTAGAGAGAGTTACCATGAGAACAAATAATATAACCTTTCTTTTCTTTTAATAGAACCATTAAGTAACTAGGTAAAATGAACGTATACAATAATGCAATGTTTTAACTTCATGCTAATTTTGTTGTCAGTTTTTTTTGTCTAAGTATATAATTGGCTGCAGCGGTAATCTATATTGTAATGTGTAAATGTCCTCTGTTCAAGTTTTTCTTTTTCATGGTGACCCTGGAAAGGGCACAACCTTGGTGACTGGATTAAGTAGTCAGACAATTCAATGCAAAAATAAGTCAATGGAGAACCCCCTGGCCCTAGCCAGCTACTAAAAGGACAAGTAATAGTGTCTCAAGACTTGGGGGTGGAGGAGACATTCTAAAGAAATGTATTAGTCATGTCCTATTTTTAAACTGATGTCCTAGTCCAGTAATTTGCAAATTTGAGAACACTTGTTACCAATAATATATCTGTTTACCCAACTTTGTGAAACATTGCAACCCAAATCCAGTGTGGTTATTTTTGGTGATTAATTGGTGCCTGGAACACAAACATAGATACTATAATTTTTTACCAGTTCTTCACTTAATAGGTCACCTCTACAATAAAACAGATGGTGTGTGTGTGTGTGTGTGTGTGTGTGTGTGTGTGTGTTTGTGTGTTTGTGCGTGTGTGTGTGTGTGTGTGTATGTGTGAGTGTATGTATTTAAAAACTGAAAACATAATATCATGTCTCATTCTCTTAGATGATTATTAAAATGGCCTCACAGTTTTATTAAACTTCACTAAACTTTAGACAGGCTTCTTCCTGAATATTCCTTAGGTTCCATACTTTCCTTTTCTTAAAGCATTCACTCTAGAAAACTTGTGATTTTAAATTTCTTCTCTGTTACTTTTAGATGTAAATCTTCTACAACCCAGGAATGTCTTTCTCTTAAACTTGGGAGCAATCCCTCTGAAATGCAATCATCAAGAAAGATAATTCCCATTTCTCCCACTCTCTGTGGGAGGGTAAAAACTAACTCTAATAAAGGACAATTGGCAAACACTGATGGCCTAATCATTCCCCCAAACCAGTTCTTCAATACTTTTTCATTAGCTCACAAGTGTTTAAAAATAGTGTTGAATCCTATTGTAGTATTGAATAAAGTTTTCTTTGTCATTCTTAACAATTTCCTTGTGCAATTTTTTAAAATTATTTTACACTAAGTAACAGATCTTGCCTTGGTTTTGTGGAACCCCGTATCATAATCAAGGACCTTATTCTTAACTACTGCTTTTAACAAAGGGTGACTCTTATATCTGACAATTTATTTAAAAACAAATAATATTGTCTACTTGGCAGGACCTGAAAGAGAATATCCATAGACCTGTTTAGCAAGAGTAATACTTCTGCTATGTAAAATATAATCTTTTTCTTCTAGTTCTTGGATGTCATTCAGTCATGAGAAAATTGATTATAATCAGCTCATTCTTTTTTGTAAATTAAAATAAGCATATTGTAGATTAGGTATATCTCCATAATTTTAAGATATTTAAATTATAAACTATAAAGGGTGCTGAGAAGACAGAAGGAAACTAGGTAGTCAGGAATTGGGACCATGGGGGTGGGGAAATAAAACAGGGGTACCCAACTTGGTGGAGTTACAAAGACAACCCAATTGGGTGGGAAAAGAAGGGGTGGGCAACTGAGAAGCCAGCTTTAAAATGTATGAATGTTTGTTTGGCTCAGTGTATAGAGCATTGGCCTGCGAACTGAAGGGTCCCAGGTTCCATTCCAGTCAAGGGCACATGCCCAGGTTGTGGGCTCTATCCCTAATAGGGGGTGTGAAGAAGGCAGCCAATCAATGATTCTCATCATTGATGTTTCTATCTTTCTTTCCCCTCTCCCTTCCTCTCTGAAATTAATAAAGAATCCTATGTAATAAAAGCTCAGCGACCAAAATGGCAGAACAACCAGAATGACCAGAGACTAGAGACCACGGCCCCTCCCCCTGGCTGGCCCTGCCCCCCAGAGAGCAGTTAGGGGCAATCAGGCAGGCAGGTGAGCAGTTAGGGGTGATCAGGCAGGCAGGCAGAGGTAGTTAGGGGTGATCAGGCAGGCAGATGAGTGGTTAGGGGTGATCAGTCAGGCAGGCCAGTGGTTACGGGTGGTCAGGCAGGCAGGCGAGCAGTTAGGAGCCAGGGGTCCTGGATTGTGAGAGGAATGTCGTACTGATGGTTTAGGCCCAAATTGCGAGAGGGTGCAGGCCGGGCTGAGGGCCACCCCCCCATGCTCAAATTTCGTGCACCGGGCCTCTAGTATATGTATAAAAAATAAAAGAAAATTAATGAATGTTGCTAAGGCAAAATTCTTTGAAAGGACCAGTCAGGAACTAACAAGCATATATACAAAACAGTGCATGCACTTCCTCTTCTGTCTCTCCCTGGCACTGTAGATTCTTGGGTTGGTGGCAGGAGATGCACTCCTCATTGCCCATGTGGCCAATGGCCATGTATCTCCACACATGGACTAATAAATGGTAAGTAACTTAGATGCTGAACTACTTCTGACTGTAACATGGAAAGGAAGCTCTGGACACTGGCCTGATCCTGGAACCCCAGATGCACCTTTCTCAGGACTGGCTTCTCTCAATAAACTTTGGTTCCACTAACCATTTTTATCCATGACTTCAGTCTTTTTTATTTCGGGAGACAATGAAATTGGGACTCAAAAACCCCACATTAGGGTTTCAAGGGTAGGGATAAAATTTGAATCCAGAGTTTTATTATTAATTAGTTACTGTTCTATAAGCCCAATACAGTTGAAAATACATACAGTATAAGCATTTTTGAGAGTTCAAAAATATATATTATTATTCAACATGTTCAATTAATTGATCTTTAATTTAAAAATTCACATTTATTTAAAATAAATATATTTAAGTCTTTACATAATTACTCAAAATGTAAGTGACCAGAAATAATAGATACTGTATTATATTTATGTCTCTCAGATACGATTCCAAGAATTCTAAAAAAAAAAACACAAAACAAAACACACACATTTTTTGAGAAGAAAATATTTTTATTTTTTATTATTTTTTAATTTCTTTATTGATTGAGTTATTATATATATGTCCTTATTCCCCCATTTACCCCCCACCCCCCCACTCATGCCCTCACCCCCCTGTTGTCTGTGTCCATTGGTTAGACCTATATACATGCATACAAATCCTTTGGTTGATCTCATCTACATGATTGTGTGAGTTTAAAATTCAATAAGGTCCAATGACAAAAATCATGAGTTAGATAAATCTGTGTATTGCCACTGGAAATTAGGTTATATTTTTTATCACACATACATTTTTGTATGATTGTAGTTAATCCTGCCATGGAAAAATCTAAGAAACATACTAAGATACACAAATCAGTGACTCCCTGAGGAGTGAGGGAGCTGGAGATTTTACAAGCCAACCCCCAATTATAATTGATTGACTCCTGCTGGATAAAAGATGTTGTAAATTAGCTTCCAGGTGAATAGCAATAAAAATCCTTAGGCAAAGAGTGGAAGTTGGGTTGATTATGACCAACCCTTCCTACCCAAGCCAAAACATAGCCTACAACTTTTTTTCAATCCTGACATTTCTGTAGCCATTGTCAGTGAATCAGATTTTAAGTTATTAACTTAAAGGGAACTGATTCAACTTTCTAGATTCCAAAGAACTTTCACTGGAATACTCTAGAAAAGGTTACATAGTTATCTGAAGAAATATTCTTATATTGTTTACAATATTTTAATATTATAAACAATACTAATAACTTCCTGTATATGAATCATATATGTTATAAGTCTTAGGAATTCTATTGAATCTGGAAGTATTTTTAAATTCTTGAAGGGACCAAAATTCTGCGAACCTGAAGCTGCTTTTTGGGATATTGACTTTGAGCTCCTTACTATTAGGAAACAAAAGAATCAGAAATAACCTTTTACCTCCCCTTTCCTGCCCAAGAGATTCAGACACAGAAACCTGCTTCAGGAAGGAGATTTTAGGGTACTGCTTTAGCCTAACTTGAATTAAGTATGGAAACAAGAGGGCTTCAGGCAGGTGCCTGTGTTAACAGAAGGGAGCGGTCTCTGTCTCCCCTGGTTGCTAGTGGGAGTGGATTTCTTGCAGTACCAAGAAAAAATAATTTTCTGAGACTTGCAGGGGAGAATGAATGATTTTTATTTCTGTGGAATTACATCCCTAAGTTTCCAAAGTCTCATTTTCCTTTGTCACACCATAAAAGAAGTATACCTGGGGCTTCAGTAGAGCTAAAAATCAGACCCGGTGTCCAGAGTTTCTTGTCCATGTTGGAGGTGAGTCCAGTCCAGCATCAGGT
Source organism: Plecotus auritus (assembly GCF_963455305.1). Lineage (NCBI taxonomy): Eukaryota > Metazoa > Chordata > Mammalia > Chiroptera > Vespertilionidae > Plecotus > Plecotus auritus. Next base: position 156,365,929 of record NC_137774.1, read on the forward strand.
TGGTTAGCTTGTGTTTCCTGCTACAGTCCATTAGTCTATTGCATATGGGGTCTGCATGGCCATGGGCCACATGGGCAAATGCAGGAGAGCTGAGCCACACAAGCAACCAGAAACACAAACTCCTTTGTGTCGGGGATTATGTATTCCCAAATGTCCCTATGCTTGTAATAGTCACACCCATTCTGGCCAATGATATCTGTTCACTAGTGTGACTGAAAGGCAAGTACCTTCCCTATTTGTGGAATATTACTGAATGACCAATTTAAATATGTATAATTTTTTTCTTACATTTCTCTGTAAAGAACTCTTAAGAGTACATCTGGCCTAGTTTTATCTTGGAGTAATTTATAGAAGTTATTTCCCCGACAATTTGTTATTTTCTTCTAACTTTTTTAGTGACTTTCTACAGTATAGCTTGCTTGATAAAGACATTAGGGGTTTAAGTAAAAAGGTTAGGGGGTGTTTTCTGTGCTGTTTAGTCAAACACTGTGACTTTTAAATAGGCCAGGCAGTAGTTAAAATCAAAGATAATAAGGAAATATTAAAACGGGTTTAGTTATTTAATTATATTGAAATGTGAGGTAACATAAAAGATTAATAAGAAAAACTTACTTCTGGAAAAAGAAACAAAGGTACATACAAATGTACAAAAAATGTAAAAAAATAAAGCTCAAAAAAAAAAAAAGAAAAGGCTAAAGATCCTAGAAATTCAAGATGAACATCCTATTCTCTTTGTCTTCATACCTCCATCTATGTTAGCACATTTCCTTTAGAACAGTTTCAAATTAACCTGCACATTATTTAACTCCCTTGCTCAAAGTCGTTTAGTCACTTTCTATTACCAATCGGCTGAAATATGACTACATATTATAGAACTTATGATGCTTAGTCCTTTGGCTGCAACCTGTGTTTCTAATTCTAATCAACAATACCAATCAGTCAGAAACTATTACAGCATGTAGCACAAGAGCATCATTCCTACCCCTACTGCTAAATCTCGAAATCGCACCGTTCAAGAAGGCTAATCTGGATTGTCAGATTCCAGAACTGTCAACTTGACTATAGTTTTGTAGAAATAGTTTTTAAAGTCATTATTTAAAAGCATTTATATGTGCTTCATTTCCCTTTTCTCTCAGGCTCTACGTAAGATTTGCTTAAAGATAAACAGGAGTTTGTTCTCCAAATATCTATACTCAGGATAGGCCTTGTGTCTACACCAATTATACCTGAAATGTGGAAATAAATATTCATGTACTCCTTTGTATTTCAAGTGCATGCTTTGCTCAGATTGTCGAAGGTGACATAGAGAGTCAGGTGGGCAAAGTGGAGAGAAAGTGACTATTTTGGGTTTCTTTGTTACTTGACCTAAAATGTTCCCTCCTAATTGGATCAAACTTCTATGCTCACATTTTAAAATGAATTCTTAGATAGTAATAAATATTCAGAGGGACTTAGGGCTTTCTTATTTTGTTGCCTCTCTGTATAAGTACCTAAGAAACTTTATATAGAATGATAGCAGGTCAGTAGTTATTCCATGTTGATACTGTGTTTTAATCATACCACATCAAGTCACTTTACTAGAAGAATCTAATCTTCTCTCTACCTAACTATTTATCTTCCAATATGCAGAGTACTTGTATATTTATCTGTAGCTCCAGAGAAACAGAGTCATCAAGAGAATCATAGTAATAAAGAGCTAATATGCTAATGGTCAGGATGCTGTAACACATAACGACCTATCGCAGGAGGCTGCCTGTGCATGCATGGCAGGGTGTTGCTCCAGAGATGGGGCAGAAGCGGAGGGGGGGGGGGGAAGAGGGTGCGCCCAGAGGAGGCGGGACCATCCCGTGCTGAGGAGGGCAGAGGTGAGAGCCTGTAGTGCCCCCCCCACCAGTCCTTCGCTACCCACCGCTCACACAGCACCCCGCCGCCCATCTACCAGGGGAAGGAGTACAGTGCAGAAGGCGGGAGGCTTCCACACTCTCCTCCGGCGCCATGATGGGGCAGAGCCACTGCATTGCTCTGGAGATGGGGCAGAAGTGGGGAACTGCCCTGAGAATGTGGGCCCAGCCCGAGCCTGAGGGCGGGGCTTGAAGCTGCCAGAGAAGGTCAGAGGGTTCAGGGGCTGGGCCAGGCGTGCTGGAGCTTTGCATGGAGAGGTTCAGGTGTCAAGGCAGGGCTGCAGGTGGGTGGGCGGGGCTGCGTGATTTCGTGTGCTGGGCTCCTACTCTTAATACAAAAACAAAAGACTATAGTGATGGGAATATATTTGATTTTAATGAGATATTTTCAATATAGTTTCCTTGGATTTCTGCATTCTCCACACATTTCTCTCTTACTGATTAATAATTATGCTTTCAATGTTTTCTTTCATCAGAAGTTGCAAGTGTATGTAACCAATAAATAATTCATGCAAGAACATTTCCAAGTTAGATTTCTATCTCAATAGCTTGACTAAAAACAAAGCAATAGGATGTTCCTCACGAATCATGAAGCTGAGATATTTTTCTCACTATGGTTGATGTTTTGGCATTAGAAAAATATATGTTCTGGCATATGTATGTATAAGTACATCAATCTTCCTATCACCATGTATTTAAAAAATGGAAATGCATTTTTAAAGAAAGGAGAACCCTGAAATATACAATGAGGTCATATTAAATACAGTTTTCAATGACATATTATGCAGTTATGCACTATAGCATTTTAACATGTGTACAGATAGCCATTATTTTACAATTCATTCATTCAATCAAAATATACACCAAGCATGCAAACCTATGTATGTTTTAATCTCTCCCCTAATTAGCTTTCTAAGCTATGTAAAGGACATTAATTCACAATATCAAAATTATTTCTGTTCTTTCTCCATTATTTGGGTATTTTTTTTTACTATCTTATCTAACCTGGCATCTAAATCACAGTTCATAAATATTATCAATATTTATTAATCTCAAAACCATGATATTTTTCTATCTTGAAAATGTTTAAGGAAGTCATTATTGAGTACAAATAACTGCCAAAGAACATGGAAAGCAGTGCTGGTACCTGTATGAGATAAGAAATAGCCTTCAGATTGGTGAGTAAAGATCAGGCCGAGACTCCTCAGGCATAATCAGATTCCTTTTTGACCCGGACACAGCCGAGGGAGGTCCAGGCAGACACATGGGCTGCCAACGCAGCATAACCAAGGAAGGACAGCCGGAGCGCTCCCACATGAGGAAATGCTGTGAGGCTGTGCTTACACTCCAGCGACCCCGGCTTTTAGACTGTCACTAGCAGAACATACTTCTCAACTCCAATGGCCAACGATCACCCTTCCAGGATGAATCATTTTGCCCCATGTAAGTTATGGCAGCTTACCAGTAGAGATAGCTATGAATTCATTGGAGACATTTAAGTGGGACTATGGTTGTTTGTGGACTCACTACAAAGGGGGAACTCACAGAGGAGGAGGCATCAACAGTGGAAACCTTTGTGACAGATAGATCTTGGAGGTACACAGAGTCACCAAGAAACTTTTCAAAAACTTAAAAGAAGCAATATTAAAGAACCCTGAAGTATGCATAACATATTTTCAAAATGATATGTAACTACATATAAGAAGGGATGGAATTAAATTCATTCAACAACCAGCACCATACAGACAGTAATACATGAAGGTAGACATTCATCATGGTGCTGGAATATGGGCCAGGAGGACATTTCTGTGTCTAGCATAGACCATTTGGTTACTGATCTGTGGGCTGGTACTGAAGCCACTGCGGGGGAGGGGACAAAACTCTTAATAAAATGATGACAGAGGCAGGATGTGTGGATTTGGGACTGGACACAGTAACTGTTTACCAAAAGGAAGAAAGAATTTCAATATTTTTAAAGCTAATATGAATATAGTCTTGCTCGCAAGCCAAATATGTTCATTGCATAAAGGAATTTTAAAGAAAATAATATGTCATGGTATTCTATGAAGATCTGAAATTGAATCTTAGCTGACTGAATGTATTTGGTTACGTCTTGCTGTCAGGGGCATTTTGGATTCTTAGAAACAAGTTATTTTAGAATCTCATTAAATATATTCAGGAAATGGCTTCATAGCTGACTGGTGCAGCAGGAGTAGAGGCTGCACTTCAAGAAGGAGACATAGCCCCAGGAGCAAGTTATCACATTTTTCCTTTGTTCTATGACCCTTTTTTCTTTCACTGCACATTCAGCTCAGATTTATTATTCCGATGGTTTTAATGCATAAAACATAAGTTCTCTCTGTGGTTATTCGAATGCCCTAATCACTGTTTTAACAGATACTATTTAAAAGCAAGAGTAAAAGTAATCATTTTACCACTAGCATTGGTAACTCTTTAGTTTAGAGAGGTCATACATTTTATACATCTGTGCCTTTCCTGGTTCTGTTTCTATAGCTTAGTTGGACCTATTGAAGTAAATGGTGCTAAACTTTGTTTAAAACAGAAGTCAAAAGATATTTATGACACGCTGCCAAAACTGTGCATTCATTTGTAATGTAATTCTTGAATGGATAGGAGAAACTTGGTGTTCACTTGTAACATACATGTGTAGTCTATTTTATTTTAAATGAATAAATAGTCACATCAAATTGAGGCATATCTGCTCTTCTACTGAGAGTGATTATGAAAAATATTTGGATATTATTGAGTCCATGAAAGAAATGTATTCTATATTAACCTGGAATGTTATTCTCTACTTTGGAAATGGTGCATTTGAATTTTATGCTCTTATGGCTTATGGATTGGGATTTTCTTTCCTCATGGCAGAATACCCTCACCAAAGCAAAGCTGCACTATAGATGGTACATATAGCAGTTTGCTAGGGCTGCCATACAGGGTGGTTTAAACAGAAATTCATTTTCTCATAGGTCTAAAGGCTGAGATCAAGGTTTTACAGGGTTTGCTTATTTTGAGGCCACTCTCCTTGACTGATAGATGAGCACTTTCATGTTCACATGATATTCTCCCTCTGTGTATGTTTGTGTCCAACTTTTCTCTTTTCATCAGGACACCAGTCATGTTGGATCTGGGCACACCATAATGACCTCATTTTAACTTAATTACCACTGTAAAGAACTTATCTCCAAACATGGACATGAGGTACTAAAGGTTACAACTTCAACATACGCGTTTTTCAGGGATACTGCTCAGACCCAGATGAAGGGGATGTTTCATTAATGTGACATCCCTTTAATTGAGGAATAGCCCTTCATATACAGGGTGGGTCAAATGTAGGTTATGTTTGTTCAAAGTAACACTTACTATTATTTTAAAATATATATGCATATTTGTGTATATATACTAGTAGTTAAATGTAACAATTAAGTAATTAGCTAAGAATAGATTTTCAGTGTAAGAGAACAAAAAAAGTTTAAAATCAAGAAAATTTTGTAAACATGTGACAATACTAAATATAATTTGAGTCAGCTATGAAAATGCATGAATTTTTAAAAATACATCTTTGTTATCTCTGTATACTAAAAGGACACTATTGACACACGAGCTAAGCAGCTATAATGGCCAGGACTTAAACTACATAGAGAGCCATCAGTAAGAAATTCTATGAACCAAGGCAGGTCTAGCTACTGTGCCTGTGAATATTCAACCTGTCAGAACAGAGATCAATGCTGAGCTGTGGCTATTGCATGCACTGTTGCTCAAGGAGACCAACAGGTTACTTGACAAATTGAAAAGCATCCTTGTGGGCTGCTTCTCTGTTTTGCTCCTAGGGAGTCTGTACACTTTTAACCATCTTCACAAATCTTTGTCGGGTAAGCCCCTTATCTTCTCCTTTGGCCTTACCAGTCACAACAGTAATTGCAGCCCCCTGGCAGTTAAGTGCCAACTTCTGACCTCTATTACTTTGGAGCCCCAATCACCCAGCTCTTCAGCCATCTCTTCTGTGTCAGCCTTGTTTCACAGAGGAGGACTGGTGCCCCTGTCACCTCGTGGTCTTGGTGAATGGTGAGTCCTCACTCCCCCATAGAACATCTGTGATGGGTCTTCTGACCTTACATAATATATCCATTTCAGCATGCCCACTTCTCTTAACCTCCTTCTTCCTTCTTTCATAACGTCTACTAGAGCAGCTCAAGCATTTCCTCCCACTTAGTAATTATTATTGCTTTTATACAGTTCTAAAGGGCCATGACAGGAACAACTTTTATCTAACCCCTTAAAGGCTCTACTAGGGTAAGTCCTATGTCCTGGGAAAGAGTCCCCAATTCAATTGGTAGTTTCTTACTTTTACATTTTGGTCCTCTTAATCAAGTACCCTCAAGATTCAATCTTAGGAATATCTCCCTGGTTCCAGTCTGTGCACACTGGCTATTTTTAATTTTTTTGGGGGGGAGGGTTATAGTCTCTTTCCCATGTTAGGCCAGTGTTTTCCCCAGGCAGGTTTTTCTGGGATTTACTGCTAACATCACCCCAGTCAGTAAAAAGTATAGAGGTAGATCCAGAGGAAAAACCCTCTTGCCTTGTCAGGAAGCACCTCTTTTTCTGCAGCATCTTTCAGCATCACAGAAGGTAGCCCTTACTAGGAGGGAGTAGGCAATTGTACAGAGAGTACAGTAGGGGCTGTAGAGTCAATATACTTGGGTATTTTCAAGCACACGTGCCTACCCCATATTTCAGGAGCCCAAATTTTGTTTATAAGAGCCCATATTTTTACATAACACACCCGCCATGGCTGAGGATCTAAATTTCTCTGTGCTGGGGCTGACCAGCAGCCCCTGAGTGACGAATGAATGGATTACTCCAACACAACGTTTGCTATGAAAGAGAAGCTACACTCTTCCCACCACTGGAACATTTCCAAGGTAACTGCTAGTGAAATATTTAGCAACTTAGTGGCTATCCTAATGCCAGCATAATCTGCACCCCACGTACTACCTGTACCTCACCTTTGATACATCATATGTGAGCCATCCCAGATTCATCATCTTAACACCTGTGTTCTAGGAACATTTCTGTTACCACTTGTGTGAGTCTTGTTCCTCTAAGAAGCAGACACACAGACGGAATTATCCATGCATGTGATTTAATAAGACCAATGCCTAGATAAGATGCAGATCTGACCTCAGATGAAGGAGAAAGGGAATGAAGATTGAGTGAATGCATTTTAGAAGACAAAGCAAGTCTAAGTTAGCTCAGAAAGTCCATTCCTGATCCAAAGTCATCTCTAAGTTGAGTCATATCCCAGCCATGATCTGTCTTTGGCTGAATTTTCTGGGAAGTGTGTCCTCAGTGTGACCACAGTATGGAATTACAGAGTACAGTAGTTGGAGACATCAGCCAACTATACTGTCTGCAGACAGAGTTTGAGAGGTGAATTTTTATGGCTGCCTCATGTATAAGTAATTATTTCTAGGTCTAGACATCTAGATGGAGCATTTAAGTACTTAAGTATATTTGAATTTAATATTCAGACTTTGAGTAGTTTTAGTATTTTATGCAGTTCATTGGACACAAAGATAAATAAAACGTTCATTTATGATTACCAGTAAATTTATTTAAGGGTATGTAATGATGCATTACAGATATGTTTGGGGTATAATGGGTACCTAATAGAGGACATAATCAGGTATATTTGATAGGTCATAAAAGTATTCATAGAATGAATGCAATTAAGGTACATATGTGTTTCTACATTAATAACAATAAGGGTTAACTGTGCAAAAGTTAAGTTATAAACATTTGCCTATCTAAAGTCTCAAGTGAATTAAAAAAAATTACCCAGGAATTATTAGGGTTTTGGCAAGGCAGCAGTGTAAAGAATGAATCAAAGAAATTGGGGCTGAGGGGAGGTGGAGTTAGGAAATATTGCTAAGATCTCATATGAAGAAACCTATAGCCAAAGAAAGGAGTGAGTACTGTATTGCATAAGTAATGGGGACCTACAACTCTAGATTTCAAGCATGGCAGTAAGCATTTCTTGAGTTTTTGTATGTTTCAGGCTTTATTACAGGTGGCTAGAAATGTCAGAAAATAAAACAGACTAAATCTGGCCACATGGAGCTTCCATCCTAGAGGCTGAGGAAACCAATACAAAAATATAAATAGGAAATGTCTATGGTATGCTATTAAGTGATAAGTGATATGAGGAAAAAGTAATGTTGCAAACGAGGATTTGGAGTGAAGGGAAAGTGGTTTTTTCTGGAGCATGACAGAATAAGAATGATGGGAGGAGGTTTCAGAGAGACTGAGGAAAAGAGGAATTGAAGTTAGAGTACAGGTGATTTCAAGGAGTTTTTCTGTAAAGGGCATTGGAGAGATAGAGCAGAGAAAGAAGTTCCAGGCAAAAACATGGTCAAGGAAACGTGTCTTTTTCAGATAAAAGTAATAGCATGTGGGCATATAGATGAAAAGTATGCAAAAGAAAGGAAAAAGGTTTTGATTTAGAAGAGTGTAGTGGGAATTACTGGAGTGGTGCTCTGGAGTTGTCAAGAAGGACTAACACTGAATTGAAAGAGTTGTCCTTATCAATAATAGGAGAAAGACAGAGTTTATGGGTGAAGGTGCTGCTAAGTGGGTAGACGATTTGGAAATAGTGTTTTACCAGTGCTAAACATGAATTTGTTTGGAAACGGAATTTTAGACAAGAGAACCAGTAGGAGTTTACAACAATATTCCAAGCAAGAGTACAGAAATAGAAGTCAGAGATGAGTGTTGAAAATGTTACAAAAGTACATGTGTAGAAGTAAGTGACTGAGTTGATGTAGGAGGAATAAGAATGAGAAGTGTCGAGGATGACTCCTACTGTGTGGATTCTTTGATGATAATGAAGGTGACATTCCTTCTAATGGAGAACGTAGTGCAAAAGGAGCTTTGTTGTTACAGCTAATGAGTGCAGTGGGTGATATAATGACTTGTTGATATCTATTCATGTTGAATTCATTTTACTGGAGTTCAGAAAAAAAACTGCTCTGGGATAAGGAGACAGATTTTTTGATGAAGCTCTCATAGGGAGTGAGTGGAGCAAAACATCAGTGTTTAAAGGGCGGAGACCTAATGAGAACGGCTTTTTAAAGCCAAGGCAGAAGCAATAATAAGAAAAAGAAAGTACACATTAGAAATATTAGTGAAATATGAATAAAGTCCAGGAATCTAATGAGTTAAATGTAGCAATAATTAGGAACTCATGAAGAAATTCTTCCAGAACAGAGTCAGTGGAGTGTTGAAGACAAAATCTTGACCAAAGTATACTATGGAGCAAATGAGAGTAAAGAAAATATAATTCCCCTCCAAATTTTTCATGGTTGTTAGTTAGATGCTTAGCTCCATGGCTGTAGAAAGCCCCAAATATCTAGCATAGAAACCAATTCTAGTCTGGCCAGTGTGCTCAGTGGTTGAGCATCAGCCTATGAACCAGGAGGTCACAGTTTGATTTCCAGTCAGGGCACATGCCCTGGTTGTGGGCTCAATCCCCAGGAGGCAGCCATTCAGTGATTCTCTGTCATTGATGTTTGTTTGTTTTTTCTCTTTCCCTATTTCTTCCTCTCTGAAATAAATAATAATATTTTTTTAAAAAACAATTCTATCAGCTGTATTGTTTCCAAGTTATCCCAATTGTATTCAATTTTCATTTGAATAAGCCCAGTGGCAACTACAACCACTTAATTGTGATCTGAGAGCCTGTGTTTGTCAAAGGCATAGAGAAAATTCACCCTTAGATGTGACAAAGAGGTATAGGATCAGGTATCTTCTTTCTCCCACTCTTTCTATTTGCCTGTTCTTCACATGAACCTTCCCTCATTCTCCATGTCAATGAAGCCTCTGTCTCAGGGTATACAAATCTCAGTTGAAAACTAACTCATTACCACATTGTAATTATTATGGTTATCCAGAAGATTCATCACCCAGAAAATGAGGAAGAAATATAAACAAAACTCTACTGAGGGTGTTCACCTTGCAAGAGGCTTGAACCTTCCTTTTATTCTGTGTTTGGTGTATGACTACTGGTATAATTCCCATTTCAGTACAGACCTCACTCTTTCTTGAACTATATGCACTATATACAGTTTATGGTATTTATTTTTTCCTACTTACACAAATAGAGAGGTATCTATTTTTATACTATATAGAGAGCTACTAGTATGTATATAGATCCATGATACCTAAATTATTTCAAAAATTAGCATTCACATTATATTTTTGTTTTTAAAAAGTTTTATAAAACTTTCTTAATAAAATGTTTTATTTTATGTTTACATTCTCTTGTGTAAAGCAATATTTCCAAGTATATTTACTGTATGTATTTAAATATTGTTCTTTACCATTTAAAATTTACAACAAAGGACTAGTAAACTAGAAGTAAATCAACTCTTGAGTCTAGGATATACATAATTTATTTAGGTGGCTTAATACTGAATATTTATGACAAATAAGTTAGATAATAAGTTAGTATGCATCACAAATATTAGGGGTTTGCTTTATGTTCACTATTTCTTTCCCTTATCTGCATGAACTCCACATTCCTCAACTCATTATAGTTGTCTCTGTGTGTTTGTGTATATAATTTTATAGCATCACAAATTTACAGGTATTATATATAGAGTCCTCTAGATTGGTCTTTTGGTACAGTTTTATATCAATCCAAGCATTTTAAAAATAATTACTGTTTTCTAGAAATCATTTAAATATTACCATCTTCTTGATGTTCTCTATATGGAGACCAATCACCCACTCTTATCTAAAGAGAACTGCATTAATTTACTAATAAGATAATTAATGGATTGAGTGTGGGAATGGGAAGTAATGAAATCACATAATTGTAGTAAAAATAGTGACTATAAAATGATGTGTTGAAAGAAAAAGAATAAATTCAATAAAAATACATACTGAGAAATAGATGCTGTATACTTTTTTTAATATATTTTATTGATATTTTACAGAGAGGAAGGGAGAAGGATAGAGAGCTAGAAACATCGATGAGAGAGAAACATCGATCAGCTGCCTCCTGCACACCTCCCACTGGGGATGTGCCTGCAACCAAGGTACATGCCCTTGACTGGAATCGAACCCGGGACCCTTCAGTCCGCAGGCCGACGCTCTATCCACTGAGCCAAACCGGTTTCGGCAGATGTTGTATACTTTACTACTTCAAAATATTGGGGATATCTGGCTATGAGAGATAAATTTGGCAACATATAGAAAAATTGACAAGTGTAAAAATCAACAAATATGTCTAGATTGATCTTTCAGTAATTAATAAATTTATAAATTAATTAAAAACTTGGGTCTAAAAGGAGATAGAAATGTATAGCCTTATTATAAGATTTGATGCCAGAAATTTAGCAACAGGTCTTGCCCTCTTGACATAAGTAAAATGAGAAGAGTGAGCTTACAACACTGTTAAGAGTGGTAAGGGGATGAGAAAGTGATGACATTTACATGTAAGAACCTAGGTGACATGGGGATAATAATATAATAATAAGGTGTACAATAGCTTGTGAGAGTAATTTAAATATATACTGTCTAAAGAACATCTAAAATACTGTTAACACCTTTGGCATTTTTTTTAGCAATTTGTAATTTATAAAATTAAAACCAACAATAAAAACACAGCGCATATGGAAAATAAATTACTTGACCCATTAAATTATTAAAAACATCCCTGTTCATATATTATTGTGACCTACTATTAAATTATAGACTATTCCCATATTTCTGTATTATCATATATGGTTAAATCAAACTCAAGCAATTCCCGTTATTCTGTAGTATGTATTTGTTTCTTGTTAGGAGTCTCTAGTGAATTGTATATGTTTGCCTATAAGAAAGCGATACTTATCAGCAAGATAGTATCTGCCAAAGGAAAATTAAAAGGCAAATTTATATATTTAATAATATTTCCTGTTTTAAATCTTTATAAAAATGAAATGAGAGATTGTTACACACATTTAGAAGATACATTAAATCTAATAACTTTAAATGTAAATCTCATTATGGCTGGTTTTATAGCCAATTACTCAAAATGAAAAATTAATTCATTACACTATAAGCATTTCCTCAGCAATGGGATATTGTTATGTTTTCTTCAGTTACTTAATTTTACTTTCCTTGTTTTCTCATGGCACTTATTTAATTACAGTTGAGCAATTTACTTTAAAATGGTAAACAGTTTTTTATTGAAGTTGAAAGAATTAGACCAAAAAAAAAAGAAAACCAATTAATAAAGCCCTAAGAAGCATTTGTGTGTGTGTATGTATATAAGATATATATGTATATATGTATAAATATTATATAATATATGTATATATACTAACTTAGAATTATTAAATATAATTTTTCATAAAAATTTTAAAATTAAATATTTAAGAATATCCTCAGTTTTACCAAAATCAACATGTCATTTTACTTCTACTTTTATTTTTCAATTACAAAACGAGTGCATATATTATTTTCTAAGAGGGGGAAGTAATGCTCCTTAAGTTCCAAATACATATAATTTTACTACATTTTATATGCACTTGAATAAAAGTTAATATGTCAGAAATGTGTCCTCAAACTTTTATGCAGGCAATGTTCTAGTTTCAATTAATCATCCTAATATGGTACCTAAAGAACAAAGGGTTTCTTTCAGAAGTAAAGAAATGCATTATTTTTCTGACCTTGCTTACCATGTCACTCAGCTTCAAAAGAAATAAATCTAGCTTATCAGTCTACTTTTTTATGTTGAATATAATCATGGAAAATTTTCAAGTTAGCATTATGTAAAACCATTACATATGGCAACTAAGTTACTAGTCCCAATATTCACCGAGATGCAAATATATATGTAAGCATACCTACCTTACATATTTAAGTAATTTAATAATTTACTTGTCTAAGAAAATATGCTTTGGCAAAATGTATTTTTGATATATTAGTACTACATAAATTGATATATGTCTGTGCATTGAAGATTATATAACAAGGTGCCTTGTCACATTATATGATGTATGTGTGGATGTAGGGTATATAACTTACACATTAATAAACTTCCCATTGACATTAACAGATGAGCTTCTTGTGTATAGAGTGATTATGAAACATTTCCATCTCCTGTGAAGGGCAAAAGGAAAATGTGGGCACAAACCCACAAAGTGTCCCATAGAGGTTTGATCACCTACAGCTAAAAGTATCTACAAGCCAGTCATAATTCTCTGAGCAACTCTCTTATTCTGATCCTTACTTTTAGTCTTCCAACCAAATAAATAAACAAACACCCTTGTCAAATATACAATAAAAATGTTGTTACTTATAAAAACATGTATAACTTTTTCGCTTTTATTTTAAAAATTGATTTTATTTATTGATTGATAAGAGGAAAAATTATTTCTTGTCAAAAAAAATATTTTCTTGACACTAAATTTTATCACTTAAAAATTAAGTTATTTTCTGCCCTACCTGGTTTGGCTCAGTAGATAGAGCGTCAGCCTGCAGACTGAAGGGTCCTGGATTCGATTCTGGTCAAGGGCACATGACCAGGTTGTGGGCTTAATCCCCATTAGGGGACTTGCAGGAGGCAGCCAATCAATGATTTTCTGTCATCATTGATGTTTCTCTCTCTCTCTTTCTCCTTTCCTCTCTAAAATCAATAAAAATACTTTAAAAATATGTTATTTTCTGTATAAATGGAAATGTCAGTTCATCTTGGAGAAGTATAACTTTGCCCTGAGAGTAACTATGTGAACACACCCTGTTGCATGGCAAGAATGTTTTTCCATTTTTACAAAGGACCATATATCAGTACATTTGTATGACACAGGGTAAACTCTGTAAGTGTATGTCACCATAGTGTCCCTTAGTAAATAACTTGGCTGTTTTAGACTCCAGTGCAAATTTGCCTAGAAGGGGCAAGGATTTCACAATTGCATCTCTTGGTGATAAAATTTATTGAAAAAGAAATTGTCTGTCTGAATTAGGTCATCCTGACCAAGGCGATTAAAAGGAAGGGGCCAGCATAGTGCCTGACAAAATAATTCACCATAAAAGCAAGAGTGAATTTGGGCATCTGCCACTTCATTGTGGATAGCTGGATGCTGAAGAGTGATTATTTGGTCACAGGATGGACTAGTGTAATGCACAGAGCTGTTCACCACATGTTGGGAAAGAAAATGAGTCTCTGTGGTATGTGGGCTCATCTGTGAATGGGTAGTACCAATAAGTAAGGTTGGGGACTAATAGTTTTTATTTATTTTATTTTTTTTAAATATATTTTATTGATTTTTTACAGAGAGGAAGGGAGAGGGATAGAGAGTTAGAAACATTGATCAGGTGCCTCCTGCACACCCCCCACTGGGGATGTGCCCGCAACCAAAGTACATGCCCTTGACCGGAATCGAACCTGGGACCCTTTAGTCCACAGGCCGACGCTCTATCCACTGAGCCAAACCGGTTTTGGCGGGGACTAATAGTTTTTAATATGAGACAATCTTCACCATGTGTGACTTGGAAAGAGTGACCTCCTTTTGTTTGAGGGCCACAATGTCTTGACTAACTGACAAGATAATTGCACTATATATTCAGACTCACAAGCCAGAGATGAGTGAGAGCAGTGGCTGCCGGACACATTTGCTCATAATGTCTCATACCAGAAGCATCCACCATGCTGCTGCTTTGAACTCATCTTGAAGACAGCAGTAATCATCAGGCTAGTCAAAAAGATTAGCAAAAGCTGGTTCTATGTGATGCAAGAAGTCTATCTCATTTTCTATTTCCCACATACAATTGTGAACCTGTGTAAGAACATTTAAGGGTCCTTGAGAATAATTTTTAAAGAGAAATTCAGGTAAAGATTAGATTTCCAACTAAGCATACAGTTTCACTATTAAAAGAAAGGTGAAACTACTATTTTGTTCAAATTTGTGAGAACCTAAATCATAGAATTTTATCACTGATTCATTTAAATCATATTCAGCACATAGTCTATGTCAGGCAATGCAATAAATATTAGCTTAGATACAGAAATATCAACAAATGTCCTATTTGTAGAGAGAATGAAATGTAAAGGATTAGGAGTAACTATGAGTTTATGTTAATTTACTTTTCACAATCTTTCAATAGCATGTGTTTTTTTAAGAACTATTATTAACGTGTCCAATTTGGTATTCCAAATAGAGTAGACAACAACATGTAATTATTTTCACCTTGGGTTGCCACTATAGCACAATTATTTTTAGAAGAAATTTAACAATGCATATTAGCAGTCTCAAAAGTCAGTGTTGCATTAGAACCTAGGAATTACTCCCAAGGTAATGATTAAGAGATTAGATAAGAATTTACATCTTTATTCAGTTAAAATATCATAAATATTCAATAAAAGTTACTGTATTTTTTCAGAAATAGGATATAGTATTATATAAAAATTAAAATGTTATTTCATATGGGAATATAATTATTTTTAAAAATCATTAAAGTTGATCAAATAACATTTAAAAAATCCACACACATATGAGACATCATGAAAGTATTGATTGTTATTTTTTTCTTATCATCTATGTATCTAAATATTGATGTAATTAAAATATTAATTTGTATTAAGGTATAATTATAATTAGTATGAATTAAAAAATAAAGTTATAGGTATCCACAAATTTCATACATTAGTACCTGTTTTTTTCTAATCAAAAGAAATCTAAAGAGGATTTCGCTTTTATAAAAAAAAAATAAAAGGTGTAAAGAAAAATAGTGCTCAGCCTTTGTTTTTCAGTTAGACATGACAGAGGCAGTTGAGTACCCAGCAGGGAGCATAGCATGTCAAGCTCTTTCCTAAGGAACCACACTCAGTATCTCAGCAGCAGGCCGCCACAACTTTGCATCATGTCTGTGAGCATCAGAGACTTATCTTGGTTTATTTTGTGCATCATTAGCAAGACTTGTCCTCACGTAATTGCTTCTTCACTTTCCTCCACTTCAACTTATGAAAGCGTTCATAGGAAGACTCTACTTTTAGATAAGGGGGTAAGCAGTCTAAGTAATAGCAGAGCTCAGGTAATGGGCCTGATCGATTCTATTATCTTTGCTAGTAACATCTAAGGTTCTGAATTTCCTGATACCGAAGCCAGGTTTGATTTCCAGTCAGGGTACATACCTAGGTTGCAGGTTGGATCCCAGTTTAGAGCATGTAAGGGAGGCAACCCATCAACGTTTCTCTCTCACATACTAGTAGATGTTTCTCTCCCTTCCTCTCTCTCTAAAAATCAATAAAAACATATTTTTGGGTGAGGATTTAAAAATCATTTAAAGTTGGGGGATATGGAAGAGGAAATGACCGATATGTGTCTATGGAAGCCAACATAAATTTATTATTATTTTTAATTCAGTGATTCAACATACATAGGATAAAATTAATTAAGACTATTCTAATCAGTCATCTATCATACATGCTATACTGTTTATAGTGAAATTATCTCTATTTTTAAAATAAGCCCATCATTAACAGTATAAAGATATTTTCAGCTTAAAAAGACATTATTATCTTCAGAACAATTAGTAACCCATTTAATGTGCTAAAGTGCTTCTTCACTATCCATCACCAAGTAACAATGTCTTTTGTGGTGGCCATCCAAACATTGAACCATGCATAGAATATTAATGTTTATATAAAGAGGAAATAACTATTGGTTTTATATAAATGAAATTATTATTGTGCTATCTCATACAATGTAGTGATAATGAATATCAAGATATTACAATTCAATTTTCTTATTGCTTCTCCTTCACTTATTTTAATTGCAACTTTTTATGACTTGATTATGTTTATTCTAGATTATATTAAAACCACATTGAGTTAATTAGGAAACATCATCAGAAGGAACACCATCTCAAGTTTTTGAAGGATTAATCATGCTGCTGCTCATTCTGGAAGCTATACTAGTAGTTTTGGATTATACTAGGGTGATATGTAAATGGTATGTTGTTTCAAAGTGTTTGTAATGCATTTCATACAAAGATAAGCTTGAAGTTGAAGGTTAAATATGAGATTGAATTGAATAATCTCAGTTGGGACTGAAATGCCAGCAAAGGCAGTACAGAACTATCCTTGAGTTGACCTCAGCAACCTAGGCAGCCTGCAGGCCCATAATGATCTAAATGAGTAAGCAGTTAAAGAGATAAAAATGAGCTAATAATTTGGCAATGAGCTCTTAAGCAAAATTCTGTGGAGTAGTGGAGCTCACAAAATAATCTTGAGATAATATCTTTCTTAATGTATTAAATTGCGTGGATTTTTCCTGCATTAGCCTATGGAGTAGGTGACAAAGTTTTGTCATTTTCAGATAAAACAGTAATAGTGCATGTGTTAGTGTTGTTTTGTGGGAGGGTTTCTCTCTGTTGTATTATTATGTAATGTAGTCAGATATAAAATTTCTTAGACAAGAAGTATGATCTATAGACTGAGTAAAGAGTTAGGTTAAATAATGGTTAAATAATGTATAATTATATGTTTTAACAAGGGTAAAAGACATAAAAAATGGAAGAATCATAGTAGAAATTAATAAAAACATATACGAGGCCTCAACCACTTTTTCCCCAGTATTGTATGTCCTCACATTCTTAATGAACTCTAAATACCACAACCATAAAGATTACACATGAGAAAGAATGTTGATTAGTCAAGCAATGATAAGGCTAAATGAGTGGTTAGTGTGATAGAATTAAAATAAGCCTCAAGATTTCATATGACAGATTGGGAAAAAACAGTCTACTGTTGTTTATTCCAAGAATTGTTTATTATTCAATTTCTTGGCAGCTATGAATAATTTTAGGTTGTGATGGTAATGGAAAAGGATGTAGGGGCAGCAAGACTGGGTTCGCTGGAGTCAATCGGAATTTAGTAAGGGAGCGGAAATAACACTAGGGGGCGTAAGTCTTGCAAGAGCCGCAGTGGGAAGTTTTTAGTCCTTTGGGATGTTCCATGGTGGGTCATTTTCAGGGCTGCACAGCCCCTTATTCTTGTTGCTATCAGTGTCTCACCCTAGCTGTTATCAAGCAGCACCTTGATTGATGTTTTCTCTTGGCTTCTTTCTTACCTTGATTTAGTGATTTTTCAAGGACCAAGTGTTTCTGTGAATCTTCACAACCTATTATCATTAATTACAGATCCTTCATGAATGTCCAAATACTGACATTTTTCAAATCACATTTTAAAGACAATTGGTTATGGAAATCTTCAGAGATTTTAATGCTACAAGAAGAAAAAAATAAGCAGGACCCAATACCAATTTGAAATTAAAGTTAACACCTTACACTGCTGAGAAACAAATAGGAAGTCATTGGCAAAGGAAGAATTATAATAGTGAATTTGAAATTAGAAATGAGTCATATTCCAGGAACTATTTGTTCAAGAGGTAAATAACGTATTTGCTTTACAAATCACCTTCAACTAATCAAAGTACATAGCCTTGTGCTGTGCAAAACAAATTATGTTACTGACATCTAGCATGTCAATATTAGAAAATCTGAGTTGCTCAGACTGTGTGTATTTGCTTAAAAAGCAAAACTAACTTATTTTACTAGACTGTGATAATATGTAAAATGTTACTAAAGTAATTACATGGTGGTTTTATATTTTTGCCTAAAGGTTCTATAAATAATTGGGGGGAACCTGCTATGAAATGTCCAGATATACTCATTTCTCTTCCAAACAGGAGCTAAAGATACCTATATATCTGCTCTCAACATTATGAGAAAAGAGAAAGAAGGCATTATGTAGTAAACTTTTAAAGCATTGGGGATCAATTAATACTACTCTTCTTGAAGTTTCTGTGATTTTCCAAATCTGTATATAAAAAATAAAACAGAAAGACAGAATAAAGATGCAAGAAATATTTGCTCAAACCCCAACTTAAAAAGAAATAACACTTTAGCTTTGCATTATTAAGAAAAAATCTAATGAAAAACAAGAGCAATAAACTCCTATAAGTGTGCCATTTTCTTTTTATTTATTTATTTTTTTTATTTTAAATTTTTTTAATTGTTTGAAGTATTACAAATAGTAGTACATATGTCTCATTTTTTTCCCATTGACCTTCCCCCAGCCTCCCCTTCCCCCCAGTACATGCCTTTACCTGCCCCCCCCCAGTGTCTTTTATCCATTGGTTATGCTTATATGCATGCGTAAAAGCCCTTCAGTTGATCTCTTACAGCCCCCCCCCCCAAAAAAACCTCCTCTGCCTTCCCGCTGTAGCCTGACAGTCTGTTCAATGCTTCTTTGCTTCTGTATCTATTTTTTCCCCTTTTCTTTCCTTTAAAGAATCTTGCCTCTGCAGACTAGGAATAAACATATAATTACAAAAAATGTTTGAGTCCCAATTTCAATGTCCAACAGTTCTGAGTCCCCGTTTCAATGTCAAACAGTTCCTTATGTGTACATGTCAGCAATGATATCTGGGTGGTGGGCACATGGTGGCAATGCAGGTCCGACCCTCTCTGGTTTGGTCCTAGGCAACCTGCTGCGACGCACAGCTGCTGACTGCTAGCGTGGCAAGGTGTCATCAGCGTCTTCCATCTCTGGACTGTTTCTCCTCTTGTCTTTGTGGTTGGAGCAGACCTGTCAATTCCTCTCTGTTGCAGGAATCCACATGGTCTTGGAGTTGTTTTCTTTATCGGGGGGATCTCTGCCCTTCCCGGCTGCAAACTGTCTCACCAGCTGCGCCTCCTTCGCCAATTCAGGCTGGATTCCACTCGTTTCAGCTGCTCCCTCTATCTGCTCCGGGATAAGGCTCAGGACATGTCCGTCTATTCTGCCGCCATTTTTCTCCGCTTCCTTCTTCCCCATTTTCTTTTTTTTAATATATTTTTATTGATTTCAGAGAGGAAGGAAGAGGGAGAGAGAGATAGATACTTTAGTGATGAGGGAGAATCATTGATTGGCTGCCTCCTGCATGCTCCCTACTGGGGATCCAGCCCTCAACTCCTGGCATGTGCCCTGATCAAGAATCGAAAGAAAGGTGCCCTAGTTCATGGGTTGATGCTCAGCCACTGAACACCACCAGCTGGGCACTTTCTAAAACAAAGAAAATGAGTTATAAGACAAAAGATCTGTAAAGATATTGATAGTGTTATTTGTTTAAACAGGTCTTATAGTTTAACTTGACCAGATTTATAATATAGTTTTTATAACAGTTTAAAATTTTTCTAAATTTTAATGACAAAATATTAAGTCCCAAAATTTGCAACATTAGTTATGCATTACATTTCATTCTAAAGAGAAAATGGCCTGGTCTTAAGGATAGTTGTTACAGCTTGGATATTTTACAGTAGACTTTTATATGAAGCACTAGTACTATTTATTTTATTCAGGCAATTAAGATAATTTTCCTAGAATATGCTCAGGTATAAAATATGTAGAAATATCATAGTTAAATGGGACCAAATCAGACAGTCTAGATTTCCCAGACCATAAAATCTATAACGTCAGAAAGAAACTGATTAAACTTCTAAATGTCAGTTTACAGATCTAATTATTCATTTATGTTTGACATTTTCAAAACTTTGAATAAACACTGTGAGTCACTTTTCTAGGGACAATCTTACACCTCCAGTAAAATAGCAGTATTAGTCTTTTATTTGTGGTTGGATTATTCTGTTAGTCATCAGATATTCATAATTAGATCTTATACTTAATGAGACTCTAGCGTTGTTTTCATCTTATGAATAAAAGCGGAATATTTGTCAAATTCTGAAATCATAGTTTAAATGTAAAAAAAGCATGAAAGCAATTGAGTCACACTTGTTTTGTTTCTATAAAGAGTACCAAAAGAAACATTTCCTATTTTATCTGTTAGGATTTATTTAATTGAAAAAAAAATAACTATGTAAGTTCCAGATAAAGGGTCATTTTACTCTATAAATTGCAAGAGCAATAACAGATAGCAATAGTCTAAGTTATTCTTCCTACGTATTTCCCATTTGACCATTCTATTTCCATTAAATTAACTAATCACCTTCCTGGGGTGAGAATTTCATGCTTCAAATATGGTTGATTAAAGATTAGTATTCCTGGTAGTTGGTCACCTGCTTCATCATTAGAGTTCAAGGGCTGTGGCTGCTCAGATAAATGAGCACTGCAAAGACCTCTGAATATTTTAAATGCATGGGTTGTTTCCCTGCTCTCCACGTGTCTAAAATTGCCCAGTATGCTCACATAGTGTTTTTTTTTCCCCCTTTGTGCCATTCTCAAGATACTATTACTTAGTACACTTTTAAAAAGTATAATCAAACTATTTTGACTGAATTTTAATTTAAAATTAGACCACAGAGTAGAGGCTTACTGTGCTTTATTTTCATTGGCAAATATATTTTTGAAAATGTGCTTACAAGGTAGATAAGCAAAAAAGGTAGCACTCTCATGTAACAGGAAATTATTTTTCTGAAATTAACTTGAGAAGTCATCTACTTCCCTTCTTTTCCCATTAGGATTAAATACTTAAATATCACAGAAAGTCATATTTTTAAATCTTCAAGGAAGAAATGTCATATATCAGTTTTTGTAAAGCATTGCAGTCCTTTGTATAATTGTCTTAATGTTTTAAGAGATAAATATGAAAATATTTTATAGGTAGGTTTGTCAGGAATGTGTCAATATTTCTTTCCCAACATCCTAAATAACTACATTGAATTACCAATAACAGATGGGAGTTTTGGTATCCTGCCTTTCCAACTTCCTGCTAAGAAGATAACTTAGGAAGACACATTAACTCTTTCAAGCCAACAGAATACTATTTGGCACACTTCTGAGTCAACAGGTGACAGGTGATAAATATAAACTGCTTCCCAGGAAAACTATATGTATTTGTCTGCCTGCCTAAGTACCTCAGTAACCCACAGTAAAGAACCAGACAGTAAAAACTCCCCATTTTTCTAATTATTTTAAAGTAGTAGCTGGTTTATAATTACACTAGAGGCCCAGTGCATGGGTGCAGTCCCTAGGCCTGGCCGGCGATCAAAGCACGAGCATCTGGCTTGGAAAGGCAGGTCCCAGCTGGCCTCTGGGCCCTGGGGAGCACCTGGGTCCCCAGGCCCCCACACGGCCCCCTCCACCTGAGTCATTAGGCCCCTGCCCGGCTCCATCAGTGCCTAGGAGCCAGGCGGCAGCTCCGCCCCCCACTGTCGCCACTGGTCTGTCTGTGGGACAATCGGCAGGGCGATTGGGCCCCGCTCGCACCGGCCTTGGCCTGGCGCTGCTCGCTCACCTGCTCCACCATCCAGCAGTGGTCCTACTCTCGTCAGGGCCCATCGGGGCTGGCAGCGCCTCCACTGCTGCCCGCTGCCAGTGTAGCATCACTGACACCTGCCATGTTCCATGCAGCACCCTGGTGGTCAGTGCACATCATAGTGAGTGGTTGAAATCCCAGTCAAACTCCTGGTCCAGGGGACAATTTGCATATTAGGCTTTTATTATATAGGATAATAGTTATTTAAAACTCAGTTAAACCAAGAAAAACATCAAGTAGTAAATTCTGAGATAGAATTAGAAATAGAAAATGCTTAAACATTAACTGAAGTTAATTATAGTATTATTTATATTAATACTAGAGGCCCAACACACAAAATTCATGCACAGGTAGGGTTCCTAGGCCTGGCCTGCGATCAAGGCTGATCTTCCCCAGCTGCTGGCAGCCGGCCCTGCCCCCTCCACCCCCCCGCTGCTGACTCTGGTAGCCCTCTGTGTGTGGGGCAATCGGGCCCCCTCTCTCTGGCACCCACCTTGGCCTGGCACTGCCAGTGTCTGCCACCACCCACCCCCGGTTCCCTGTTCTCCATAGGGCAATTGGAGTCTGCAGGCTGGGAGCAGGTCCTGCAGTTGAGCGTCTGCCCACGGGTGGTCCGTGTTTGGTCAATTTGCATGTTAGCATTTTATTATATGGGATTACTCATATTTATATTGCTAATAATGAATTATCACATATAAATGCATTTAGTGTACATGTGCTAAGAAAATTGTGTCCCTAGACAGAGCTTTTAGGTTTTCCTTCCATTAATTTCAAGAAATAGCCTCAAGATAAATTAAAAAACTATTCTTAAGAAAGTTCAGTTCAACTCAATTGATTCAACTCATTATTAAAAATGAAGAGTTGTCATGCAATGTTTAAACTATGGCTAGCGTAGTAAAGCAAAATATCCTCTTAAAAGTGTAATTGCTATGAGCTATGCTATATAAGAAAAGGGTAATATGCAAATTATACCCTCGACCGGGAGATTGACCGGAGGTTGACCAGGGCGCAGGGCTGGCCCACCAACCACCCAGGGCCCCTCTCCCAGGCCGGCCCCGTCCCCGATCGGCACCCCCACACCCCAATCTGGGGCAGGGCTGGCCAGCCAACCTCCTGCATACCCTCCCCCAGGCTGGACCCCACCCATGCATGAATGCAAGCACCGGGCCTCTAGTTTTACTTACAAGTCAAAAGTTCAAATTTGTGGCACTTCAAATTTAGGAAAAATAGATAAAAATAATTATAACTCAGCATGAAATATATTTAGTAATATATTATATATCTATATCTGTTAGCCCTTTGAAAATATATTTATTCAATATTTAAAATGGTGTTTAATCTTAGTAGCCCAGATTTTATGATTATAAATAATCATCCAAAAAATATAAAGCTTATTTATTTGATATTTATTAAATATAAATATTTATCATTTTTACTGAACCTCTCTTATTCCTACAGTTCTTCTCATAAACTCACTCCTTTCACAGGAATCCTCCATTATTTTTTACATGTGTAGACTGGAAGAATTTAGGATCCAGAAAAATTTGAAAAATCAAGCCAGACTTTCTTATTCCATCTTCCTCTCCCTATTTATGAATAATTATTTCCTTATTTACATTTGAAATATTTAAACTGGGGATATCTATATTATTATCCTTTTATTTCATTGATAAAGAGCTTCCTTTGTGATTCTGGAACATGCTTCTGTGTAAGTTACTAGGGAATTTCAGGGGCTAAAACACTCTTAGCATCATGTATGCCTAGTGTGAGAAGGACCCCTCATAGAAATTATTTCTTTTCAATTCATTTTTTCCTTAACATATTCAGACTTCCAGTCTCATTAACGTGGAACCTGTATGAGTAAAGTAATACCAGATGAGTAAATTATTATTATAATCTATTATCTGTTTCTCTTAGCAGAAATTTGCTGCCTTTGAGAAATTGTGTGCATTTGTATGTAAGCTCTTTTTCACCGAGCAAGCTGTTTAAGATCAAGTTTTTAATAGAGGAAGGAATTAGGCATTTATTATTTAAGAATAATGGAAATTAACGGTACACCATGATCAGAAAAAAGTCTCCATGGACAGAGGAGGGAGAACAAAAAGAGAGAAACATTGGTAACATTTCAGATTTTTATTTTATCTGTAAAATGCCATTAAAATGCTGTACAATACTTGTAAAAGTTTTATAACAGTGGCTACATTTTCCTTGCTGTGAAAACAGAACTTTCCATGACATAATTTTTCTTTAGCTAAAGAATATCTTAAGTGTTTTCCAAAGTAGTATATTCTTTATAATAGAAACATATGTCTCAATATAAAATTTTGGAATAAATGGCTCCTTCTAAAAATAAAACTCTTTCCAATTTGTATGTTTGATGATAAAAAAATAAATAAACCTTTGAAAACCATTTAGTTGAAGTGTTCTCAAAGGATCTCGGGCTATATAGTTCTTTTAAGTACATATATTTCCAAACAAAACTTTATGAAATGTTGGGTATTTATTTAGATACATGAAGATAAAAAAGCTTATTTAATAATGAACTATTATATTTTATACTTATATAATACAAAATACATCTTATATATAACATATGTTTAATCAAATCCTATTTTATTACATTGTCTGATTTACAAATGACCACTTTTATTTTAGAATTCATTTATATATATATATATATTTTGGGGGGGATTTTCTTAAAATGTTGTCAATTGAAACAAATAATGTTTTATTAAAAGTAAAAAGAGAGAGAGAGAGAGAGAGAGAGAGAGAGAACATTAAGAATGAACAGTAGTATTAAAATTTCCCAGTAGTTTAAAATAAACTGTAATTGTAATTTCATAGTTCTAGTTTTGTTTGATTAAATGCTAATCATATATATTGTATCGTGAAAAAATTTATGCTCATGATTTAGAAATCTTGTAAAACCTATAATAACAAAAATTGGAAATATTATGTTCAGAATTGGGAATGAATATTAGATGAATAAATTGGTATTGAGGCAGGAAAGGGAACAAAGAGAAGTTGCTGTCCTAGAAGAATTGTCCTGGATTTATGTCTCCCACATGGTAGTCTTTAATAAGACTTCCTACTAAAAATATTCTTTTGGCTTCAATTCCTTAAATCTCATTTATACAAGGGGGAAAAATGGATGAACATAGAATGAGGAGAAATGACAGCTCTTCTTATAATCAGTTGGGGAAAGAAAAACAGGTTAAACCTAATTTTCTAACAATTTATAATTGCAATGATATTTCCCTTAAAAGGTGGTTAACTATATCAATGTACTTGATTAGATTAAACAATGGGAGCAGAGCATACATTACAGACAATCAGGATATAGCCTTTAGTGTTTCTCAACCTTCTTCATGTTCAGAATCACCGGTGGGCTTTTCCCTCCTCTATGTTTCTGTGTTTTTACAAAAGAAGAATAAAATGACTTAGGCCTCTGGAATGATTTCACTGCTTTTTATAAACAAGTATTTTTTTTATTATTATCTCCAGAAAATAAACTCAGAAACTCATGTTCACAAGTGCACACTAAGGAGTTTAGATATTTTTCTCTAAAGTATAAGTTGACCCTTATTGGGAAAATGAGATTTTTCCTATTCATGTAGGTAGTTTCTTGTTTGATATTTTAACTCAATCAATTGTAATTAAATTGAGACTAATTAAAATGGGAAATCAAAAACAAATGAATTGACAAGGTGAATCATTCCCTTAAGACTAAGAAGAAATTTAAATTTAAAAGTAATTTTCTCAGGCAGAGAAAATTATCATTATTATAGGTCAATTACCTAAGGCATTCTGGAGTAGTTTTATTGTAAGAAATAATGAACATGAAGCTCCATATTGTTAAGATTATAAAAGAAAATAGTTAGCCAAATTAATTTTTGTTCCTATAAGTATCATATGTATTTATTAAACAATAATTTATCTTCAGAGATGTGCCTAAGGCATCAGAAAATGCACAGAAATAAAAAGTTGGTGTTATGAGTTCTTTACAATTGTAAAAATATCATTTTAGGTTTTAGATTTTTATGTCTAAATGAGTCATTTTAAGTAAATATGAAAACATATTGGCTTTGTGGTCCACCATTTTCAAAAGTAATTATGTAAGATCCTGAATTTGGTTCTCTAACATGTTGAAAAATAGCATACATAATTTTGTAACTGAAAAAAAATTAGGTGCAACCAAGCAAATTTTCTAGTTTTGTAAGTTAAAATTGGTCAAATGTTGGCAATTTTATGTAATTTAACTGATACTATCAAATTTAATTTGCCTAATTTATCCTTAAGGATAATAAGGTCCAGAGAGAATTTGAATGTTTTCAGGCATCGACAGTTATTTAACAACAGAAATGGAAGCAGAAGCAAAGCCTTTTTAACTTCCATTACAACATTATTTTGCTTATTCCACAACATATGAAGTAAATCCTTATAAAATTATATACTGGAGAAAATACCTAAAAATATTTTGATACTTTCTGGAGACCTATTCTATTTCTATAGCAGAATGAATCACTATTGAGATTAAGGATATAAATTCAGGTAGGGCCACCAACCTAATGCTAGTGCAGATGATTAAGGAAAAGGGAACTTGCTAGGCCGGTGTTGCTCAGTGGTTGAACGTTGTCAACCTATGAGCCAGGAGGTCATGGTTTGATTCCTAGTCAGGGTACAGGCCCAGGTTGCTGGCTTGGTCCCCAGTAGGTGCATACAGCAGGCAGCCAATCAATGAATCTCTCTCATCATTGATGTTTCTATTTTTCTCTTCCTCTCCCTTCTTCTGTGAAATCAATAAAAATATATTTTAAAGAAAAGAAAGAAAAGAGAACTACTCATAATTTCAAGTCCCCTTTTTATCCAACTTATCAGAGTCCCAATCAAGGCTCCAACACATTTTCCCCCTGGATTAATGCAAAGCCTTCTAGCTTTAGTCTGGCCTGCTTCAGTCTATCCTCCTTCAGACTGCCCCAGAAGTATTTCTAAAATGCAAATTGAATCACCTCCCCAGCCAACACACACATACACACACACACACACACACACACACACACACGCACACACACCCCTTTAGTAACTTCTTGTCTTTAACAATAACTTCAAATCATGGCTTTCAAATTCCCAATATGATCTGAGTAAATTAACACCTAGAATCATGATTGTTCATTCTCAAGTGCTTCCTGCCCTCATCCAATCCCCCTCCCCAAATACACCATACAGGGTGCACTGGATATAGCCATACTGAACTTCTTTTCAGTTTCAAAATTTGTAGTGCTATCTCCTACCAATTCTCTGCTCAATTCATACCTTTTCCCTATAAAACGCTTCCTCAGTACTTCCTTCAGACCTTTAGAGTTACTTATTTCTATCCAGTCTTCAGTAGTCTACTAAAATGCACTTTGTTTCCCTATATAACTCTGTGACTCCCCAGTTTATTCCATGGACTGTGTATTAGTTTTCTATTGCTACTACAACAAATTACCACAAATTTACAGTATTAAGACAACACAAGTATATCATCTTATAGTTTGGCAGGTCAGAAGTCTAACTGAAATCTAACTGGGCTATAATCAAGGTGTTGATAGCGGAATTTTGGACTGGAACTCATGGTGTTCCCCTGGGCAAGATGGCTTTTCCTGGGCTCTTTGTCCATCAGAGTCTAAGAATGAAACCATGGATGAAAGGTGGTATAGCAAAGGTGGAACTTTATTGAGAAACCAGCACAGGCTCCCACGTGGGGAGGGGGAAAGAGTCCCAGTGAGTCCCTTTCCCCATGATCGCTCCTACCTTGCCCCCCTGCTGGCCTGATTGCCCCTACCTTGCCCCCTTGCCTGCCTGATCACCCCTAACTGCTCTCCCCTGCTGGCCTGATCTAGCCCCCAACTGCCCTCCCCTGCTGGCCTGATAACCCCTAACTGCCTTTGCCTCGGCCCCCACCACCATGCTTTGTCTGAAAGGAAGTTGGACGTCTGGAAGATGGCTGGTCAACATGGTCTAATTGGCATATTACACTTTTTTTAGTACAAATAGATTATATAGGATAGAAATGCTTAAATGGAGGTGGAGGGAAAGCCTTTTCAGCAGGAGGTAATGCTTTTGACAGACAAAAACACATAATCCCTATATCTGGACTGATAGCCAGCCATATGAACTATACTGCCAAGCTGGTCATTAAAAAATTAAATCACTTTCTTACACCTTACACCAAATAGCTGTTGCCCTTAAAACCCCTCTTCAGCCCCTATCTTAGGTTCTGCCTTTGCAGTTCACCCAGAGTAGGTTCTGATTGGTCAGTTTCTATGCCACTCAGTATCAAAAGCTCCACCTCCTAGACAGCCAATGGCTCCTGGCAATTCACCCAGATTTGGTTCTGATTGGTCAGTTTCTATGCCAGTCAGCATCTCTGGGCCTATCTCCAGGCCTGATCATAGAGGCGGGGCTGATCAGCAGCCACCATAGGCTGCTGGCGAGTGGGCTGAACTGCTGACCTCTGGGAGAGAGAGAGGCTTGGCTGCTGGCGAGGCCCAGAGAGAGAAGCAGCGTCTGATCACCCTGCTTCTCTCTCCGGGCCTCGCCAGTAGCTGCTGCCACTGCTGATCAGCCCTGCCTCTCTCTCTCTCTCTCTCTCTGAGAGGTCAGCAGTTCATCCCGCTCGCCTGCTGTGCCCCACCTGGTGTTCAGTCGAGCCTTTGGTCATTTTGGGTGTTACCACCCTGGCTCTTTATATATATATATATATATATATATATATATATATATATATATATATATAGAGAGAGAGAGAGAGAGAGAGAGAGAGAGAGAGAGAGAGAGAGATTACCTCTTTCATTGTCTCAGGATCACAAGAATAATTAAGGATACAATTTCTATTTATAGGTCAGCTGGTCAGGAAAATTAATTCTACCTCCAGCGTCATTTTTCCTTTACCATGTAAGGTTACATATTCACACCTTCCAGGAATTAGGACATGGGAATATTTGGTGGAAATTATTCTGCCCAACATAGGCTGCTAACAATACTGCATTCTTGTGGCACTGCTTAAACGAGTGGTGTCAGACCCCCTCCCACTTCTCTAAGGCAGTTTAACACAAATTGCTTATTCATCATTGAGTCTTTGTTCTTAGCATATAATGTCTTGTACAAAATAGTATCAAATATAGTTAAATATAGTCATAAGTTAAAAGATGAAGCATAATAGGAATATTTCAGAAAAATGTTAACAGCTTCAGAATGTGACTGAGAGACATACCAAGTTATTTCCTAGAAATTTTTAGCATCTGGATAAAAGATTCTGCTCAACTGCATTCCTGGCTTCTTTATTCTGTATCAAGATTACTTCTTTGTAATTGTTATTTTGCTATTTTGCTTTTTATCAAAATGTTTTATCAAAAACACATCTCTGAAATACTTTCTCCTTTCATTTGTGCCTGCATCCCTAACTTCCCTAAATTATTTATTTCCTCTGCTGTCTATTTATTTTTGTTGTTGTTGTTACTTTACTAAGTTTAAGTAGAGTAGGAGCTCAGAGTGAGGCATAATTACACAAAGTACTAAGAGCAGGTGAAGTGTAAGACAGTGAAAGGGAAAGACACTTTGGGGCCCTTTTTAGGTTATTGTTTTGTATTCAGCTATAGTCTATTTTTAATTTCTCTCAATCAAATTGGTAAGTTATCTCATTTAATGATAGAATTATATTATAAGCATGTGTGGATTGATATTTTCTTTCATTAGATTATCATACTGCCTCTAGTGAATTTTTGTGGTTTCCTTTGTTTAATGTCACACCTATAATTATCATATCCATTGCCAAAGGAAGTAATTTCCCAAAGGATGACTATGAAGCATGTAGATTCATACAGTTCACCACACAGTCTGAACAGATGTGTGTCAACTAATTTACCAAGGCAGTAGTAATTGTAGTAACTTCTTATTTTAGGCAATTCTTCTAAGCTGAGCATTGTCTTACATCTTTCTGCCATCAAATTTGTCACACATAGTTAATTTAGGTTTAATTTGCCTGCAAATAATATTGGTGGGACACACATAGTAAAATAAGATCCTCATGCCATAGGGATTGCCTTCCTTATACTAACATATTAATAATTTTCATTTTATTTTATTTTATTTTATTTTATTTGTGGCCACAGAAATGATGAAAAGAAATATAGATACTTTTGTATCCATCATGTGCACTTACTGAGAATAACTAAGTGATATTGCAAAATGTATTCAATAAATCAATCATATAGCTTTAATTAATATTTTCTAAAATTTTACCAATATTCAAGGCACACCTATGAAACAGAAGAAAATAGCATTTTATAATACTAAACTTTGTGAAGTTCTGATTTGCTGAAATTTTAATTTTGTTTCCACAATTAACATATTTATTTTCTTATACCAATTATATATAATTAATAAATTGACAAATAATAATATGTATTAGGCAATTAATTATCCTAAGCATTTTACCTTATTTCGTATAATCATTCAAAGTTAGCAGTGCTATTATTATTATTTTGAAACTAAACAATCAAAAGATTATTGCCATTACGCTTTCAAAGGATATATGTTAATAAGTGATTGATTTAGGATTTAAACCTAGAGATATTTTATTTCATAAACCATAATTATAATCAACACAACATAAGAGAATTTCTAGGTATTAACATTTCTTAGAATTGTAGCTTTTGAAATTATTCATGATGAAACTATGAATCTGAGATCTATTCCAGTTTAAAAAAATTATTGCTTTATGTTATTTTCTGCTCTATTGATACATAAGTGAAGTTTAATATAAGTTTAAGATGTACAATGTGATTAATTGATATTCATATGTATTGTAAAATGTTTACCACCACAGTAAGGTTAGTTAATATATTCTTTGTCTCACAAATTACCATTTGGTGTTGTTATTGTTATGGTAAGAACATTAAAGCTTTATTTTCTTAGCAACTTTCAAGTATACAATATCCTTATCTATAGCCATCATGGTTAGATCTCCGGAACTTATTCATTTTATAAGTGAAAGTTGGAAACCTTTGGCTCTTGACCTTTTAAATTTTGTAAAAACTGACATTTAAATTTGCTAGCTTCCATCAATAATATTTTAATTTCTTCAGTTCTGAAATTAAAATCATTAATGGAATATGTGTGCAAGTGCATATGTGTAAAAGAATGAGTGTATGTGTGTGTGCTTGTGTGCATGTATGCATGTGTGTGTTAGTGTTTTCTTGCACCTGTCATCTCTTTTCCTCTTTTGGTAAAACTACTGTTTTGAAATATCACCACTCTCCACTCTCATGTATGTGGTCCCAGTGGGAGTAAAGCCTTGTGCAGGCTTGTTGCCGTTGGCAGGGCTTCATGGCCCTGTATTTAGTCCATCACTTTGTTCCACAGCCTTGGTTTGGGAATGATGGGTCTGGGACTGAGTAAAGCCAGTGAGACACATTCCTAGGTCTTTGATAGTATTTGAATGAAAGTAATCTTTTCTTCTTTCTATTATGATTACAAGGTGGGTGGATATTTTAAACTTGATTTTCAACACCACATGGGTAAGACCTAAGAGGGAAGTAGATGAGAACATTGAACTCTGAGGTCTGGCTCCAGACACTACTTAAGACAGCTTAACCTTGTCTTGAGATTTTGGTGTGTCAGTAATTTTCTTTATTTGCTTAAGCTATATAATCTGATTTTCCAGGTGCTGTTTTATTCTACTGCTGACATTTAATCTACTCTAGCTGGTTTAATCACAGAGTTATTAGGTTTTAGACTTTACAGAAGAGAGAAGAAAAAAATCTTTGAGTCTGCTAGCCAGGGAAAGGGATTTTACTATATTACTGTCCATCCTGCAACCTCCATGGCGGTGGGCGCTGTGCACTAGAAACTCCACTGCAGCATCCCAGGAGAACCCTGTGCTTCTGTTACTCTACTTGTAAGGAGATGGCCTCTTCCCAGGGGAATGCTATTTCACATTGCTCAATTCCGCCTTCCCATCTCACCTGTCTACTTGGAGGAATATATCTTGTGTGTATTCTAGCTTTGAGAAAATATGGGAGGTATTTTTCATTTCTTTTAGCCCCTATGACATGACAAAACACTTTAGAAAATACTAGAGTGGGTCATGAGTGAAACAATATGCAGTATTGTTAAAAAAGAGTGAAAAATCCAAAATTAGAAGTGGGGATTTGAAACACCCATCTCTCAGTGTGAGCATCACCTCTCCAGCTTAGCTTCTCAGCTCAATAATACCCTCTGAGAATGGCTGTATTTCAACTCCAGGTTAGTGCTGAGAATATTAGTATTTATGATAACAGTGTTACCCAATTTTCTTAACTTATGATCTATTAGAGATCAGAAAACATTTTAATAACTCATCCGCTACTTCTTAGTTCATACAAGAGAAAATTAGATAAAATACAATCCATTGCCTACCTTACAACATAGAATATTGGTGGCTTCGGATTCTTTAAAAGAACTATGGGAAAGCCATTCTACTAATCCTCCCATTCCTTTCTGCTGGCGTACCAAAAAACAGGCCCCAAACAGTCCATATTATCAGAGTGCAGACACATATAATGTTTGTGTGCCTTCCCCAACCTCACATGACTTCTAGGTGAATATGGGGTTTCTGTCTCTATTAAATATTACAGAAGTCTCAAAATTATAAATTATAAACTATATGAATTGTGAAACATATGCTGTTTCTATTTTTTATTAAAATTATAAAATCTAAATTTCTCATCATGATATAAAATATGAACACTGAATTGAAATAAATTGCTGACATGGTATGAAGAGGAGTTGCTCTGGTTTGCCATGGTTACGGGATAACACGACTTACTGTGTAGTGCTGGTTCATGACAGCAGGCAGATTTGTCTTTCTAGTCCTTAAATATTTAGTTCAGGACAGAGTATATTTTATATTTCTGTGTATGTCAATTGACAGGCATCCTCAGTATTTTTAAACCATGCTAGAATTCTGAGTAATACTCCAAAGTGGTTCCTGGCTGAGGACCTTGTACTCTGTCTGGAATGCCCTCTGTCCAAGCATCCAGTGATACCCACTAATTAGCCCTTCCTGTTACTGAGATTTAACTCAAACATCACTAACAACTTCAAATCTTTCCCTAGGCACTCAATCTGACTTGAATTCCTGGCTCCAAGTTATAGTTACCCAGCTTTATTTTTTCTAGTTTTGGTCACTATCAGAAAGTATACAGTTAATGCATGTTTTACTGGTTAATTATTTGCTCTCCCATGAGAACACTATCTAGTTGAAAGCAGGACTTCATCTTCTTCAACATTGTATTAGTGCCTAAATTACATCACATATATTGACAGTTTTGAGTATTTGTAGAGTGGGTGATATAATGATTTTAAAAACAAAAAGGTGAACTTCAGGACAATTCTTTGAAGGGTCTGTATTCATCCATCTAGAGAATTTTTTTTAACTCTAAATTTTCTTCCCATTTCTCTATATAGGTTAGAGGGACCTATCTATAAAGCAAAACCTAAGGTCAGCCCTAGATAGTTCAAAATTACTTAAGTAAATTATGAATATACACAATAATAATAACCCAAGTTATGAACCTTTCATTTATCCCTCCTATTATTTTCCTCTTATTGAACGGAAATTGAAATTATGAAATTTAATTACCCACCACTCCAAGCATTTAACGTTAGCAGCAATTAGGAGCAAGAGACTGATTCGAGTATGTACTCACTTCTTTTAGGAGATTTTCCGGTGAACTTATTTGTCCCCAGTTGTAGTACTTTAAAGAGATTAAATGCAGTTTGATGCAGTGTCTATTATCCTATTCATTAAATTTATAGAGTGTAGTCTAGTTTTGCCTCCATGTTAAATATATCAATAACTTCATGCTTTATTATAAAATATATTTTTCTCCCAAATGAACACTACCAGGTTGATTGCATATTGATAACAATGTCATTGCTTACAAAAATAGATCACCTGTTCAAAATAATCCATGTCTACTCTTTAAATTTTCATAATTATTAGTTAAACATCTTAATATTTGTTTTCTCCATATTTTTATATTTATTTTTCCACAAATATGGCTTTCTGGATTTCAGAGACCACAAATGTTTTTTAAAGTATGACTTTTTATTTTTTGAATTTATATAAGATAATGTTTAGATGAAGAAATTGCTTTGGCATATGTCTGAGATTTCTCTGCCTGTGGATTCCTCTAGTATTTTTATGGTTTCCCATCTTATGTTTAAGTTCTTTATCCATTTTGAGTTTATTTTTGTGTATGGTGTAAGTTGGTAATCTAGTTTCATTTTTTTGCATGTATCTGTCCATTTTCCCAACACCATTTATTGAAGAGACTGTCTTGACTCCATTGTATGTTCATGCCTCCTTTATCAAATATTAATTGAGCATAGTGGTTTGGGTCAATTTCTGGGTTCTCTATTCTATTCCATTGGTCTATATGTCTGTTCTTGTGCCAGTACCAGGCTGTTTTGAGAACAGTGGCCTTGTAATACAGCTTGAAACCTGGTATTGAGATCCCACCTATTTTGTTCTTCTTTCTCAGGATTGCTGTGGCTATTCGGGGTCTTTTTTTTTTTTATTCCAGATGAATTTTTGGAGAGTTCTTTCTAGGTCAGTGAAATATGCCATTGGTATTTTAATGGGGAGTGCATTGAATCTATAGATTGCTTTGGGTAGTATGGACATTTTAATGATGTTGATTCTATCAATCCATGAACATGGTATGTTCTTCCATCTATTTATGTCTTCCTCTATCTCTTTTTTCAGTGTCATGTAGTTTTCCACGTATAGGTCTTTTACCTCCTTAGTTAAGTTTATTCCTAGGTATCTTAATTTTTTTGGTGCGATGGTAAATGGGATTGCTTTTTTAGTCTCTCTTTCTGTACGTTCACTATTGGTGTATAGAAATGCCATAGATTTCTTGGCATTAATTTTGTATCCTGCTACCTTGCCTAATTCATTTATTAAGTCGAATAGTTTTTTGATGGAGTCTTTCGGGGTTTTTATGTACAATATCATGTCATCTGCAAATTAGGACAGCTTTACTTCTTCTTTTCCAATTTGGATGCCTTTTATTTCTTCTTCTTGTCTAATTGCAATGGCTAATACTTCCAGTGCTATGTCGAACAGGAGTGGTAAGAGTGGGCATCCCTGTCTTGTTCCTGTTCTTAGGGGAAATGGTTTTAGTTTTGCCCATTGAGTATGATGTTGGCTGTGGGTTTTTCATATATGGCTTTTATTATGTTGAGGTATGATCCTTCTATTCCCACCTTGCTGAGAGTTTTTATCAAGAAAGGGTGTTGGATTATGTTAAATGCTTTTTCTGCATCAATTGATATGACTATGTGATTTTTATCTCTAAATTTGTTTATGTGATGTATCACGTTTATTGATTTGCAGATATTGTACCATCCTTGCATCCCTGGGATAAGTCCTACTTGGTCATGATGTATGATCTTTCTGATGTAGAACTGGATTCGATTTGCTAGAATTTTGTTGAGTATTTTGGCATCTATGTTCATGAAGGATATTGGCCTGTAATTCTCTTTCATTGTGTTGTCTTTATCTGGTTTTGATATTAGGGTGATGCTTTTCTTCACCAATACCACTCCTAGGGCAATGGAAGCTAAAGAGAAAATAAACAAATGGGACTACATCAAAATAAAAAGCTTTTGCACGCAAAAGAAACCATCAACAAAACAACAAGAAAGCCCACTGTATGGGAGAACATATTTGCAAATGATATCACTGATAAAGGTTTAATCTCCAACATCTACAGGGAACTTATACAACTTAATAAAAGAAAGATAAATGGTCCAATAAAAAAAAAAATGGGCAACAGACCTAAATAGAATCTTTTCGAAAGAAGACAGAAGGAAGGCCAAGAGACATGAAAACATGCTCAAAGTCACTAATTATCCGAGAGATGCAAATCAAAACTACAATGCAGTACCATCTCACACCTGTCAGAATGGCAATCATCAACAAATCAACAAATGACAAGTGCTGGCGAGGATGCGGAGAAAAAGGAACCCTCGTGCACTGCTGGTGGGAATGCAGACTGGTACAACCACTGTGGAGAACAGTATGGAGTTTCCTTAAAAAACTAAAAATGGAATTCCTATTTGACCCAGTGATCCCACTTCTAGGAATATATCCCAAGAAACTAGAAACACCAATCAGAAAGGATATATGCATCCCTATGTTCATAGCAGCACAATTCACCATAGCTAAGATTTGGAAACAGCCTAAATGCCCATCAGCAGACGAGTGGATTAGAAAACTATTGTACATCTCTTCAATGGAATACTACGCTGCTATAAAAAAGAAGGAATTCTTACCATTTGCAGCAGCATGGATGGACCTGGAGAGCCTTATGTTAAGTAAAATAAGCCAGGCAATGAAAGAAAAATACCACATGACTCACTCATTTATGGAAAATAAAGAACATTATAACCTGATGAACAAAAAGATAGATACAGAGGCAGTAAAGCACCAAACAGACTGTCAAATTACATCGGGAAGGCTGGGGAGTGCTGGGGAGGGGGGGAAAGAAATCAACCAAAGGACTTGTATGCATGCATATAAGCACACCAATGGACACAAGACACTGGGGGGGTGGGATGAGGGCATGCATTAGGGGCTGGGGAGGCTGGAGGAAGGTCAATGGGGAAAAAAATGGAGACATATGTACTACTATATGTAATATTTTAAACAATAAAAAAAAGAATAATAAGAACTATAAAAAATAAAATAAAATAATGTTTAGATACTTATTTCAGTTAAAAAAAACATATATTCTATCCAAAAAAAGACACAAATTTTATTTTATTTATTTTTAAGAAGTTGAGGAAATATTTTTTTTTTAAATTAGGTTTAAACTGACAAATGTGGAAGTGATTGACATGTATGAGTTTGCTACAATCTAATTATTTGCATAGTAGTCTCAGAAGTAGTCTCATAGTAGTCTCAGAAGTATAGAAAAATATTTTGTATGACCATATATATTTCTATATTCCAGTGATTCCATTAAAATATATATCATGTTTATATGTACACAACGTAAAATATCAAATTACTTTTAATGACAGGAAATATTTAATAGACCTGACAGTTTAAGTATTATAAAATTAACATTCCTTTTTTAATTAAAAAGAAATTGTAAGTGAATTAATAGTTAGTGATATTTTATCCTTAGCATACTGAATATTCATGCTAATTAATAGGTTATACTACTAAAAATAATGAGAATAGATTACTCATATATTTATGTAAATACTAAAGGCCCGGTGCACAAACTTCATGCATGAGGGAGGGTCACTCAGTCTGGCCTGCACTCGCTCCAATCTGGGACTCCTTGGGAGATGTCTGACTGCCGGTTTAGGCCTGATTCCACAGGGATCTCTCTCGCAATCTGGGACCGCTGGCTCCTAACCGCTCACCTACCTGCCAGCCTGATTGCCCCTAACCACCTCTGCCTTGAGCCCCACAACTGTGGCTTTGTCCAGAAGGACATCCAGAAGATGTCCAGTCTATCTGGTATAATTAGCATAGTACCCTTTTATTAGTATAGATTTACAATTTTAATGTCATTTATGTCATATGAGTTGTATAGTATATAAGGTTTATTTAATACTAGAGGCCCGGTGCACGAAATTCGTGCATGGGGAGGTGAGTCCCTCAGCCCAACCTGCACCCTCTCCATTCTGGACCCCTCGAGGGATGTCCGACTGTGCGTTTAATACTGATCCCGGTAGAATCGGGCCTAAATGGGCAGTCGGACATCCCTCTCATAATCCAGGACTGCTGGCTCCCAATTGCTTGCCTGCCTGCCTTCCTGATTGCCCCTAACTGCTTCTGCCTGCCAGCGTGATCATCCCTTAACCACTCCCCTGCCAGCCTGATTGATGCCTAACTGCTCCCCTGCCAGCCTGTTTGCACCTAACTGTCCTCCCCTCCAGGCCTGGTCACTCCTAACTGCCCTCCCCTGCAGGCCTGCTCACCCCTAATTGCCCTCTCCTGTAGGCCTGATCCCCCCTAACTGCCCTCCCCTGCAGGCCTGGTTCCTCCCAACTGCTCTCCTCTGCAGGCCTGGGTCCCCCCCAACTGCCCTTCCCTGCAAGCCCAGTTGCCCCCAACTTCCCTCCTCTGCTGGCTTGGTCACCCCTAACTGCCCTCTCCTGCAGGCTTGATCGCCCACAGCTGCCCTGCCTTGCAGGCCTGGTCCCTCCCAACTGCCCTCCCCTGCTGGCCATCTTGTGGCAGCCATCTTGTGTCCACATGGGGCAGCCATCTTTGACCACATGAGGGCAGCAATCTTGTGTGTTGGAGTGATGGTCAATTTGCATATTACTTTTATTAGATAGGATAGAGGCCTGGTGCACGGGTGTGAGCCAGCTGGTTTGCCCTGAAAGGTGTCCCAGGTCAGGGTGGGGGTTCCCTTGTGATGTGGGGTGGCCTGGGCGAGGGGCCTGTGGTGGTTTTCAGGCCGGCCACACCCCCCAGTGACCCAAGTGGAGGTCCTGGTATCTGGGATTTATTTATCTTCTCTAATTGAAACTTTGTAGCCTTGAGTGGAGGCCTAGGCCGGCCAGAGTGTGTGGAAAGCTTGGCTTCCTCCATTACTGGGGAAACCCAATCCTCCTGCTCACTCCGTGGCCACAGCCATCTTGGTTGTGTTAATTTGCATACTCGTTCCTGATTGGCTGGTTTGCATGGCTTGTGGGTGTAGCAGAGGTATGGTCAATTTGCACATTACTCTTTTATTATATAGAATATTATACTTTATTCATTATAGACTGGACTGCATGAAATTTATCATATATGATGCATTTTTAATAACATTAAAAAGGATGGCATATTATATGACAATAACATGATGATTATGTCACAGGCATATTGATTATTTAACCCATTAAGGAAATCAAGATAAAATTTTAGATAACTTTTTTATATTACTATTAAAATACAATTATTCATATGGAACATTTTTAAAAATAATGCAATAATTTCTAATCACTAAAGGGAAATATTTTTTTAAAAAATTATTAAAAGAAGTCTTCTCTGTTGATTCCAGCCCTTGATTTTGTCTCCATCAAATTAAAACTAAAAATACAATATTATATTTCTTCATATTTAATTTAAAGCCTATAATGATGTTTAAATATGTGCTTCTTTTGTCATGTTGCCTATAGATTTATATTCAAATCACATAGCAATATCACCTCAGTATATATTGGCCTGCACTACTCAACATTCATTATTAAAATTTGTTTAAAAATATTTATTACCGAGCTCCTCAGTTTGGATCCAGGCTCCCTCTATCGCAGTTGTAGGGGTACAAATATGAACATGACAGAGAGTTTGCCTAGTAGCTGAGTACAAAGGCAGTTAAACATGCAATTGCATAATCATCTAGACATTTACCATTGCCAAAACACAGTTAATAAATTAAATATTTT
This sequence comes from Plecotus auritus, assembly GCF_963455305.1. Taxonomy (NCBI): domain Eukaryota; kingdom Metazoa; phylum Chordata; class Mammalia; order Chiroptera; family Vespertilionidae; genus Plecotus; species Plecotus auritus. Next base: position 156,405,638 of record NC_137774.1, read on the forward strand.
GATGTATTATGAAATGATAAGTGATAACTGTTAAATATGTAATTGAAAATTGGCCATTTAAAACATTATAATATAACATTTTTATTTTATTGTACATTGAAAAAATGATAAAAAGATTAAGATATTTTTATTCTAAACTTTAACACTGCCTTGTTTCTTAACCCTGGCCATGTTTACACCAGAATAACTGTGTAGAAGCACAGATAGCAAATAAGAAAACAACACAATCTGTGTTATTGATATAGAGACAATAACTACATCAATATGAGAAAATGAATAAATTAAGATTTATTAATAACTTTACTTAAAAATACATGAATGAACTTCCAGTCCAAAATTTTTATTTTACTTCTATTTTATCATTCAAGGGCCAATTAGCTTATTGTGATGTGTTTCTCTCAGTTGTGAAATGTAGAAAAATATCACTCACACCTGAGAATTATGAGGATTAAATGGAATAATTTGTATTAAACATTAAACTCTAATATAGTGTTTAAAATAACTCATTAAGCATACGGTCATAAACACAGATGTTTTTAAAAGTAAATATATGTGTGTGTGTGTATATATATAGAAAATGACATTGACATCCAAACGAGAGAAAAATCATGAAAGTACTAAATGTTAAATTTAAGAGTAGATTAAAATCTGAGCACTGAATTTATTCCAGAGTGATTTTAAGTTAACTTTTTTCTTAGAATTAAACATTTTGATTCTTCACCACCAGATAAAGAAATGAGAAACCCAAAGCTCACGGGAACCTCCTCTTTGATTCCCTGCCTCAGATCTTTTCTCTGTGTTTGAGATCTATATTGCATATTCTTCCTTTGATCTCTCCCTGAAAAGGCCACTAACAACAGATCTAAACTTTGGTATGAAGAGTCCTAAACACACATATACAAGACAGAAGTTTAAAAATAAGTGAAATAAAGATAGTCCAGGTATAATACAACTATGCTATATTCAATTAATCTATTTTAAATATCTAATTGTCCAAATATTAATAATGGGTCTACTTATAAATCCATCTTTCCTCTCTCATTATACATTAACATCTCAGTACTTTTAGAATTATACAAAAATTTTACCAAAAATGAGGGGTAAAAAATAAATATAGAAAACACCTAAGAGAGAATACTATAAATACTGATATTATAAAAACATACTTCAAGTATATGACAGAAAAAGTAAACAATCTAATTAAAAATGGCTCAAAATTATAGAGACGAAATCCATAGAAGGTGCAAATATCCACTTGATATATGAAAACTATTTTCTATTAAGAAAAAACTTTTTTTTTTCATGGTGATATAGAGGGTCAAGAGAGTTGTAATTTCTGACAAAACTGACACTTAATTGGGACCATTGAGTTAGGAAAGTAATGTGGGCCATTACCTTTCTTATTTTTAGGCAATTAAAAAGTCTGTTCTCTAAATACAGACATTTATGTATGCTCATTACATTTAGCTTCAAGTCCAAAAAATCATGAGTGTATACAGTAGACATCAACTATTAGGAAAATATACCAAAAAAATTTCAAAAAACATGAATTCCAACAAAAATTATTAAAAGACTTGAACAGGAAACACATATGGTCAATAAGCATTTGAATAAATATTCAGTTTGAACAGTAAGGAGACACATGCATTTGGCTTAAAATATTGATATTGATAGTTGCATTGTTCTCAATGGCAGATATTTTAAATAGAAAGTTTACCTATGGAAGAATGAAAAATGAATGGTGTTATATTTACACAAAGGGATATTAAAAACAGTTAAATAAATTTCAGAGACAGACATCAATAGAGCCATATATTAATTACTAGAGGCCCGGTGCATGAAATTCGTGCACGAGGGGGTGTGTCCCTCAGCCCAGCCTGCACCCACTCTAATCTGGGACCCCTTGAGGGATGTCCGACTGACCGTTTAGGCCCGATCCTACAATTGGGCCTAAATGGTCAGTCGGACATCCCTCTCACAATCCAGGACTGCTGGCTCCCAACTGCTTTCCTGCCTGCCTTCCTGATTGCCCCAAACTGCTTCTGCCTGCCAGCCTGATCACCCCCTAACCACTCCCCTGCCAGCCTGATTGATGCCTAACTGCTCTCCTGCCAGCCTGGTCACCCCTAACTGCCCTCCTCTGCAGGCCTGGTACCCCCCAACTGCTCTCCCCTGAAGGCCTGGGTCCCCCCCCCCAACTGCCCTTCCTTGCAGGCCTGGTAGCCCCCTACTTCCCTCCTCTGCTGGCCTGATCACCCCTAACTCTCTCCCCTGCTGGCCTGATCGCCCACAACTGCCCTCCCTTGCAGGCCTGGTCCCTCCTAACTGCCCTCCCCTGCTGGCCATCTTGTGGAAGCCATCTTGTGTCCACATGGGGGCAGCCATCTTTGACCATATGGGGGCAGCCATCTTGTGTGCTGGAGTGATGGTCAATTTGCATATTACTCTTTTATTAAATAGGATAATTTGATAATATCTCAAAATGAAATAATTACACATTTTCTATGAAACTAAAAGTATTTTCCATGAAAAATACATATATTCCTAATATATATTCCTGTATATATACATATATATAAATACTTTGTATATACCTATTTTTTATATTTAAATGGAACTGTAAAGTAGAAGACCTATAGATTGACAAAGTATTAAGAATGATGGTTTACTGAGTATTATTAAATGTACTAGAGGCCCGGTGCATTAAAATTCATGCACTAGAGAGGGGTGTCCCTCAGCCTGGCCTGCCCCCTCTCACAGTCCAGGAGCCCTCAGGGGCGGGAGGCGACCCGGTGATCAGGGGAAGGCGCCGCCCCCATCACATCTCTGCTGCTGCCACTGCCGGCAGCGCAAGTCTTGGCTGGCCCTGGTTACCTGAGCCTCAGGCATCCCTGGGCGGCTGGACAGCCACCATCCAAGGCTTGCCTGTGTCTCAGGTGTCTGCTGGGCAGCTGATTTCTGAGGCTTGCCTGTGCCTCAGGCTGACCCTGGGTGGCTGGGGGGCTTAGGGGACTGGGGAACTCCAGAGGCAGGCCTTCAGATTGGCCGGACCCACCTGGTGGCAGGCCTGGCCGTGCTGTGTGTCTGCCACCCCAGTGGGGCTGAGGGGACTGGGTGCTGCCATCTTGTGGCTATGGGTGCCACCATATTTGAGGGTGTGGCAGTCAATTAGTGTATTCTCTCCTTTTGGCTGTGGGTGCCACCATCTTCGTGATGGCGTGATGGTAAATTTGCTTATTCCTTCTTTATTACATAGGATTACATTTACTTTGATTTAAACATTTGCCAAGTTAGTGAAATATTAATTAACAAGTTATTATGTCCTATTATTTTGTTTGTTGCTTCTTATATAAGAGAAATGGACAAAAATTTTTCAAAAAATTTAGTGGCTAAAGAATAACATCAACTTACCAATAATTATTGTTTCTTAAACCCACAGAATAGAAGTTTTACTTTTTTTTTCTGTCACTGAAATAATCAGAATTCTCACAGTGTGGATTGTTTATGTCCATATGATCAGGTGTAGGTATTAGATAAATCACATGGCACATTAAGAAGCCAGATCAGCTCTGAATCGGTTCTTGTTGTCTTCCTGATTTGGTTGTTCCCAATGGCTTGGCATGTGGGATTGCTTTGACAATTGTCTGTCTCACTAGCCTATTCTTATTTTGCCTCTCAGGACAAAAATTTGCAGAGAACTGTCTTATCATTAGAATCTGCAAGCAAAGGCAAAATTACCTCTTGCTGTACTGGTGTGACTTTATTAACTGAATGTTATATTCATACTTCCTTTTAAGCATATTACAAGACAAAAATACATAACATATAACATATTAGTGTCATGCTATCATAGTACAATTCTTAAAAAGTAAGTGTTTGGTAAATGATGCTAGAAGTTTGCATAAATACTGCTAGCCTCTACATGAAAACACCACATACCCCTTGAACAGAAAACCTGGGACTATGCAGTATATTTTGAAATTAGTCTACCTACAAAATGCACTAAAGATGAGCTGTAACAGGAAGAACTAGACTAGAGTCAGACTTTGTAAGACATGTACTGCCTACTCAGATTTCTCCTTGATCCCCCAAGCACAGCAGGTAGTGGGAAAAGAAGGTACTTAAAAATGGGCATGTTAAATGAAATAAGAAACAAGGCATGCTTGTTCTCCTACTTCTGCTCTGCTTCTGTTCATGTCACAGTAAAATTTGATAGAATTAATGTTATTTTTTCCCAATAAGAATAGAAAATGTTTCTTCCATGCAGAGGATGATTAGACGGGCTGAAAATTTTCCCTATAATAATCTCTAGGCTGAACAGAGAAAGCTCAGTTGGAGTTTTATTCTTTCCATCACAAATCTGTGAGGCAAAGGAAACGTAGCATTCTGCTCCACAATTGTATAATTACCTGCTTTAAGAGTTTGGGTGTTAAGAGTACTTAATTTGAATTGGCTATGCCTCAGAGAGGTTAAAGAGGATTGGAATAAGCTGACCCTGCTAATGGTGCAGTTGATGTCTGAAGTCTTTTATTCTGTGGGCTGGTTTAGAGGCTTGGAGAAATAGATAACTCATGACACACAAATTTTATATAATTAAAGCTTGCTTAAAAAAGTGCAAAGAATATATTTTCAGCAAACCATGCTAGGAGCCAGTGAGCTAGCAGATATTCAGTAAGAATAGTTGCTTGATTCCATCCAGATTTTTAATGGAAACTAGGAGTTGCAATGCTTCCAGATTGAGGGAAGCCTTGTATTAAGGATCATCAAAAACAGTGTTATTTCCTGCCCTGGCCGGGTAGCTCAGTTGGTTAGAGTATCTCCTTATACACCAACATTGTGGGTTCTATCCCAGGTCAGTGCATATACAAGAAGAAACCATTGAATGAATCAATAAGTGGAACAACGAGTTGATGTTTCTCTCTCTCTCCCTCTCTCTCTCTCTCTCTCTCGCAAATCAATTAAAAACTTTAAAAACGTTTTATTTCTAAATTAGCACCCTAAAAATCATCAAACTACTTTAAATAATTACAAACCTATCTATTGAGAGATAGATAGATAGATAGATAGATAGATAGATAGATAGATAGATAGATGATAGATAGATAGAAAATAGATAGATATCATGCATTCTGTTCTAATATCCAGGTTTAGGGCTCAATATCTTTTCTGGAACTATATTATTATAGTCTATCCTGAAATATATAAAGGGCATTTGTTGTTTCTATGTGATTAAATATGAAAGTGGTCTTCCTAATCTTTTTTTCTAAAGACTGCTTCTTGCATAATGCACAGTATGAAATAATACCATTTGTTTGTTTCTGCCTGCACACTTTTTTCACCACTACAAGATAAGGTCCAAGAGAGAAGGGATGATGACTGACTTTACTCTCCTCAGCATCTCCATTGTCGAATACATGCTCGCTAAACATTTGTTGAATGCATGAGTGAACGAATAAGCTGCACAGTTAAAAGATGACAAGCTGAGTGTCATAATATGCCAAGGACTGACAGCTAGATGATAGGATATTTCCAAGCTCCCAGACAAACATTTCTAAGTTAAGGTAAAACTCTCAGATCTCTTGTCAGTCCAGAAAACATTCACTTTACCTCTGTCCTATAATATGAATTATTTCAGTTTTCTGAGAAAAATAATATTGGAATAAACTTTGAAGTCTTGTAATGGTACAAGATTTTGAACACTTCCTTGTCTTTGATTAGTTGTTTTTGTTGTTTTTTTTTCCTATGTCTTATGTAATTAAAAATTAGGGAAAAAATCATTTTGGGTACTGTATGTCAGAGCAGAAGCCTACCATGGAGGAATCTGTGGTTGGAAGAATGTGGAGGAGAAAGAGGTTGGTTACACAAAGAGAACTGTCAAATAAGCAAACTCAGAGGAAAAAAAAAAAGAAAAAAATCTGGAGCCAGTATCCCCAATACTGTACCAGAGAATGGGTGATAATATGGAATGGGAATAAATAAGAGTGAATACTGATGTTAGATTGAATTGCAATGAGCACCTGAAAGAAGTGACACTCTAATAATAATGAGCACCTTAGTGCCCAGATCTAGGCTCTCATTCCATTCTCCATTGAAGAGAAACAGGGTGCCTTGGCGATATCATTGATACCAAGACTAGAACAGTAAAATTATAAGATGAGCCTGGAACATCCTGATATATAAAAAGCCAGGGGCCATCACAACCTAAATGACCAGAAGGATGACTGAACAGCAGGCTACGTGGGGCAACCAGGCCAGCAGGGTGGTTAGTGAGGGATGACCAAACTACTGAATAGCAGGCTGCGTGGGGTGACCAGGCCAGCAGAGGGGGGCAGTTGGGGGAAACCAGGCTGGCAGGAGGGCAGTTGGAACAACCAGGCCAGCAGGGGGGGCAGTAAGGGGCAACCAGGCCAGCAGGGGGGGGGGCAGTTAGGGGCGACCAGGTTGGTGGGGAGGGCAGTTAGGGGCAATCAGGCCAGCAGACAGAGGCAGTTAGGGGTGATCAGGCAGGCAGGTGAGCAGTTAGGAGCCAGTGGTCCCAGATTGTAAGAGGAGTGTCTGACTGCTGGTTTAGGCCTGATCCCGGACATCCCCCGAGGGGTACCAGATTGGAGAGGGTGCAGGCTGAGCTGAGGGTACCCCCCACCCATGCACAAATTTTGTGCACTGGACCTCTAGTATTGTTATAAAAAGCAGGAAATTGCTGAAAGAATAATGGAGGCTTCTTGAAAAACTAAATTGTTGACAATTTGAGTGAGCATTAAAATAATGGTTTCAATAGATTATAATCCTTAGAAGAAGAAAAAAACAACCATCCTATGTAATAAAGAGGGAATATGCAAATTGACAGTCACACTGTCACAAAGATGGCGGCACCCACTGTGGAGGCAGGGGTTTTTGTAACACAAGATGGCTGCATCCACAACAGAGGCCAAGTTCCCATAATGAACTTTAAGAAGCAATCAGCAGGGACCTGAGGCTGTGTGGTGCTGGGCGGGGTCAAGGGATTTGAGGCTGTGCCCCCCACACGGTGGAGCTTGACAGGGAACCTCAGGCTGTGCCCCATGCCCCAGCGCCAGGCCAGGGGACATCAGGCCACACCCCCCACCCTGGCACTAGGCCAGGGATCCTGAGGTTACGCCCCCCCACCCAGCAGGGCTTGACAGGGGACCTCAGGCTACACCCCTTGCCCAGGCACTGGGCCAGGGGAACTGAGGCCGCACCCCCTGCCCGGCGGGGCTTGACGTGGTTCCTCAAGGTGTGCCACCTGCCATGGTGCTGGGCTGGGGGACCTCAGGCTGCTCTCCCTGGCCGGGGCCAGGGGACCTGAGGTTGTGCTGGGAGACCTGAGGCTGTGACCCCATCCAGCATGTGCAAGAGGACCAGAGGCTGCACCCTCCTCCCGGCACTAGGCCAGAGGACCTGAGGCTGCCCCCCCCCCCCCAGCAAGGCTTGGCAAGGGTGGGACCAGCCGGGTCTGGATCTAGCCCAATGGGGGTAGGGCCTGCTGGGTCTGGGTCTCACGTGATTTTGAGGCACCACGGGTGGGTGGGGACTTGACTCTGGGTCCCGTGGTGTGCCCCAGACTCTGACAGGAGGAAGATTTTCATATACATTTTACTAATTTTCTTTTATCTCTGACACTTCTATTATAGAGAAAGAGCAAATAGCAATATTAAAATATTTCCTCTAATTAATCCCCTTTTAATGTGCATGAATTTTATGCACCAGGCCACTAGTATTGATATAAATGAATAAATACATACATTGAAAGATTAATTAGGTATGAGATATGTGCACAATTTCAAATTGTCTTTCTACAAAATACTTAAGATGAATAAATTGGTAGAGTATCTTTCTAATAGAGAAGCTTAGCTGGCACAATGTGATCAATATGATAAAGCCAGTAATGTGAATATCATCAAGATAAATTAAAAGCATGCATCACCTGAGAGCATGCAGTGAGGACACATTATCACTCTGTGATATTCTCACAGAAGAAATATATCTTGAATGTAACCATTTTTTAGGCACATAGACACGGGACAAAGACATAGAAATAAGATCTGTCTGGTCGGCAAAAGGATAGGAAGGTAAGGAAGGGAATTGAAAAAATAAAATGAATGCCATTATGATGGGGATGGTTTGGGTTTTCAGGTGTTTAGGATAAAGACAAGGTCAATGCCATTATTTCTTAAGCTCTGAATTTACCACTTAGATAGGAAATAGGTGTCATCTGAGTTTATCAACATAGGCTCAAGTTTAAGCATATTGGATTGTTGTCCTTGTGCTTTATTTTCATTGTGATTGTTTGCTATTTTAGCCTAATTAACAGTTGATCAATGTCTTCTTATTTCTACCACTAAGGCAATAGATACAATTCTGCCATTGATCCCATAATCTAATTTGCCCTATGTGATTTTAAGCTAATTTGGACTATTTTTTTCTATCAACATTAAGACTTTTTAAAACATTTGACACAATACTTTCTCCTAAATCTTCAAATTGGATTATTTCAGTGATTTTTCAATTCATGTGCAGCAAGAATTTTTAAAACATTCAATGCCTGACAATTTAGTCAGGGGCACTGACCTCTTTTCCCTTAGATTTTCAAATAAAAATATGACAAGAGTCAACACAACAATAGCCATCCAGTGTGAAAAAATTAAAACTATTTTTTTTTGAATCGGCAAAATAATAATATATTTTTGGTGGACCTCAGAAGTTCAGTAACTAGTTTACTTGCCATAAGATGAAAAATGTTGAAAATTGCTGTATTATTTGATTGTTGCCAATGTCCCTTTCCCTGTTTCTAGTTCCCCAAGAATAGATTTTAGACTCCTTTCAATTCATGTTTCACAATTCTACCACCTTCTCTCCAAGGCAGTCTATATGCTACAATCATTTTTTAAAAAATTAAATCCACTCACTTAAGGCATTACAAATAATGCTGAGAATATTTTAGAAATAAATTATCCGAAAGAGTTGTACAGAGAGGAAGAAGATGAAAGGATGGGGGGGAAAAAGAAAAAATATATATAAATATCTTGAATTCTATTGCATGCCTAGTTCTAAACACTGGAAAAATCCAGAGGAATTTTAAACAAAATCCATCACTCTTTTTCTTCATCTCAGTCTCTTTTACTGGGCTGAGTATTTTTTCTGGCTTCTGACTTTATTCTCACTCATACTCTTTTTAGCTATTTTTTTCCCCTGGAAATATTTTTTTGGTTGGCATTTCAGGATTTCAAAACTGTTAAGTGATCTAAAGTTTACTCTAAGGATATATTTATTTCTCCAGACTCTTTTGTGAAATGAGATCACTACAGCCATGTAACTGGATTTGCTTTATCACTCAATCAATACTTCTTTCACTGAGCAGTGGCAAGAGGAATTTCAGGGAAAGCAGCGGCTGTAAGGGAAAATGAGTTTGAACAGAAATGGGGGCACACAGACTTACTGGAGAATTGTTTTTAAAGTAATATAAAGAAATAAAGATTTATAGTATGAGAATCATTGCACCAACAAAAACATCTTATAGTCCTTTTCTTTCTTACTCTGTGTATCCTTCTTTAGGTCTCTTGCATCTATGCCCAGATCTTCCCCACCTATTTGTTCTACTTTATTTTACTGTTTTATTGACAAGACCATTGACCCTAATTCTCCTGTCTGTCTTAGTTCCCTTTCCCTTTCCAAGGAAATTCTTAAAAATTAACAGAATCCAGGAATTCCATTAAATAAAAAGTTGTTAATATAAATGCATTTACCTGAGGGTTCCAAATACACACATAGTTTCATGCAATTTTCACAAAAATCTTGATTATTTTGAAGGTAGTATTGATGTTAAAAATGTATTATTAGCACTACTTTATAAATAAGAAAAGACAAACATTGAGAAACTAAGTAACTTATATAAAGAAGCTTGAATAAGATTTAGATGTAAATTATGACTCCTAAATGCAGTTTTTGACATTTATTAATTTCTCCAAAGTTTTTGGCATTCTTGTTTTTACATAGGCATATCTATACTAATAAAAGAGAAACATGCAAATTGACCATCACTCCAGTACACTCACCAGCCAATCAGAGCGAGTATGCAAATTAACCAAACTAAGATGGCAGCCACCATGGAGCTGGAGCGAGCAGGATGCTAGAATTGCCCCTAGCGATGGAGGAAGCCAAGCTTCCCGCCCGTCCTGGCTGGCCCTGGCTTTCGCTCAAGGCTACAAAGTTTCAATTACAGAAGATAAATAAATCCCAACAAAGATGGCGGCCACCACGGAGCTGGAGCAAGCATGAGGCTTGGGTTGCCCTGCCGATGGAGGAAGCCAAGCTCCTGCAGCCCTGGCCTGCCCTGGCCTCAGCTCAAGGCTACAAAGTTTCAATTATAGAAGATAAATAAATCCCAGACACCTGGTTCCAGCTGGCCCTGGCCTATGCTTGGGTCGCCGGCGGGGAAGTGGCTAGCCTGCAAACCACCACAGGCCCCTTGCCCAGGCTTCCCCACGCCCCAGGGGAACCCCCAACCTGATCCAGGACACACTTCAGGGCAAACCAGCCGGCCCACACCCATGCACCAGACCTCTATCCTATCTAATAAAAGACTAATATGCAAATTAACCATCACTCCAACACACAAGATGGCTGCCCCCATGTGTACACAAGATGACTGCCACAAGATGGCCAGCAGGGGAGGGAAGTTGGGAGGGACCATGCCTGCAGGGAAGGGCAGTTGGGGGGGACCCATGCCTGCAGGGGAGAGCACTTGGGGGGGGGGACCAGGCCTGCAGGGGAGGACAGTTGGGGGGGACCAGACCAACAGGGGAGAGCAGTTAGGGGCAATGAGGCTGGCAGGAGAAGGCAGTTAGGGGTGACCGGGTTGGCAAGGGAGGGCAGTTGGGTGGGACCAGGCCAGCAGGGGAGGGCAGTTAGGGGTGACCAGGCTGGCAGGGGAGGGCAGTTAGGGGTTACCTGGCTGGCAGGGGAGCAGTTAGGCATCAATCAAGCTGGCAGGGGCGTCTTTAGGGGGTGATCAGGCTGGCAGGCAGAAGCGGTTAAGGGCAATCAGGAAGGCAGGCAGGGAAGCAGTTGGGAGCCAGCAGTCCTGGATTGTGAGAGGGATGTCCGACTGCCCGTTTAGTCCCAGTCCTACTGGGATCGGGCCTAAATGGGTAGTTGGACATCCCTTGAGGGGTCCCATATTGGAGAGGGTGCAGACTTGGCTGAGGGACACCCCCCCCATGCACGAATTTCGTGCACCAGGCCTCTAGTATATGTATAAATGTATATATTTACATATGTATATCTTATGTATATAGATAAGATAGAAACTTAAGCACAAATAATTACATACATTGTTGATACTACATTTTTAAATAAACTGTTAGATAAATTAAGAATAAGGAAAAAATTTTTATGTTATCTTCAATTATTCCTTCTTTGATGTCCTTTCTTTCTTTGGGTAGGTCTTAGTTTTTGACCTATATTGTTTCCCTTCTTTCTAAAGAAATAATTTTTTTAAATTGATTTTTAGAGAGAGAGGAAGAGACAGGGAGAGAAAAAACAATTAGGAAGAGAAATATTGGTGTGATATTCAAACATAGATCAACTGCCCCCTGCATACCCCCTACTTGGGATCGATCCCACAATACAAGCATGTGCTCTGACTGGGAATCAACAGGCAACCTTTTGGTGCATGGGGCAATGTCCAGCCAACTGAGCCACACAGGCCAGGACAGAACTTAATATGACTTACAAGACACGTCTACTGGCAACAAATACCCTCACATTTTATTTGTCACAATGGCTAGGAAAATCCGGCTGAACTACCACTGAACCCTCTGGCTAGGAAAGACTACTGGCTCCCCTCTGTAGATGGGCAGTCTCTGGCTTGGCTTTCTGCTCAAGTGCCACTGTAGGATGGGCTAAGTTACTTCCTTGCTACTCTATTTAGGCTTCTTGCTCAAGATGGAGGCTATATTTAGCCAAAGAGGGGGCTTATAATTTGCTTCAAAGCAGAGACAGGGCTGTAGAATGGTCTCAATGGCTGGTATAACTTATTGGTTCAAGAACTAAATCAGGCAGAACTACCTTCCTAGCTTCCTGTACAGACAGGGCCACAAGTTTGCTTCTGTAAATGAGTTGGCTAGGCTCTTTTCTTGGATGCTGCTGTAAGTGGTCCTTTAAGATGGGCTACACAGCTTCACTCGTGCCTGGTCAGGCTTCCTGTTTAGGCGAAACTGAAGGCTAGCTTCTGAAATTGACAGGACTTCCAGTTTGCTTCCCTGCTCTGATGGGGTGAAATAATAGACTGCAAGACTGGTTTGGTTTGTTGCTTGGGTACCTGAGACAGGAAGAAATGCTTGCTTGGCAGACAAGTCCACTAACTCAACTCTGAAAATGGACAGATCTGAATAGACATGTTTCAAAGAAGACATATGGATGGCCAACAGGTACATGGAAAGATACTCAAAATCAGTAATCATTAGGAAAATGCAAATCAAAACCATAATAATATGTTACTTTACACCTGTTATAATGGCTGTCATCAAAAGATAAAGATAAGTGTTGGTGAAATGTAGAGAGAAAGGAACCTTCATGCACTATTGGTGGAATGTAAATTGGTGCAGCCACTATGGAAAACAGTATAGAGATTTCTTCAAAAAGTAAAATAATAGAACAATCATAGGATCCAACTCTTCCACTTTTGGGTATTTATCTGAAGAAAACAAAAACACTAACTTGAAAAGATATATGACCCACTCCCCTGTTCTTTGCAGCATTATTTACAATAGCCAAAATATGGAAACAACCTCAGTATCCATCAATGTATAAATGGATAAAGAACAAAATATTAGCCATAAAGAAAAATTAAATATTGTTACTGTGACAACATGAATGAAACTTGTGGCATAATGCTAAGTGAAATACATCAGACAGAGAAAGACAAACATTGTAAGATTTTCTTATATGTTGAATCTAAAGAAAAAGAAAAAAATTAAAACAAAACAAAATTTACATTAAAACAAACAAACAATAAAGCAGCTCATAGATACAGAGAACATATTGGTGGTTACCAGAGAAGAAGGGGGGGCCAAGGGTGGGAGAAATGGATGAAAAGCACCCAAAGGTCCAAACTTTTATTTATAAAATAAACGTCATAGGGATGCAATGTACGCCATGGTGACAATCCTATCTAATAAAAGAGTATTATGCAAATTGACCATACCTCCACTACACCCACAAGCCACACCCACCAGTCAATCAGGAGCAAGTATGCAAATTAACCCAACCAAGATGGCTGCGATCATGGTGCTACAGCAAGCAGGAGGCTTGGGTTTCCCCGGCAATGGAGGAAGCCAAGCTTCCCTGCTGCCCTGGCCGGCCCAGGCCTACACTCAAGGCTACAAAGTTTCAATTATAGAAGATAAATATCCCAACAAAAATGGCGGCAGCCACAGAGCTGGAGAGAGCAGGAGGCTTGAGTTGCCCCTGGCGATGGAGGAAGCCAAACTCCCGCAGCCCTCGCCTGCCTTGGCCTCCACTACAAAGTTTCAATTATAGAAGATAAATAAATCCCAACAAAAATGGCTGCGGCCACGGAGTTAGCAGGAGGCTTGGCTCCACTCAAGGCTACAAAGTTTCAATTATAGAAGGTAAATAAATCCCAACAAAAATGGCTGCAGCCACAGAGTTGGAGAGAGCAGGAGGCTTGAGTTTCCCCCAGCAATGGAGGAAGCCAAGTTTCCGCAGCTCTGGCCTGCCTTGGCCTCCGCTTAAGGCTACAAATTTTCAATTATCAAAGATAAATAAATCCCAGAAACCAGGGCCACTGCTTGGGTTGCTGGGGGGATGGCCAGCCTGAAAACCACCACAGGCCCCTCGCCCAGGCCCCCCCGTACCCCAAGGGAACCCCCACCTTGATCTGGGACACCCTTCAGGGCAAACCAGCCAGCACCCACCCATGCACCAGGCCTCTATCCTATCTAATCCTAGCTAATAAAAGAATAATATGCAAATTGACCGTCACTCCAACACACAAGACAGCTACCCCCATGTGGTCAAAGATGACTGCCCCCATGTGGACAAAAGATGACCGCCACAAGATGGGCAGCAGGGGAGGGCAGTTGGGAGGGACCAAGCCTGCAAGGGAGGGCAGTTGTGGGCGATCAAGCCTGCAGGGGAGGGAAGTTAGGGGTGACCAGGCTGGCAGAGGAGGGAAGTTGGGGGCCATCAAGCCTTCAGGGAAGGGCAGTTGGGGGGAACCCAGGCCTGCAAAGGAGGGAAGTTGGGGGTGACCGGGCCTCCAGGGAAGGGCAGTTGGGGGGGACCCAGGCCTCCAGGGGAGAGCAGTTAGGGGGAACCAGGCCTGCAGGGGAGGGCCGTTAGGGGTGACCAGGCCTGTAGGAGAGGGCCGTTAGGGGTGACCAGGCCGGCAGGGGAGGGCACTTAGAGGTGACTAGGCCTGAAGGGAAGGGGAGTTAGGGGCAATTAGGCTGGCAGGGGAGCAGTTAGGCATCAATCAGGCTGTCAGGGGAGTGGTTAGGGGATGATCAGGCTGGCAGGCAGAAGCGGTTAGGGGCAATTAGGAAGGCAGGCAGGAGAGCAGTTGGGAGCCAGCAGTCCTGGATTGTGAGAGGGATGTCCGACTGTCCGTTTAGTCCTGATCCTACCAGGATTGGGCCTAAATGGGCAGTTGGACATCCCTCCAGGGGCCCCATATTGGAGAGGGTGCAGGCTGGGCTGAGGTACACACCCCCCTGTGCACGAATTTCATGCACCAGGCCTCTAGTAGTTAATAACACTGCATTGCACAACAAAAGTTACTAAGACAGTAAATCTTTGAAGTTCTCATCACAAGAGAAAAATTGCAACATGTATGGTGACAAATGGTAACTAGATTTATAGGGTTGATCATTTCAGTGTATACATATATTGAATCATTTATGTTGTAAATATGAAACTAATATAAATTTATATGTCAATTATACCTCAATTTAAAATAAAATTTAAAAAAAATAACTTCCCTGCTTACTACTGGATCCTCCTAGAAACTTTACATCAACTTACTTTGCAGCCAGGATTGACAACTATGTCCAAAGTTCAAGTGAGTCCAGCAGATATCTATTATAGACTAGAAGTAGTGAATCTGGAACTGTGCTCAAAAGGGTCCAGAGACTACATTTAAGCTGCACAAACACATGATCTAACCCTCAAATCATCTATGACCTAATTGGGATTTCTTATACCTAGCTGATAGAGAATGGAAAAGCACAAAGTCAGTACAAAGATAAAATAGCTTGGTATATATGTATATCTCATGAACCAGTTATGCTGCATAGTCCCATGCAAGATTGGCCCTGAAAGACAGTGGTGAGGTGTATACTCTCTGTAGGCAGAGTGTAGGTAGTGCACCTGATCATCTACTTCGTGTAGAAAAAGACTTGACCTGGCCCTGGCAAGTGTGTTCATTGGTTGGAGCACTGGCCATCATACTGAGGGTTGTGAATTGGATTATTGGCCAAGGACACGTACCTGGGTTGCAGATTCAATCCCCTGTCCCCGGTTCAGACACATAAGAGAGGCAACCAGTCAATGTCTCTCTCTCTTTCTCCCTCCCTCCCTTCCACTGTCTCGAAAAATCCTCTCTCTCTCTCTCTTTCCCCCACCCTCACTTTCTACTCTCTCTAAAAATCAATGGAAAAAATATCAAGTGAAGATTAACAAACAAAAGCAAAAGAAAGAAAGAGAATTGACCTGGATTAAGGACATACAAGAGGCATGTGGACCTTGTATAACAGGTCAATTCTCATCATTGAACATCTACTGCAGAAGAGGCACTAAACAACCAAATACAGAAGATGATTTATTAAATTAAATGTCAGCCACGTTTTGTCACTGGGAATTCCAGTACTCATGACATAGATCTTTAAAGGAATAGCCATGGCAATATATTTGAAGTTTATGCAAAGGTGCACTGGCATGGTCTGTCTCACACCAGGTGATGTAGCTCTTGATGCTGCTTAGTACCAGATGTGACAGTAACTGAGAATGATGTCAATTCCACAACATAGCACACTCCACCAATAAGAAGAATCAGTGAATTTGCTTACAATGAGCTTCTTAGAAGCTGGAAAGGGCAATGATTCATTGTGAATGGGAGAGGCACATATTCTAGAAATGGCTTTGTTTTCCTTTTGTGCTTTTGTTCAGCCAGCTCCACTGTTTAAATACTTATAATGTGTCTGATCTACCAACTTGAGATCTCCTATAGTATTCTTAAATCAAGGACCCTTTACAGCAAAAGTGCTGCAACAGTATGCACATGACCATAGTCAGCCGCAAAATTCACTGCCCTTAAACTGCTCATCTAATAAAGCAGCTGAAGTGCCATCTTGCAAATACAATTGAGAGGATGAGATATTTTCATTCAGAATGGGATATAATTCTTAAATGAATGGCTATGGTACAGTGTTTGTTTCCAATAGATAGAATACGTGGGCCTGAGAATGAAGGGATGGAAGGAGCAGTGGTCCCTTCACTATCACTCCCAAAGCCCATTTAAAACATTTGTTCTTCCTGTCCCTAGGCTCTTGAAGACTAGATTGTGTCACTTTCACAGGGAGATGCACTGAAACTATTACTAGACTTAAAGTTATAACTGTTGTTTATGACTTTGGGCTCTTTGTGTCAGTTGATCAGCAGGTGCAGAGGAAGTTACCCTACTGGCAAAGGTAATTAATTGTGATGATCATGATGGCTTCTGTTCCATAATGAAGGCAGGACAGATTGTATTTGGCAATCAGGAAGTCCTCTGAGTAGTTCTTGGTGCTCCTCTGCCTAGTATTAATTGAAAATTGACCAGTAAAGAGATTCATCTTGAAAAAAGCAGGGTAACTACAGCTCAAAATCATCATTGATCAAAGTCTCCACCACGAAACCACATAGACTAATAAAAGTACAAGTTTAGGGTAAGGGGACAGTCTTGACTGAGTAGCAGAAAAGGTAGATGATGGATATCAATTGTAGCCTTAAGCCAACTACAGCAGTGTGGGCTGCTGTTCATTGCACTGACCTTTTTATTGTAAATTTTCTCAGAAATTGTGTGGCCAATCATTAGCCTAGAGATAATAAACAAAATGTGAGAAGTAGTAGATCTGATCTGTACAATGAGTGGACCATTGTGGAGACTAAAGATGGTACCCCATTTAGATTATCTTTACTAGGACAGTATATTCCAGCTGCCTTAAGAGATAGTTTTTAATAATTTATAGCTTCCCCCTCTTTCAAAGAGTTACTGCTGTCCAAATAGGATAGGTCAGTGGTTGGCAAATGGCGGCTCACGAGCCACATGCGGCTCTTTGTCCCCTTGAGTGTGGCTCTTCTACAAAATACCACAGCCTGGGCGAGTCTATTTTGAAGAAGTGGTGTTAGAAGAAGCTTAAGTTTAAAAAATTTGGCTCTCAAAAGAAATGTCAATCGTTGTACTGCTGATATTTGGCTCTGTTGACTAATGAGTTTGGGATAGGTTATGCTCAATCACAGGGAGCAACCTATAGTCAATGATTACCTGACAACAGTACTTACGATTCTCTTGCCTCTAGCTGAGACCAATTTGTGGGATTCATTATGTTACAGAACTTATGGAATCAGACTGAATCTAACCCCCAGCTTTGATCTCATCCCCAATTAACTCCATCCCCTAATTAGGTAGGATCGGGCCTAAACAGTCAGTCAGACATCCCTCTTACAATCCAGGACTACTGGATCCCAACTGCTCGCCTGCCTGCCTTCCTGATTGCCCCCAACCACTTCTGCCTGCCAGCCTGATCACCCCCTAACCACTCCCCTGACAGCCTATTGATGCCTAA
This sequence comes from Plecotus auritus, assembly GCF_963455305.1. NCBI lineage: Eukaryota > Metazoa > Chordata > Mammalia > Chiroptera > Vespertilionidae > Plecotus > Plecotus auritus. Next base: position 156,423,505 of record NC_137774.1, read on the forward strand.
CTGCTCCCCTGCCAGCCTGTTTGCCCCTAAGTGCCCTCCCCTGCCGGCCTGGTCACCCCTAACTGCCCTCCCCTACAGGCCTGGTAACCCCCCCGAACTGCTCTCCCCTGCAGGCCCGGTCGCCCCCTACTTCCCTCCTCTGCTGGCCTGGTCACCCCTAACTGCCCTTCCCTGCAGGCTTGATCGCCCCCAACTGCCCTCCCTGCTGGCCCTCTTGTGGTGGCCATCTTGTGTCCCCATGGGGGCAGCCATCTTTGACCACATGGGGGCAGCCATCTTGTGTGTTGGAGTGATGGTTAATTTGCATATTACTCTTTTATTAGATAAGATATATTCTGGGCATTTTCTAGCTGATCTCTTACTATTGGTTAAGGCATTAATAGGGCCAAGTGTTTATGTATACTTGATTTTATGTCATCTCTCTAGACTATGGCCCAGGATCCCAGGACATTAGACTTCTTTTCATAACACTGAGCTTATGTCTAGGTCTGGTGTTGGCTTTGTCCTGAGGGAGGGTCATGCTACTGATACGTTTATCCCTAAGTGTGAGAGAAAGTCATGCAGCTGCTGTTTACCGAGTTTTGGACAGTGCTGGAATGTGTGGATGGGGATGACCACAGAGCTGAGGGCAAGGACCCTTGTTGTACGTTACAGAGCTAGGGGGATCTGGAGCCCAGCCTCTAGCTCTCCTTATACCATCATGTACCAGGACAGAATTCTTAAACTGAGGATAGGGAACTCATACCTGAACTTCAAGTGATTATAAAGATTTGTTTTCAAGGTAAAAGAATTGAACATTATTTAATGACTTTTAGTTTATGTATATATTTTAATTCTTTAATCAAATATATGTATATCTTAATATTTATTCTTGAAAATGGTGGGTTGGAAAAGCATTATATTTACTAGTTTAGACCTTAATTTCCATAGTTGTATCCAGGTAACTTTGTACCTTTGTATAAGGTATAATATTATAATATGTCCAAGCACATATTATACTCCATGCACAGTATTTTTTTTTCCTTTTGTTCATTTCATCTAAACATTTGTTTTTGGAAAATCTTACATGCCTGAGTTGGGAAATGCACATTAACTCATCTTTCCTATGAGCTTATTTCATTTTGTTCTATACTGTCTCTGATACTAACCTCATTATGTCTATTTGTATTATTTCTGGTTTTGATATAGTTTGTAACACCTCTCTATTTTTGTTTCATATGAGAACCTTATTAATATTCCATTTACTTGCTCTTATAAAATTCTTAATTGAAATGCTAAACAGGATATTAAATCAGATGGAAGAGAAGAGTGACCTCTATGACAGACCATAAGACAACTTCCTCAATATAATGTGTTGCTATTTATCATGTCTTTTGATATATTACTTCAGATAGTGTTTATAACTGTAAAATCATTTTAATATTGTTAATACAAGTTTTGGTTGAAAATTTATGACTCTCAAGGTCAGTTTAAAAAAACTATAAGGAAAATAATTCTATTTTATAAAAAAAAATCACCAGTTAAAGTATTATATGATGAATATTTGCCTTAATTAGGATTTAAAGATTTTTTTTTTATTCAGAACGCTATCATGAAACATAGTTAAATAGAAAAAATGGACTTTGTTTTAGCATATTGTAAAAGTGGGATTGTTGTAGGAAAAGATGAATGCCTTGTAGGAGTTGACTCAACACATGTCTATAATATTTACTCTTTCTTCTAGGGTCATTTTATCAGAGCACAGAGTTTTCTGCTTGACAACCAAAAAATTAACATGTTTTAAAATGACTGAATTAAACTCATTAACTAACTGAGAAGATTTTGGAAGATTCTGACAATATTTTAAAATAATGTGGAAGTCTTCATTCCAAAACAGTGAAAAAACTAAGAACATTTTGATATATTCATGTAAGATATAACTTAAAACACTTATTCCACCGAATGAACATATTTTGAAGGCATATCATCCTCCTGTTTAAAAAGATTTCAATTACGTATTGTGTTTTTCTTCTAAAATCATGAGAGGAGTAGTTAGTTGTTACAGTTTTTCTTTAATTTGAGGCCACAGGGTACCTACTGACCATTTTTAGCCATCCTAGTATATATTGCCATTCTACTATTAATAAAATATACCAGTTAAGAGGCTAACATAGACAGCTGGCTTCAAGATGGCAGCAGAGTAGGTAGATCTTTCTCACATCTCCTCCTAGAACCAAACTGGAAATTAAACTAAACTGGGAAATATTCACCCTGAATTACCAACTGAAGACATGCTAAAGAGGAATCATTTAAACAAGGAAAGGCAGAAACCATCTCAAGACTGGTAGGAAGGGCAGGGTCGAGAGAAGGGCTGGCCCGCTCCCACCTAACTTTTCCAATTTAATGAGTTCCATGTTAAATTGAATGAATCTACTTACTACTTTATGAGGAAATTCAAATTGGGCATCAAGAACAGAGGAGGAGCCTCCAGAACTCTACTGTGATTCATGCCAAAAATAATTCAACATTGATGGAGAGCAAATATAAGTTGTGAAAGGTTATTTTACATAATAGTAATATTGTATATATTTATGGTTATTTCTTTCTCCATGTTTAACTGTTATAACTATAAAAAACATCATAACTATATTAAATGTTTTCATTCAATGAGTAGTATATATAAAAGTATATGTATAAAAATAAATAAGTTGAAAGTAGACATCACAGCAAAACAAGCAGATATTCAGTAACAATGTCAGATTTAATCTAAAATTATCCCTCAACCTCCCTTAATTAAATTATTTTTGATTTTCATATATTTTGCCACAAAATAATAAATATATTCTACAAAAATTTCAAGAAAGAAATACTCTTACCTATCATGATTTGTAATTTTACTTACAAAAGAATAAACTTCAGAAATGTTAGGTATGTATATTTCAAGCTTATTAGGTCCAAATACTTTGCCAACCCCATTAAATTCCTTAACTCATTTGCTAATTAAAGTCACCAACATTCTGTCTGGGGCTTCAGAGAATGTCAGTTATCCCTCCAAATAGATGAGTCAGTTGTTGTATTATAAATTTGGGCTATGGAAAACTTTTATAATAGTAGCAGTCATGTTTATTGACTTCATTTCTAAATAAAAAACCTGAAGGTGTTATACATATTAAAGTGTTGTGGGAGAAACTATAAAGTTTAACCATTCTGTTTTAAAATCATTATCTATTTTTTTCTTTATTGATTAAGGTATTACATATTTGTCCTTACCCCCCATTGCTCCCCTACCCCTAACCCCACTCATGCCCTCAACCCCCTGGTGTCTGTGTCCACTGGTTAGGCTTATATGCATGCATACAAGTCCTTTGGTATCTATTTTATCTCTTTATCCTGTGGATTTGGCAACCATAGACTATCTGGCACTGAAATGTCATTTTAACCTTCAGGCTTCACAAATTTCATTCACATTAAACCACATCTCATAAGTACAGAATGTCATGGGGTCCAAATGCATGCTCTAGATCTTTAGCTATAATCACCCCCACTGTTAGATAAAAAGTTAATATTAGAGTGTTTATATTCTGGACACCTAGGGCATAAATAAATTTTATTTCTTAGATGAGTCACTTAAAAAATGAGCTTGTTCAGGGAATACTGGTTTTTGAGTCTATGAAAAATGAAAAAAATATGTGGAATGGAATCGGAGTATGGAAAGATCAAAATGAAAGTTCACACTAAATGATGCCTCTTTTCATTCAAGTAAATGTCAGCTATCAATTTCAGAACACTGTCCTGATTTTTACGAATAGAGCCCTGGGTACAGTGGGTAAAATGATGAATATAAAGATTATAGAACTTTGAGAATTAATAAATTTTTTTCACTGTAGAAAAGAGGGCAATTACTTTTGCACACAGGACGTAGGGGTCATTTTCAGAGGCTTTCATTGGAAATGTAGCCCTTTAAGTGGCATTTCACTCTGGAATATTAAAAAGCAATTTTATAGGCCAGTTTTCTTTAGCTGAAGTCAAGTGGAATATAGAAATCATTCTACAAAAATTTCAAGAAAGAAATACTCTTACCTATTAACTTTTATGACAGCCACCCAAAAAGTTTTATTGACGTAAATCCCAGGAGCAACTTGATGGTCCCTAATCGGAGAAATACAACTGAAAGAATAGAGCAATAAAAAAGGTCACTCAGCTACACTTTACTCCCAACCCGCATAAGAATCTTGGAGGCATCTGTAGTATAAACTAACCGATAAGTTGTACAGGCACCAGGTATATAGAAAACTACCCTGGCATGTTTGGGTTTAATTCCTGATGCTTCTGGAAATAACCTATTACATCATTTACAATCCTCATAGATTCACTGTAAGGAAATGTAATATATTATTACTTTAAGAAAATAATGTCACAACAGAGCAAACTGGAAGACTGCAATGAACTTTATAGTAAAAGATTATTATAGAAATATATGAACTTTGTAAGTAAAATAATTACCAGAGTAATTATTTCCGTTAGAAAAATATTATGCCTCTGGAGTATGACAGTTTTAAAAATATCAAAATACCATTGTTTTATGTTTGAACTTAATCCTATATAATAAAAGGCTAATATGCAAATTGTTCCCTTGACCAGGAGTTCTACCGGGAGTTTGACCAGGGGGCTGGCCGGCTGCTTGTGGCCCCTCCCCGCAGCGGGACCCTACCTTTGCACCAATTTTGTGCACCGGGCCCCTAGTTTAATATAAAATTTAATTTAATTTAAAAAGAGGATGGGAAGATTTATGTGTGCTACAGATAAAGATGGACCCAAATGGTACACAACAGTTCCTAACCATAGTACTGTCTACTGGGATGTTGATGAATGTTATTAATATCCCCACTCCAAATGGTTTGAAGTAAGACACTTATTAGCTCATTTCAAAATCTGAAGGTATGACTATTTGAAGGTAGGTTAATTCAGAGCCATAAAAAATCCATATACTACACAGGATTTTTTCATCTACTCTGCCCTCTTCAGCAGTTTGGTTTTTGTGCTAAGGTGAGAAATTTCCCCAGAGAACTCTGCAGAATCTACAGAGTGTATGTTGGTCATAATGCGTTATATTCTCATTCCTAAATGAATCACTATTAGCACAGGGAAAAGAATGACCAAATTTATTGTAATTTAATGGAAATTAACTCCCGCCTGGGAGGATGGGGAGAAAAGTATGAACAAATCAGGGGCTCTCTATATAAGAAAGCAAACAAATATTAAGCAGATAATCCAGTGTATTTTTTCACACCAATAGTGTTGGAACCAGTTGACTTATTAGGAGAAACTTTGTGAATCAATAAACTGATTTGACTCATCCTATAAAACTAAGGGAAGGAAAAGAGAAAGGATTATTCAAAATGAAGAATTATATACATTTCCCCCTGAAGAGATAGCCTAGCATTGATTTTTAAAACCTAGTTAGTCCCAGAAACTAGGGCAGGATTTGAAGATATTTTTAATAATATTCTGTCTGTCATGAATTTGAAATAAACAGAACTAAAATATATTTGAGTGATTTGAGCTGAGCTGACATGCCTCCTACTTTTTCGTCAAATCAAGATTATTATTTTTTTAACCTTTGATTTTAAGGCTTTAAGATAAACAGTTTATATTTACATAGCATATTCAATTTAGGGAATAAGAAGCAGTCCATAAATTGATTTACTAACTATAGACCATATTTTGTACTTAATTATTCACCATTATATTCCTATTTAGAGTATTAGGACAAAAATGTAATTTTTCCCAATACTGAAATAAATTCAGCCATGTCTGCTGGGCTATTTGAAAGCTAGTCAATCATATAAATTAACACTCAGTTACAGCTTAGAATCGCTCCCAAACATTTTAACTATAGAAGCACAGCAAAAGTCTCTTGCTGATATATAACTGGGGAGAAAGTAGAGAGGAGAGCAAAAGAGAAGGAAGGGAAAGATAAGAGACTGGGGAGAGGGAAAAGAGAACAGGAGAGTAGAAAAAATCAAGAAGTGTTTATAAGAATAGTAGATAAGAAATACTTAAATCTTTAAAAAAGAGTGACATTAAATTAACTGCTTTATTTAGAAAAAAAATTAAGCATGCCATATTGTGTGTGTGAAAATGAAATTAATTATAAAGTCCCAGAATGTATATTTAAAAAGAATAGTCAATATTTGGATTAGAAAAATATATTGGCCATAAACATAATACCGCGATCCTTATCTTTGTTCAAGTAATGTTTTGTACATTTTATGTAAACAATAAATTAAGATGCACTGCCATTGATAAGTTCAAATTAAACCCAATAGTGTTTGAAATAGAAACAAGCCAAATACCACCTCTTATATTTAACCAAACAGATATGATTTTAAGGAAAGGCAGGGTGATTTAGTGAAAAGACTCTGTCATTCTCAGTAGCAGAACTTGTTTTGAATCTACGTTAAAAATATTAACCTTTTCTGTTAAACAAATATAAATTTTATTAATGTATCTTAATAATAAGACATCATGATAAGACATCTAGAAATAAATTAATGTATATTCATTTGTGTAAAATACATGTATTTGTGTGTATGAGACTGAATTTGTGTGTATTTCTTATGCAGATACATTTTATATACATACAAATAAACATAAACATGTAATTCAAAATGTTATTTTAAAATTGAAATTGGGTGTGATTTATATAAATCATTATATGTATGTACATATATAGAGAGAGACTAAGAGGCCTGGTGCACGAATTCGTGCACGGGGGTGTGTGTCCCTCAGCCCAGCCTGCACCCTCTAATCTGTGACCCCCCCGAGGGATGTCTGACTGCCCTACCGGGATAGGGCCTAATGGGCAGTCAGACATCCCTCTCACAATCCAGGACTAATGGCTCCCAACTGCTCACCTGCCTGCCTTCCTGATGGTGCCTATCCACTTCTGCCTGCCAGCCTGATCACCCTCTAATCACTCCCCTGCCAGCCTGATCAACGTCTGACTGCTCCCCTGCCAGCCCGATTGCCCCTAACTGCCCTCCCCTGCAGACCTGGTCCTCCTCAACTGCCCTCCTCTGCAGGCCCGGTCACCCCCAACTTCCCTCATCTGTCAGCCTGGTCACCCCTAACTGCCCTCCCCTGCAGGCTTGATCACCCCCAACTGCCCTCCCTTGCAGGTCTGGTCCCTCCCAACTGCTCTCCCCTGCTGGCCATCTTGTGGTGGCCATCTTGTGTCCACATGAGGGCAGCCATCTTTGACCACATGGAGACAGCCATCTTGTGTGTTGGGGTGACGGTTAATTTGCATATTACTCTTTTATTAGATAGGATAGAGGCCTGGTGCATGGGTGGGGTCTGGCTGGTTTGCCCTGAAGGGTTTCCCGGATCAGGGTGGGGGTTCCCTTGGGTTGTGGGGCAGTCTGGGCAAGGGGCCTGTGTTGGTTTGCAGGCCAGTCACGCCCCCCAGTGACCCAAGTGGAGGCCCTGGTATCTGGGATTTATTTATCTTCTATAATTGAAACTTTGTAGCCTTAATCAGAGGCCAGGACAGGTCAGGCTGGGTGGGAAGCTTGGCTTCTTCCATCGCTGGGGGCAACCCAAGCCTCCTGCTCTCTCCAGCTCTGTGGCTGCTGCCATTCTTATTGGGATTTATTTATCTTCTATAATTGAAACTTTGTAGCCCTGAGCAAAGGCCAGGGCCAGCCAGGGGAGGAAGCTTGGCTTCCTCCATTGCCAGGGAAACCCAAGCCTCCTGCTCACTCCATGCCCACAGCCATTTTGGTTGGGTTAATTTGCATACTCGCTCCTTAATGGCTGGTGGGCATGGCTTGTGGGTGTAGCAGAGGTACAGCCAATTTGCATATTTCTCTTTTATTAGTGTAGATAATGCCACATGTGTCAGATATTCTATTCTATGATGCAGTACTGAGATACATAGTAACTATTACAATATTTATTTCCCAATTTTACAGAATGAGATAAAACCTCAGCCAAGTTCACTATATTAATGTGTACATAAAAGAAGAGCACACATTTTTCAAATCAATGTCAATAGCATGCTTCTGGCCCATTTCAGGAATACTATGCATTTTTTGGAGACAGAGCAAACATTATTATCATATCAGCACTTTTCTAAATACCCACAACTTAAATTGGGAAATACTTTATTGTCTGTGATGTGACTCTTTCGAATGTCAATCTTTGTAATACACTGTACAAAACTCTAATTATATGTTACCATTCACTGTGACTATTATCTCATAAATTTATGTTTTATTATATCATAACTACAAGTCATATTACTGGTTAAATATGTTAATACAAAGTTAGAATTGAAAACTGTTATTTCAAAGACTCTGGTGGGCTTTGGATAAAAACAAAAATTCAATAATGATAATAATAATAAAGAAGTCAAGAGGAACCTTTTGGAGGTGATAAATATGTTTCTAGTATAGATCATGGTGAGCGTTTCACAGATGTATGTTTATTTTCAAACCCATCAAGTTGTATATATTAAATATGTACAGCTTTTTGTAAATAATTATATATCAACATAAGTGGTTAATTTTTTTGTTTTAATTCTACTCATTACTCGTAAGCCCTGATTCTATCCCTTGCATAGTAGAGAGATTAACAGTCCCCAGAGAACTTAATACAACTAAATTAGAAATAATTAGTGCTAAGAACAAATATAAAGGAATTGAAGAAAATTCCCACAAAGAAAAAAAATAACCAGATGAATATATTCACAGATTTATTAAATTCTTTAGTAAAAATAATGCCCATCTTATATAAACTCATATGTCAAAGCACTAATTCTTTTTTTCTTTTTCTTTTTCTATTTTTTTAATTGATTTCAGAGAGGAAGGGAAAGGGAAAGAGGGATAGAAACATCAATGATGAGAGAGAATCATTGCTTGGCTGCCCCCCACTGGGGATAAAGCCTGCAACCCAGGCATGTGATGTGCCCTGACAGGAATGGAACTGTGACCTCCTGGCTCATGGGTGGACATTCAACCATTAAGCCATACCAGCTGGCCATGAATCAATTTCTTAAAATAAATCTCTTAATACACATACTTGTCTATGTGTTTATGTATTTGCATATATGTGTATAGACCTACTGATTGATATATATGGAGATATTGGTATAGATATACTATATTGGTTCTCTGGAGAAAGGCATCAATCATAAACCAACTACTCATTTTTCTAAAGTCCCGACCTATTCAAACTCTAAAAACTTTTTTTCTCTACCAAGTTTTATTAATGTTACACATTCTCCATCTTTATAATTATTTATTTTCACTTTGCAATTATGGTGGATTTTCACTCCACTGCAATTTGGTGCTTTGGGGGGAAATCTAGCCCATCCCTGAGCTAGGTATCATGGGAGAATGCTAATGTCAAAACTGCCCAACTCTTTAATTGTTCTCTAAATCAGGAGAATATTCTGATACTTCTTCCATGCCAGTTTCTTGTGATCTACCCCCTATATATTTCATTTCACCCTCTATGCATCCTTCATAATGTTTCTCACAACCTGCAATTGAGAGAAATTACATATTTTTAAAGTTTAATATTTGACTCATCCAACCAAGCAGTAGTATCCATGAGCTCAAGACTCCTGTCTGCCTTATCACTGTGTTCCTTGTTCTCGTTAGGCTTAAACATAAAGTTGATCAAAATATATTTATTGAAATAGCAACAAGAATGCATTTCATTGATAAAGAAACTTGTGATATTTCCTTTCTTCTTCGACAGAGTCTTCCTCGGTGAAAAACACATTCCTGTACTGAAATGTTCCATTTTCTGGGTAGAGTGATTCAAAAGGGGTAAGGGGGAGGGGTAGTACGCAAACAAGGGGGTTTTGATTGCCTTAGCCAAGTTGCAGGACATAGGTGTAGTTTTGTTGCATGATCCTCAATTGACATGGCACCAGCTCTTGGAGAAAGTCTTCCTCACACCAAGAGATTACCTCAAGTGTACCACCAAGGGAACAGGAGGTATTGACTCTGTTAGAGGTCGGCAGCTGTGGCTTCAGCTCCACTGAGCTCTCTGAGTCTAATTGGATCTTGGTCCGTAGCCTATCTTTATTTTCTTTTAAAAAGAGTGTTATTGTTGTTGTTTCTTTTTATTCAAGTGGAGTTTTATTTTTTATTTCAGGAGTCTATTTAGGAAGTCAAATTATTAATATTTAAGTATTTTATCTCAGCATTCTTAGTAAGTTAGCCGTAATACAGCCAGTGACAATGTGGGTAGAATAGCACATACACTGAGTGGCCAGATTATTATGATCTCTGAACACATAATAATCTGGTCACTCAGTGTATATCCAATATAATAAAAGGCTAATATGCAAATTGTCCCCTCGACCAGGAGTTCGACCAGCAGGCAAGCCGGCCAACCGCCCATGTCCCCTCCCCCTGGCCAGGCTGGCTGGACCCAACCCATGCACAAATTCATGCACCAGGCCTCTAATATATATATGTATACTGAGTGACCAGGTTATTATGCATTTAGAGATCATAATAATCTGGCCACTCAGTGTATATATTACTGGATTATTTGACCAAAATTTTGCAATTCTTTTATTTCTTATAGTTGCAGTAAAACTGCTCTTATTAATGAGTGTAAAGTACATGATTACACAATTGATTTAAATCATTTGATATTTTTATTTTATTTTTTAAAACTTAATTAATTTTTATTAATTTCAGAGAGAGAGAAATAAACATCAATGATGAGAGAGACTCATTGATTGGCTGCCTCCTGCAGGCCCCACACTGGGGATCGAGCTCACAACCCAGGCAAGTGCACTGACTGGGTATTGAACCGTTACCTCCTGGTTCATAGGTGATGCTCAACCACTGGGCCACACTGGCTGGGCCCATTTGATATTTTTATAACAGAATTTTTGAATAATGCAACATTTTGATGGTTATATAATTTACAGTGGTTAAACAACACCGTATACTTGCTACTATTTTGAAAAGACAGAAATAATTTGCATAATTTATATTTATATGATTCACTTCTAAGTGTAACATGATGTACAGCACCAAACTGATTAATTTTCCTTGGTTTACTATTCAGAATTTGGTCAAAGTTTTACTGAATTAATTTGACTGCCATTATGTATAATGGGCTGAAGTTACATTAATCTACAAAGTGATATCCCCATCAAATCTTATGAAGAACTAATTCAGCTGAATGGAAACTAGCAGAATTGATTATATTTTCAACACAAGGAAATAACATTATGCATGGTTTTATAACTTAAAATTAAACTTTAGCCTGTATAAAAAGATATATATATTTTTTTCAAAACATCAGTTAATATTTTATAGGGTGATGGGAGTTGAAGGAATGTAGTAGGTAGCATTTGTTATAGAGTGTACATAATTATATTAACCCAAGTGTAACAAATGTCTAAAATGTACTATTATTAATTTTAATGCATAATAAAATATAAATTACAATTCCATGTAGAGAATTAAAACTGAAGATTATAAAAGATCATTATAGATTCAATTTGGTAACCCTTTCATAATCATTAATAATCTTCCTAGTGAAAAATTATAACCACTGGAGTGTACCCTTAGGCTGAAAAATCATTTATATTTTCTACCTTAGTTCTTAACCTTTTTTAAATAAGTGCACAGAATTTCCTTAATATTAACAACTGTTTTTAAAATGTTTAAATTACATATAAGATTATTTCTGTATTCTTAAAATAATTGCCTCTTGTAAAATCATGCATTTTTTATTTCATTACTTATTTAAATAATTTTCAGAACTTTAAAATTTTTGGCATATGTTATAGGCTGAATGTTGTGTCCCTCTTAACTTATAGTCTAATTCCCAGTGTGATGAACTTAGGAGATAGGACCTTTGGGAGGTGTTTAGGGTTAAGCCTTCATGAATGGAATAAATGTTCTTATAAAAGACTAGTGGCCTGGTACATGAATTTGTGCACATTGAAAGGAAATTAATTAGAAGGTGGCCGGCAGGATGGGACTGGGCGAGATGGGCCAGACACACCCTGGAGGTGTCTGCGGAGTGAGTGGGTTCCCTTTTGCAGGTGGGGTTCCTCGGCCTGGCCTGTGGGGATTGGGCCGAAACTGGCTCTCTGACATCCCCTGAGGGGTCCCAGAGTGTGAAAGGGCACTCTGCAAAGTTGCTGTCATACAGGGTGTGGAATGCAAACACAAGTTCGCAGCAAGCCAGATTTGGGGCCAGCAGTACCCCAGCAAGATAACCCATGGCCGAAGGTGGAATTATGCAGCCCTACAAGGAATCAGGCTCCCTCCTCTCTGGTTTCGGGGTGCGTCACCCTAGAACTGCTGCCATGTCACTGCATGTTGGCAGCTCCTGCATTGAGTGTCTGCCCCCTGGTGGTCAGTGCACATCATAGCAACCAGTAGGATGGTTTGACACTTAGCATATTATACTTTTATATATATACTAGAGGCCCGGTGCACAAAATTTGTGCACGGGGATGTGTCCCTCAGCCCAGCCTGCACTCTCTCCAATATGAGACCCCTCAAGGAATGTCCGACTGCCCGTAGGATCGGGCCTAAACGGGTAGTCAGACATCCCTCTCACCTTTCAGGAGTGTTGGCTCCCAACTGCTTGCATGCCTGCCTTCCAGATTGCCCCTAACCATTTCTGCCTGCCAGCCTGATCACCCCTAACCACTCCCCTGACAGCCTGATTGTCCCTAACTGCCCTCCCCTGTAGGCCTGGTCACCCCTAACTGCCCTCCCCTGCAGCCCGGGTCCCCCCAATTGCTCTCCCCTGCAGGCCTGGGTCCCCCCCAGCTGCCCTTCCCTGCAGACCCGGTCGCCCCCAACTTCTTCCTCTGCCAGCCTGGTCACCCTTAACTGCCCTCTCCTGCAGGCATGATTGCCCCCAACTTCCCTCCCTTGCAGGCCTGATCCCTCCCAACTGCCCTCCCTTGCTGGCCATCTTGTGGAAGCCATCTTGAATCCACATAGGGGTAGCTATCTTTGACTGCATGGGGGCAGCCATCTTGTGTGTTGGAGTGACAGTCAATTTGCATATTACTTTTTTATTAGATAGAATAGAGGCCTAGTGCACAGGTAGGGGCCAGCTGATTTGCCCTGAAGGGTGTCCTGGATCAGGGTTGGGATTCCCTTGGGGCATGGGGGGTGGCCTGGGTGAGGAGCCTGTGGTGGTTTGCAGGCCGGCCACACCCCCAGCGACCCAAGAGCAGGCCCTGGTATCTGGGATTTATTTATCTTCTATAATTGAAACTTTGTAGCATTGAGCAGAGGCCAGGGCCAGCTAGGGCAGGCAGAAAGCTTGGCATCCTCCATCACCAGGGGCAACCCAAGCCTCCTGCTTGCTTCAGCTCTGTGGCCACCGGCATTTTTGTTGGGATTTATTTATCTTCTATAATTGAAACTTTGTAGCTTTGAGCGGAGGCCAGGGCCAGCTAGGGCAGGCAGAAAGCTTGGCTTCCTCCATCACCAGGGAAACTCAAGCCTCCTGCTTGCTCCGTGGCCACAGCCATCTTGGTTGGGTTAATTTTCATACTTACTCCTTATTGGCTGGTGGGTGTGGCTTGTGGCCGTAGCGGTTCTGTGGTCAATTTGTATGTTTCTCTTTTGTTAGTGTAGATAGACTAGAGGCCTGGTGAACGAAATACGTGCATGGGGGGTGGTTATCCCTCAGCCCAGCCTGAACCCTCTCCAATCTGGGACCCCTCAGGGGATGTCTGAATGCCAGTTTAGGCCTGATCACTGTGGGATTGGGCCTAAACAGGCAGTCGGACATCCCTCTCACAATCCGGGACTGCTGGCTCCTAACCACTTGCCTTCCTGCCTGCCTGATTACCCCTAACCACTCTGCCTGCCAACCTGATAGCCCCCTAACTGCTCCCTTGCCGGCATGATCATCCCCAACTGCCCTCCCCTGCTGGCCCGATCACCCCCAACTGCCTTCCCTGCAGGGCTGAGGGGACTGGGGTCTCTGTCTGGATGAGTCGGGGCTGAGGGGACTGGGGGACTCCAGCTGGATGAGGCTGGATGCTCCAGGAACTGGGTGAGGCGAGGCTGAGGCAACTGGGGGACTCTGGCTAGATGAGGCAGGGCTGAGGGGACTGGGCACCGCCATCTTATGAGGGCATGACAGTCAATTAGCATATTCCTTCTTTATTAGGTGGGATAGCCCAGAAAAAAGAAAAGAGAGAGAGAGATCCCAGAAGAGCCCTCTTGCCCCTTTTGCCACATAAGGTCACAGCAAGAAACAGTTGGCTATGAATCAGAGTGGGCCCTTACTAGATATCAAATTGGCAGGACCCTTGATCTTGGACTTCTCAGTCTCCAGAAATGTAGAAATAATTTTTTGTTTCTTAAGACATTCAATATATGGTAGTTTATTATAGAAACCTGAACAGACTAAGAGAACATATATTTGAAAAAATATAATAAGTAAGAGATGTATGGTTGAAGTTTGAAAGTGAGTTTGATTATTATGAAAATGTTTTATTATAATGTCACTTTAATTCAGAGAGTACACAAATTTTGATACATTTGGTTCAAGTTAAATAGTAAGTATGCCCCTCAATTTATCCCAAAACATATTCACTTATAGAACACTAACATTGAAATAATTTGAAGATATCTTTAAACATAAAATTCAGAAAAGGTGTGAAGCTTGACGAATTTACTACAGAAAAATTAAAAGATTCTATATCACAAAGGCTATGGAGAAAGCTAAAAGAAAATAATAAAATTGGGGAGCTACTTGATTTTTTCTATTTTCACATACCCTTTAATAAATTATGAAAAATAAACATTACTAATTTGGACTTGAACTGTCTACATGCACTTTAAATATGATAACTTTCCAACCATCCCTTGCTTTCCTACTAAGAAAATCTATTTTCAGTACCTGAGTTTATTGTCCTTCATCTTTTTTTCTCTATTTCTCTTTTTCATTCTCTTTCACACTTTTTAATTGTTTCACAAAAATATAATAATATGTTCAAAGTATTACCCTTCCAACTCGTTTCTTTTTGCCACTGGAAAAATCACATAATAGACATTTACTTGTCTCAACAGAAATACATTAAAAACTGTTTGTCTATGCTGAATAATTCTCCATATATTCTAATATATGTTGAGCAAGCTATTATCTATGGCTTTATAGTCCCCGTTTCACTATAATTTATTCAAATATTGCCCTGTTCATGAATATCCACATTTTTCCAGGTTAAATATAATTTGATGACTTCTCAGACCCACGAGGCCCATCCTGATCATTGTCTGGTTTCCTGAAAGAGAGCTAGCTTTTGTACACATCAGATGTTTATTTGCATGTGAAAGCTATGGCCCAGAATTCTGTGACCCCACTGGTTTTGTCCTGCTTCTGGAATGTGTCTCCCTCAGAAACCCAACCTACAGACTGTTTCTGCCTCCTAGAGGTATATTTATCTTCCTCAACATCCCATCATTTTCCCAATTAATTTCTTCTTTTTGTTCCACAAACTTCTGGGATCTTTGCTTGTTTCTTTGTATTATAAAATCCCTGTACTATGCTAGCTATTCACATGCTCTGTTCTCCCTGGCTCCAAAATTCTGATCTTGATTATCAGCAAAATAAACTATAATAACAACTAAACTCAAATGCTGCAGGATTATTTTTCCATCATGAAACTACCTGCTACTGTCATCTCCTTTTTCTTCTGTATACACAAGAATTCAGAATGACCCAATCTACACACCAAGACCTACATGCACAGAATGTCTATAAAAAGCAAAAATAAATAATTAAGTAGGAATGGGGGCAGAGGTAGGATAGGAAACTTAAAATAAAACTATATATGCAGAAAAAGTACACTATAGTAACTTTGAATATATAGTACAAAGTAATTAAAAAGCAGCAACATTTCCAAATATACTTTTATTCATTGATTTGAAAGACTGAAAAAAATAATAAATTGTCCCACCTGCATGGCTCAGTGGTTGAAGGTTGACCTATGAACCAAGAGGTCACTGGTTCAATTCCCAGTCAGCCCACATGCCCAGGTTGTGGGCTCAATCCCCAGTAGGGGGCATGCAAGAGGCAGCCAATCAATGATTCTCTTTCATCATTGATATTTCCATCTCTCTCTCCCACTCCCCTCCTCTCTCTGAAATCAATTAAAACACCCATATCTATAAAAGCCTAAGTGACCCTTACAATCAAACCACTGAACGACCTGAATGACCTTTTGAACAGTCACTATGACTAGTACTGACCACCAGGGGGTAGATGCGCAATGTAGGAGCTGCCCCCTGGTGGTCAGTGCACTCCCACAGCCAACCTCCCCACGGCCCCTTGGCTGGCTGGCCCCTGGTGCTAAACCATTTGTAGAGACCTGCTTCTGGGTAGGGGTTTTGTATGTAGCAGAGCAGCTCCCTTGCTGCGATCTGTTGAAAGTCAGCCCTCAACACAAGGGTTTGTCTCACTCCCTTCCCCGGGGGCACCCACCCCCCACAGTGGTGGTGAGGCAGCGAGGGAAGGAGGAGGGTGGGGTGGTGGGTCCATTCCTTCCGTGCCCAGCCCAGCCAATGTAGCCTCCTATCCGACCCCGCCAGGGCCTTCGTGCCTGGGCTGGGTTGGGGAACTGGGGGTGGGTGGTGGTGGACACGGCCCCTTTCCCAGGGTGAAGGGCCGGCTTCCTCCTTGAGGCCAGCGGCCAACCTCCTGCTGTCCCTCTTCCACAGGCCAACCTCCTGCGGTCCCTCCCTCCTCCCCTGTACAAATTCATGTACCAGGCCTCTAGTATTTAATAAATAAAATAAATAAATAATCTATGTGACAAATAATTACAAGAAATTATATGAATATGCAAGTCATCAGAGGAATGAAGTTCACCATGGCTTGACTGCTGCAAAGTTGTAAAATAGAAAACATATTATATTTACTCTCAAATGAAAGGCTAAGTTTAACGTAAGTTTAAAGAAAATGATTTCTCCTATATAGTTAGAAACAAAAGTATCAATGAAAATGTTAACTCCTTTACTATTTATAGCTGTTAGAGCTGCATCACTTGTTTGGTGCTCACTGCTACTGCTCCTCAAATATCATTTACATAAATAAGAAGCAACGAAGATGAGTAAAGATGGTGTGTAGTACAGGAAAAGTCATATACTTCTAAATTCCTAACAGTATACTTGTGAATTTAGTTCTCCTTAAGAAAGTTCTACTTTTTTTTTCTTAGATACATATATGCTACAGTAATCGATCCTAAACCAGAGGCTATACAATGTATTTGACTGCCACAGATGCAGTTCAAGATGTCTAGAAAAAATGTAGCTTATTTTTTTTCTGCCTATTTTTTTTACCAATTATTTCCCTACTAAGCATCATGACAGCTTTTCTTAATCATTGCTCCTGAGAAACTATTAAACAATCACAAAAGGTCACTGTGATTTTATCTGTCTGATTCTTGATTGCAAAGCAGTTTCCTAACTGAATGGCTGGGCAGTGAGGGCCCTATGTGTGTATCACTAACCTCATTTAATTAATTTAAAGAGAGAGGAACTCAATGGGAGAAATATCAGGAACAGCTCTAGTTACTCTGCTGGACAAGCAGAGGCTCCTTGATGTTTCCAGTTTCCCAACCAGAGCTCAGCTGACTGCAGATGACCAAGAGGAATCATGGTCACTGCCTGATCAGGTTAAAGATTCGAAGATCATTGATTAGGTCATGCAGCCAAATGAAAAGAAGAAAAAAAAATTCAAAGAGCAAACCAAAGATTAGAAAATAATTATATTAAAAGTCAATACAGAGAATCCTGTACTAATTGCTGACAAAGAAGGAAGCGTGTGTCTCCAGAAGGTACAGTGACAAGACTGCAATGGCCTATTTGGGTTATCACATAAACATTTGTTCCTGTGAAACAAGGCCGAGAAAGTGCAGGATTGTGACTTGAAGGTATCAAACATGGCACCACCTGGGACAACCTCATTGAAAGGGAATCCTATCTAATAAAAGAGTAATATGCAAATTAACCCTCACTCCCCTACACCCACAACCAATGCCCACAAGCCACGCCCACCAGCCAATCAGGAGGGAATATGCAAATAAACCCAACCAAGATGGCTACCCCCACAGAGAGCAGGAGGGAGGCTGGGGTTTCCCCGGCAATGGAGGAAGCCAAGCTTTCCGCCTGCCCTTGCTGGCCTAGGCCTCCACTCAAGGCTACAAAGTTTCAATGATAGAAGATACATAAACCCCAACAGAAATGGCAGCAGCCACTGAGCTGGAAAGAGCAGGAGGCTAGGGTTGCCCCCGGCAATGGAGGAAGCCAAGCTTCTGCAGCCCTGGCCAGCCCAGGCCTCCGCTTAAGGCTACAAAGTTTCAATTATAGAAGATACATAAATTCCAACAGAAATGGCTGCCACCACGGAGCAAGCAGAAGGCTTGGCTCTGCTCCAGGCTACAAAGTTTCAATTGTAAAAGATAAATAAACCCCAGATACCAGGGCCTCCGCTTGGGTCACTGGGGGGTGTGGCCGGCCTGCAAACCACCACAGGCCCCTCGCCCAGGCCTCCCCACACCCCAAGGGAACCCCCACCCTGATCTGGGACACCCTTCAGGGCAAACCAGCTGGCCCCCACCCGTGAACCAGGCCTCTATCCTATCTAATAAAAGAGTAATATGCAGATTGACCATCACTCCAACACACAAGATGGCTGCCCCCATGTGGTCAAAGATCCTTCTCCCATGTGGACACAAGATGGCCACCACAAGATGGCCAGCAGGGGAGGGCAGTTGGGAGGGACCAGGCCTGCAAGGGAGGGCAGTTGTGGGCGATCAGGCCAGCAGGGAGGGCAGTTAGGGGTGACCAAGCCAGCAGAGGAGGGAAGTTGGGGCGACCAGGCCTGCAGGGAAAGGCAGGTGGGAGGGACCCAGGCCTGCAGGGGAGAGCAGTTGGGGGGGACCCAGGCCTGCAGGGGAGAGCAGTTGGGGGGGACCCAGGACTGCAGGGGAGGGCAGTTAGGAGTGACCAGGTCTGCAGGGGAGAGCAGTTGGGGGAGACCAGGCCTGCAGGGGAGGGCAGTTAGTGGTGACCAGGCCTGCAGGTGAGGGCAGTTGGGGGAGGCCAGGCATGCAGGGGAGGGCAGTTAGGGGTGACCAGATCTGCAGGGGAGGGCAGTTAGGGGTGACCAGGCCTGCAGGGGAGGGCAGTTAGGGGAAAATAGGCTGGCAGGGGAGCAGTTAGGCATCACTCAGGCTGGCAGGGGAGTGGTTAGGGGGTGATCAGGCTGGCAGGCAGAAGTGGTTAGGGTCAATCAGGAAGGCAGGCAGGCGAGCAGTTGGGAGCCAGCAGTCCTGGATTGTGAGAGGGATGTCCGACTGCCCATTTAGGCCCGATCTCACTGGGATCGGGCCTAAACGGGCAGTCGGACATCCCTCGAGGGGTCCCAGATTGGAGAGGGTGCAGGCTGGGCTGAGGGACACACCCCCCATGCACAACTTTCGTGCACCCCGCCTCTAGTGCATAGATAAGAAACTAGAATTCCTTAGGAACTTCAAAAATTGTCTGAACACATTATACATTTAATTTCATTTTTTAAACATTAGAACAAAAATACCACATCTCAATCCAGAGATATTCAAGGGTTTATTCAGAATTATGGAAGAGAATTAAGTGCACAAAGATCTTCAAAAGGCAGTCAATAGAGGACCAAATTCATCATGAGTTCATACACTGGCCTAAGCACACAGCCAATAAACTCCATCATTTTTGTAATCACTAACATTAATTAAAATTTTACATATATTAAATCAGCTAACTGGGGGGGGGGGAACCTTGAAATTATTTTACTGTAACTGTTTTCAGGTATAATATCAGATGCCCAAAGAAGCAAGACATTGGTTACAACATAAAAATTGGAGCTGAAACTTAAATTCAAGTTTCGGAGTATTCACCCTTCACCATGGTACTTACCTCTGCTTTGAATGCTAATTGGCAATGTAAGACAGGATGTGTATAAACACTTGGAAACACCCCTCTCCCACAGATATCTTTACAATCCTTTAGAATATAAATATACACTCATATATTAATAGCATCTCTCCCACAGATATCTTTACAATCCTTTAGAATATAAATATACACTCATATATTAATAGCATTTTTTAATCATTTCAATGTATATCTATGTAAACAATTAAAAATAAACATAAATTATACATATTTTCTTAATTCAGGGATAACTGATTTAATTTAGTATCTGCTGTTATTATTTTTTTTCCCAAACTTTCCTTTCACTGTTCCTTCTTCTCTATGATTTGGTAAAATGCTTTTACTACTTTAGAAAAAAATGAACAGAAATGGCACTTTTGTTGTATAAATACAAAGCAAAAACATTTCATATTTTCAGAATAGAGGTCATGTTTAATCTGAACATAGATATTTGTATTATGGTTTAGTAATATTAATATTTGTCAGGTTATGTTCAAAGACTGAAAAATGACATTTCATTTTTATTTCAAAAATTCTCTTGCATTGGGTAGGTGTTGAGAGAGAGAGAGAGAGAGAGAGAGAGAGAGAGAGAGAGAGAAAGAGAGAGAGAGAGAAATGTCTTTTTGCCCAATAGTTTTTCTTGTTTAGCTAGAAAATAAATAGTTTTTTCCCTTGTTGGGGGTGTTATTATTATTTTAGTATAGATATTGGTTTGATAATACAGGACAACAGTGAAAAGGAGACACTGAACATTTGCTTTCTTGAATTTGGTAAGCAGTGGAAATGAGCGATGTTGCTTAGACACCTAAGTGATAATTTGTTGAACTCAGTCAGCCCATTTCCTAACTCTACCTGCAATCCAGCAGCACTCTCTCACTTGGGAGTAGCAGCTTTGGAGACTTCTGATGCAACACTGTAGTCATAGAACTGGGATTTCACAAGGGACACAATTAGCAGTGACTTCTCAGAGGGTCCTTCTGGAATCTCTGAGGGGTAGTCACCAGCTACAGAGGGTCTGAGCTGGAGCAATGTCTTATGGCAGACACCACGGAGTTAGAGTAGTGGACAAGCTGTATGGCAGCTCACATAGGCCTCCTCAAGCAGATAGCCAAGACTAAGGAAGAGTTTTCAGGGGTGGTAGTTCCAAGAAACAAAATGCATGCTGGCAGGGATAAAAGTCCTCTAAACTAAATAAGAAATGTCACTAATTATATATCCTAATATATAAAAATCCAGGGTCTGTAACAACTGACTGAGGGCTCGACTAAACACTGGAAGTCAGTCCTGCAGTCAGTGCTGGGTTGTTGTGGCTGGCGGTGCGGGTGCAGCGACCCAGCACTGACTGCCAAGGGGGCTGCGGATCAGGCCTGGAGAGAGGCCTGAGGAGAGAAGCAGGGTCTGATCTGTAGCCTCTGTGGCAGCTGTTGATCAGCACTTGCCTCTCTCTTTCTCTCCAGGCTTCGCCAGCAGCCATGCCTCTGTTTCTCTCTGGGCCTCCAGGAGGGCTGCTGATCAGCCCCGCCTCTCTGATCAGGGCCAGAGATAGGCCTGGAGATGCTGATTGGCATAGAAACCAACCAATCAGAACCAAATCTGGGTGAAGTGTGAGAAGCCAATTGCTGCCTAGGAGGCGGAGCTTTTGACGCTGACTGGCATAGAAACTGACCAATCAGAACAAAATTGGCTGGCGGGGGAGGGCATTTGGGGGCAAGATCAGGCCAGCAGGGAAGGGCAGTTGGGGGTGATCAGGCAGGCAGGCAGAGGCAGTTAGGGGTGATCAGGCAGGCAGATAGAGAGGTTAGGGGTGATCAGGCAGGCAGGCAGAGGGGTTAGGGGCAATCAGACAGGCAGGCAGAGGCAGTTAGGGGTGTTCAGTCAGGCAGGTAGGTGAGAAGTTAGGAGCCAGTGGTCCCAGATTGGGAACCCCTCTAGTGGCCCAGTGCACGAAATTTGTGCATGGGTGGGGGGGTTTCCTCAGCCCGGCCTGCACCCTTTCCAATCAGGGACCCCTTGGGGGAAGTCTGACTGCCAGTTTAGGCCTGATCCCTGTGACTTGTGTTATCAGGCCTAAACCCACAGTCAGACATCCCTCTCACAATCCGGGACTGCTGGCTCCTAACTGCTCGCCTAACTGCCTGCCTGATTACCCCTAACCACTTCTGCCTGCCAGCCTGATCGCCCTCTAACCGCTCCCCTGCAGGCCTGGTCCTACCCAACTGTCCTCCCCTGCCATCCTGGTCACACCCGACTGCCCTCCCTGCAAGCCTGATCACCCCCAACTGCCCTCCCCTGGCAGCCTGATTGCCCACTACTGCCCTTCCCTGCCGGCCATCTTGTGGTGGCCATCTTTTGGTGGCCATCATGTAGCAGCCATCTTGTGACGACAGGAGGGTGGCCATTTTGTGGCAGCCATCTTATGACCACGTTGCACGATGACACCTAGGATTTTATTATATAGGATAGAATTGTGACATGAGGGCATTTGAATTGTATATTTGTGTGTGTGACTGTGTAATACCTTTAAACATCACATTTTGCTATGTGCTGTTTTATTACCTGATTATTTTCCTTAGAAGTGTAATACAGACATTTTACCAAAACATTAACATTTATAAAATGCAAATGCAAAAAGTAAGTTAGTTTTTTCCTTCACCCTCCATCTAAAAATGTTTCCATTTTCTTCCATTTCAAAAGAGGACCAGCTGTTGGATGGAAATTTCAGTTTCCCCTTCTTATAAGAAATATTGTACAAATATTTCTATTAAGAAATTTGCTGATGTCATCTAAAATAACAGGCAATTACCTTCCTGACTCAGGGCATCTTTCACCGAGCTGTGGGTATTTTTCTAAGGAAAGGGCAAGATAAGGGTCAGCCCCCAGCAACTTATTATTATAACCTGGTATTCTTTTCCTCTTAAGAAAAATTCATTTATTGAGTTGTTTTTTAACCAGTATGTGAATACATGTATGTTCCAGGAAATAATAGAAGTCATAGGTTAAAGTTGCTGCATTTTGGGAAGTCATCCATTATAATTTTGGTCAGTAATAAGAAGGTAGAGGAAAAAAAACAGGTACTTATAAATTTTCTGAGTTGTGTTTGTGTTGTTTGCTCACTTGATGTTCTTGAATATGTTTGATTTGAATTCTAGAAGGGATGTCAGCAAGGCCTTGGTGGAAACACATAGGCTGTTTTGCCAGTATTGGGGTGGGGAAAGGGTTAGGAGCTAGCCAGAAAAGTAGCTCATAAAGTGACCCTAAATATCTCTGAACTTGTGTAGTAGTTGTGGTTTATGCTCTGTTTTGTTTTCTTTTGAACTTTCAATAAATTTTCTGTAAAAATTAATTCTTACCTTTTAATGGACTACGGAATACCAAGAGAAAAGATGAATTTTACACTTAAGATGTATTAATAAACATTTTTAAAAAGAAAATGTATTAGGAATATTACTTAAATTATTTTAAATTATCTTTTATAGTAATCATCCCAACAATTTTTATTAATGCCAACTTGTTACTTTAGATGTGTGACTCTCACTTGTTTGCAAACAATGCATTCATCCATAATTTTAAGAGACTAGTTTTAAAAAATAAAATAAATGATTTAAGATGAATTTAAGAATATTAAGAAATAGAAAAGATAATATTCACTTCCAAACATTAGGAAATAAAGAATAGTCTGGGTGCTATCCAACAAACTAATATATTTTGAAGATACACTTTTTCAGTGCAAGTGTTTGGAAATTCACAGAGCTGGAACTGCTTCAAGTCCTGATAGGCACAGCACGTCAAAGCAAGCTGCAGCGAGGCAGCCCTGTGCATTAATTAGAAAAGGTCAAGCTGTGCAAAGGAAATGAGTGCAGTGCGTACGGCTGAGAGCTCAGAAAGTACAAGCTGTGACAATGTATTCCCAATCTTAACTAATTACTGGCGGTTTCTCCACATAAAGTGATACTGAATGTTCAAGCATGCTTAAGAGGGGACTTTCTACCTTGCTTAGAAGTTTAAAGAAAATGATGTGATTTTTTTTAAAGTAATTTATAGCTTACAATGTCCTTTTTTCAAAAATTATGCCTTATGATTCTAATAACATACTGTGAGACAAGTAGGTCATTATTTATATTTTACTGAAAAGAAAAACAAAACTCAGAATTGGCAACTTGTCACGGTTACACAAGTTGTAAGTGACAGAATGCATACAAACTTGCCCTTTGTTTTAAATTTTCAAAATATGATCTATTTTGAAACCTGCATGACATTTCATTGGGATCCCAGTTACACAATCATGTAAATGCTTAGAGTTTCACAAGTTTAGATATGCTAGAAATTGTTTCAGAATTATGTTCAGATTGTTGCTTTACAAGGTTAATGGTTTCAAAATATCTAGTCAATATTAAACCAATAATTCTTATGTTCAATAATTCCTAATCACCCTAAAACTTCTGCAGCAAAAGGCATATGTACTCAACTTGGATGTGAAAACTGTTTCAAATATTAGCAGAAAAAGATAATATAACTTTGAAAAGCTTCTGGGGGGAAAAAAAGATAAACACGTTTCTCTTTTCACACTTATTTAAAGTGTAAAGTAAAGAATAAGGAGGGGACAGACTTAATTTCAGAGTCATCTCATCTGCCCCTACCCCAAACTCTCAGGGTCAATAACCAGGTGATTATGGATTACCTGAGTGCAGTTGCAAGCATAACCTAGAAACCTAGAATTTTTCCTCCAGGAATCCACAGAGAATTAAGCCTTAATGTCTTAAAGTTTCTGTTACGAATAAATGAAAACTTCCGATGCATCTAATATGCTACTAGTACCATCCATGGGACAATTAAGAAAATAGTCACTGGAACAATTTTTTTCTCTTCTGTGGTTCAGATGGGAAAGCCTGGTTTAAAAGGTTGCTATGACACTGAGAGACTTGCAGTAGAGACAGAAGATGCTTATTAGGAGGGTAAAATGCTCTTTTTCTTTCTCGGAGTTTGTTCTGAATGATCAGAATTGCAAGGCTCTATCTAATAAAGAGGCGTAGGGTGATGATGACAAACACTGGACATGTATATGTCTAAGGTCTGAAAGACTCGCCCTTAAAGATGGACAGTGAGAGAGTCCATCAATGACATAATTTGACAATGTTTTCCCAGCGACTTTATAGGCAAACTAGCACAACAGCAAATTCAGTGAGGACAAAGGGCAATGTAAAAACTTAGGTCGTATGGACACCATAACCAGTAGACAGTGTGGGTTTTGAGTAACAAATTTTCACTATTGTTTTGTTCTGTTTTTCTTTTTTTTTTCTAGTTGTTATCCTTGTGGCTGCTGCTGCCAATCTCTTCCGTTAGAGCAAAATCTGTCATGAAATCAATACTAATTATAAACAGTTACACAAGCTCAAACTTGCATGGAGGTTCAGCTTCTAAGCTGTTCCATAATTATCAAGAGACTATTCATCTTCTGGTTGAATAATCTGAAATCCCTCCATCTTAATACACTTTTTTTACACCTTAATCATTTAATCCTGTTAATTACTCCTCCTTTTTAATTTCCTAAATGATCCGGATTTATCCCAACTTTTAGGAAATATAACAGCAAAAATATTTAGTATGCCTATGAAAATTACTAAAATGCTGATACTCTAATTTTTTCTTGTCCTATTTTTTCCATATTATTAGTATGCTTGAGGCCCAATGCATGAATTCATGCATGGGTAGGGGCTGATTGGGGCCAGGCCTGTTGGGAGGAGGAGATGGCGTGAGGTTGGCTGGTCGGCCTGACTGGGGCCTGATCAGGGCTGGGCCAGCTCGGGGGAGGGGCCCATTGGGGGCAGGGCTGGCCAGGGGGAGGAGCCACAGGAGTTTGGCCAGCCGACCTCACCCCTATTGGGGTAGGGGGGGCAATCAGGGATGGGCCGGCCGGAGGGAGGGGCTGTAGGCCTATTGGGATGTTGGGGGCCCATCAGGGGCGGGGCCAGCCAGGGGTAGGGGCTGCAGGAGGTTGGCCGCTGGCCCCGCCCCCTAGAGAGGTAAGGTGGGCAGTAAGGAGTGAGCAGGTGGGTGGTTAGGAGCGAGGGGTCCTGGATTGTGAGAGGGATGTCCAACTGCCACTTTAGGCCTGATTGGGCCTAAACCGGCAGTCGGACATCCCCTGAGGGGTTTCACATTGCAAGAGGGTGCAGGCCAGGCTGAGGGACACCCCCCCACCCCCGTGCCTCTAGTTTTTTAATAAAAATACATCAGGAAATGTTATTACTAAAACATCAAACTACACTTGTATTTCATTAGCCAATTCTAGCAGCTCTAAGTCATAGAAAAGGATTACAGACTGATACATAATATTTATGGAGCAATATGTTCTTAGGCTATTTTTTTTCCCCTGCTTATCTTTATTAGATCTTATCTTTTTGTGGTACTCAGGTCACAGGACAATGAAATATCAAATGGCTGCTTGGTAAAGTCAGAAGACAAGTTGGTGATTTAATTTTGCACATGTATATCTTACATATTTTGAATAAAATTTTATTAATTCTCTTGGACATTTCATTATGTTCTTCAAAATACACTTTGAAAGTGTATTTCCTAAAAGGACAACATTGGTCACTTGATTTTAGTCAACATTGAATAAAGAGTGTAAATTGTCATGCCATTTCTTCATTATTGTTACTTTATAATTTGTATTGCAATGAGCTTCATTATGGTGTGTACTTTACATGTGTTAAATGTTCTTTTTTGTTGTTGTTTTTTCACTGCTACTACTGCATGTAGTATCTCTATTCATAGAAACTAGACAAGTTATTGCCCTGGCCCATGTGGCTCAGTTGGTTGGAGCATTGTCCTTTACACTAAAGGTTCCGGGTTCAATATCTGGTCCCGGTCAGGGCACATGCAGGAGGAGCTGATGGATGTTTTTCACAACAATCTCTCTCTCTCTTTGTCTCCCTTCTCCTCTCTCTAAAAATCAGTGAACATATACTCAGATGAGGATTAAAAGAAAAATAGAAGAAACTAGGTAAGTTATAAACAGTTCATTTAAATTTAATGTTTTAATAATTTCAACATAAATATTGCCCTCAGAATGCCATAAAAATAAATAAAGGTCTTGAATTATGAACAGATTGTGGGTGAAAAGGGGCCACATGCTAACCTGACTAGCTCAGGAAAGGCCTACATGGTAGCCTTGCAAACTCGAGACCTAAAGTAACCACAAAGGATGGTCTGAAATTAAAACATTTTTAATTAAATGCTATTTATGGTGGATAGTCACGTCCTAAGTCAGTATCTTCCCTGACAAAGGCCAAGCTGTACCTTAACTGAGTCTGTCTATTGTCTTTTTGCATCTATGATAACATATCTTTGGAATGTCAAAGTAATTATTTTCCGGGTCGCTCAAAGCACTCTGCGGAGATCACAAATCCCCTCATTGTTATTAATTGTTGACTGTAAAGTATCCTGCACCCACCTAAGAAAAAGAAATACGTTTCTATTATTTAACTTTTTATCCAATCCAAGAGGTTTCCCCCACTTTGCTTTCTCTCACACCCCTAATCTGTCATGAGTGGATTTCATGTAACCCACTATGTCTCCTCTTTTGATTGTAATGTATAAAATACAGTACAAAACTACTATTCTCCAGGGCATTATCTCAATCTGTTGAGATTTTGCTTCCTGGCAATTGTCAACTGTTTTGGCTCAAATACACTGTTAGGGTTTGGCTTGTGATGCAGGCTGTGAAATAATTCACAACTAAAAGAAGAGAGGCAGATAGGAAATTTATTTTACTTTCCAAGGGAGGAAAGAGCCAAGTATTGCTAGTCAGTACAGCACAGGGAATAAAGAGTGGCCTTCTCTTTTATGCAGTGGCTATTGCTAAGTAACAAGGAAGGGAGGGGATGTGGATTATGTTGAAGGTGAGCAGATATCAGGGGCTGTCTTGAAAAGTTATAGTTCGTTAGCTTTCCAGGAGACAGTCCAGCAGATGTCCTAAGGAGGTGTCTTATCAGTATTTTTTCCCAAGCTTGTAAAACAAGCTTAGAGAAAAAGTGATGAAGAGTTCAAAAGAGGTTTGTTTAAGGTGGGGGAGGGTGGTGAACTTTCTACTAACTAGAGACTCCTTGGTGCAAATTATCCATGAGTTGTGAAAACAGCAGAGAGGAGGGGGTGCAAGAATGTAGCCTTGAGAGTAGCTTATCTTGTTCCACAGTTTGAGCAGAGGAGCTATTTGAATCAGAGGAACCAATAATCTTGGGGTTTAATTAACAGATGCTTCCCATAAATTGTGGAAGGCCACAGCAAAGAAAAGGAAAGGCCTTTTCTTCCTGTCCTTACAAACTCACAAAAATCTTCACAGGTTTGAATATTTCTTAAGTTGACAAGATAATGTGAATATTTGCAAATAATTTTGTAGTGTAACTTTGTAAAACAAGCAAAAACAGGACTTTGAATATTAAAAATAAAAATGGAACATGTCAAAATTACATTTTATTGGTCCTCTGATACATTCACTCCAGTCATTACAGGACTATCTATACTAATAAAAACCTAGGTGGCGTCTCACCCTTGCATCATCACAAAATGGCCATCCCCATGTCATCACAAGATGGCCGGCTCCATGTCGTTACAAGATGGCTGCCACAAGATGGCCATCACAAGATGGCCAGCAGGGGAGGGCAGTTGTTGGTGATCAGGACAGCAGGGGAGGACAGTTGGGGGTGATCGGGCTGGCAGGCAAGGGCAGTTGGGGGTGATCGGGCTGGCAGGGGAGCAGTTAGGCATCAATCAGTCCAGCAGGGGAGTGGTTAGGGGGTGTCTGGCTGGCCAGCAGAAGCGCTTAGGGGCAATCAGGCAGGCAGGCAGGTGAGTGGTTAGGAGCCAGCAGTCCCGGATTGTGAGAGGGATGTCTGACTACAGTCAGACAAGCAATCAGACATTCCCTGAGGGTTTCCAGATTGGAGGGTGCAGGGTGGGCTGAGGGATATCCCCCCACCATGCACGAATTTTGTGCACCAGGCCTCTAGTATTTTATAAAATATTGTCAAAAATTATCAAAATCATCAGTATCCATCAAAGTTTCAATGTAATTTTCAGTTAAAGTATAGTGACCTCTCATTTTGATATAATAAAAGCACAAAACAATTTCCAGCAAGAAACTGAGGAGTTAGAGGGAAACTAGATAAACAGGGGAAGGGACCATGGGATGGGGGACATAAATAGAGCCCAGAATTCCAGCTGGGGGGAGTTACTAGGACAACCCAGCTGAGCAGGGAAGAAAGGGTGCTTGCAGGAAACAAACTTTAAAATGTATGGATGTTGCTAAGACAGGCAGTGTGCAGATAACCGATCACAAGGCAGTAAGGCATATAAACCAATGTCAAGGATATTGCAAAAGCAGAATTCTTTGAAAAGACCAATCAGGACCTAGTAAAGGCTGTATCCACCCCCTAGATTAAAAAGCATGTTTCCTCCTACTCTATCTTCCCTGTGAGCTAGATTCTTGGGTTGATGGCAGGAGACATCTGTGCCCACATGGCTTATGGACTAATCGACTTTAACACCCGACTGTAACATGAAAAGAAAGCTCTGAACACTGGCTTCCATCGGGAACTCCAGCTGCACCTTTTCTAGGACTGGTTCTATCAGTAAATGTTGGTTCTGCTAACCATTTTTGTCTGAGACTTGCAAATTCTTAGATTTTGCAAGACAATGAACTCGACTCAAAGACCCCACATTTCAGTTTCACTTACACCTTTTTGAGCATTAGTCAAGAGTTGGAAATGGAGACAACAGCCCACTTAGGAAAAACCCTAGCTTTACAAGCAGGGTGATTGGTGTGAGCTGTAGCCTCTGGTCTTCTCAGTTTGCCTCTTCAACATAGAAATTCTGCCTTAGCAGAGAGTTGAGGCACTAGGGACTGGAGTCTGATTATTCCCAGCCTGCCCTATCTTGGATACAGTTTATGCCTTTGGTGGAGGCACAAATTCCAGACCACTTTGCTGTTTCCTGAATAGCACCTTTGCAACAGGAAGCTAGGGACTTAGAATTAATGGCACCTTGCTTTGCCTGATGAGAACCAAAAGCATTATACTAGGAGCTGGAGACAGAGGTAGCCTTATATTCTGGAATGCACCTAGCTAGGGTACGGCTTCTATCTGGTTGAGCTGATGGAGGGTGCTCCTATTTCCAGAGTTATCTTCAATTCTTTAAAGTTTCCACTTTAATATTGATTCACCTTATAAGGTACTTGTCACCATTACTATGGGTTTTAAAGTTATTGCTTAACTCTATGACTTTTTAAATAGAGCAAATAAGTAATTATTTGATACATAGAAAAATATTCATGTTTTTATATGAAGAAATCCCAATATTCTATTTAAAATAATTATTTTCAGTTTATTATACAAGAATTAAAAATATTAAAGATGAAGAATATGAGTTTGAAAAATATATCAACATTCTATTGTATATTTTATTTTTAATTGCAATAAAACTTTATACCATACTAGATGCCAGATGCACAAAATTCCTGCAAGGGGCTCGGCCCTTGCAGCCATGGCGGTTTGCCTCGGCCCTTGCAGCCCCAGCTTCATCTGGAAGGTCATCTGGAAGGATGTCTGGCAGGGTTGTTTGGCTGTCTGGTCTAATTAATATATTACGCTTTTATTATTATAGATTTGTCTAAGTAGAATAATATTTTAGTATTGCCAAACATAATGCATATATATGGTGAAAATAGTTTTAGGACTTTGTAAGTGTCTTCTCTAAAGTTTATAAATGGAAGACCTATTTTTCTTTTGGTGATTTATCACTAAAAATTGTGTCAGCTATTTAAAAGTTATTCTTCAACATAATAAATGTTGTCATCTTATTTAGCACAATTGCATAAAAATTCCAGCTCTGACCAATAAATGTAAACTACTTTAATGAAAACTAGAAAAATAGTGAATATCAATTGGAAGTAAGCCTTTTATATTTTCAGTTAGGTAAGGTTTTATAGATTATATATTGTAATATATGTGTTAAGACTTTTCAGAGAAAATGCTATGATATAGAGCATGCTTAAGCAAAATCAATGAGACAATATATTTTTTAAAAATTTGTTTTGGCCAGTGTGGCCAAGTGGTTGAGCATCAATCTATAAACCAGGAGGTCACTGTCCAATTCAAGGTTTGGTCACATGCCTGGTTTACAGGCTCAGTCATTGATGTTTCTATCTCTTTCTCCCTTTCCCTTCCTCTCTGAAATAAATTTTATATCTATATCTATATCTATATCTATATCTATATCTATATCTATATCTATATCTATATCTATATCTATATCTATCTATATCTATCTATCATTATCAATCTACATATGTATATTTATATTAAAATTTGTTTTGTATTTATAAAGTAAAAAATATTAGTATTATGGGTATTAGAGTATCATAAGAATCTATATAATGTTCACTATTCCAAATAATGACAAAAATTGATAATGAGATCAAATAAGCAAATATAGAAGATATTTTACTAAACATGTAATTTCTGTTTTAAATAATAAGTATTCTTACTAAATATTTTATTTTTTGTTGTATTTTTAATTGTAAATCTGCAGTGTCTTTAACAAGTATAGAAATTAACCAACTATCCCCCGAAACAAACAAGCGACAATCCCACAATTTAGTAGATGACTATAGTGTACTTATAAATTTTGAGCTAAATGAAAAATAAGGGCATTTCTAAAATTCTCAACAAAAAGTGAAATTATAGGAACATTCCTGGCATTTAAAATTTAACTGAAAAAAACATATTTTATAATATCTAAAATTTTAATATATTTTAGAATTATTCATATCTCAACAATATAATTCATTAAAGTGGTAGTAAGATAATTATTCATCTTCATCTCAATTTTGGAAGAGGCAAACTAAAGATATGAAAATCACAAGGAAATACTGACTTTAAATAAAAAACAAAACATAAAGCAAATATTTAATACATGACATAAGTATTTACAAATCAAAGTTATAGCTTTTTAAAAATATATATTCCTGATATTTTCTAGCCCTTCCAAATGATTGAAATCTTGATTTGCCTTAAAACAAGACAAAACTTGGATTCATATACAGTATAATACATAATCATCATATACTACATTTGGGGGAAAAATCTCTAAGAAATAGTACATAACCAAGAAATTGCTGGTAACAAAACACAACTTAATCAGTGTCAAACATAATCCTTCAGAAGACTTACAGAGGGTCTTTGGAAAAGATTAATAGTGTGTCTTTTTTCAAAAGAGCATATTAGATAAAAATATCTTCATTAGGTAATTAATAAGCACAGAATTGTGTAGCTCCACCAAATGGACCTTCACTATGCCTAAATAACAATCTTTGTAGATTCTGGCTACTATACAACAATTATTTTAAAAGTAAATATTTGTATATTTATCTACTTTATATTGTCTCCCACAAAATAACATTCAGAGTATAGCTCTTTATATTTTGAATATAATAGTATGTGAGAAGTAAAAACCTCCAGTGACATGAAAGAAGGGAAAAAACCTAGTGGGCAAATCCAGATTCTTCTAGATTTTTCTGTCTTATGGCTTCTGATATCTCATTAAATTTGGAAGCAAGGTCACAAATTGAGATTGGCAGAAGTGTTTATATTCTGATGTCTAAGGAGGAATGGAGAATTAGAGAGGTTCTCAATAGAAAAGCATTTTTTCCCCCATACAGTGTTGAGGACAAGATGTAATTTATAGTCATGAATTTATCAGACAGGATAGACAAAAGAGTAATATGCAAATTGACCATCACTCCAACACACAAGATGGCTGCCCCCATGTGGACACAAGATGGCCAGCAGGGGAGGGCTGTTGGGAGGGACCAGGCCTGCAAGGGAGGGCACTTGGGGGCGATCAAGCCTGCAGGGGAGGGCAGTTAGGGGTGACCAAGCCAGCAGTGGAGGGAAGTTGGGGGTGACTGGGTCTACAGAAAAGGGCATTTGGGGGGGGGGGGACCCAGGCCCGCAGGGGAGAGCAGTTAGGGGTGACCAAGCCTGCAGGGGAGGGCAGGTAGGGGCAATCAGGCTGGCAGGGGAGCAGTTAGGCATGAATCAGGCTGTCAGGTGAGTGGTTAGGGCAGCCGTGGGCAAACTACGGCCCACGGGCTGGATCCGGCTGTTCTATCCGGTTCTCTTGCTCTCCCCTCCGCTCCTTTACTTTGAATTTATATTAGTTCACACAAACACTCCATCCATGCTTTTGTTCCGGCCCTCCGGTCCAGTTTAAGAACCCATTGTGGCCCTCGAGTCAAAAAGTTTGCCCACCCCTGGGTTAGGGGGTAATTAGGCTGGCAGGCAGAAGTGATTAGGGGCAATCAGGAAGGCAAGCAGGCAGCAGTTGGGAGCCAGCAGTCCTGGATTGTGAGAGGGATGTCTGACTGCCCATTTATGCCCAATCCCTTGAGGGGTTCCAGATTGGAGAGGGTACAGGCTGGGCTGAGGGACACACACCCCCGTGCACGAATTTCATGCACCAGGCCTCTAGTACGTAATAATAACATTTGACTTTGAGATTTCCTTGAGTGGTCCTCAGTAGCCTGAACAGTTCTCAGAGAACGCAGACAGTAAATCTAATCTAGCTTTAGGTTTTTGCCGATCATAAGCAGAGCATTAATACTGGGAAGCAATTTAAGTGGCTGGCCTTAGAATGTAAGTTGATTTTGAAGGGGAAATAGACAGACAGTTGTGGGTGGTAGAGGTAAGTGAAAGAAACTGAACTCAAATCGCTGGTGGGGAGAGAAGCACACGAAGTGAGTTAAGTTGAAGGAGGAAAACATTTGTGCTCAATGAGTATGTTAGCGGTGCACTTTAATGGGAGGATAAGATGCAGCACAGAATCAAAGGAGTGAGAGGCTGAAGTGGTGGTGAAGTGTTTGAGGAAGAAAGAATAAAGTGAGATTGTGGGAACCTCATGAGCCTTGGAATTATTGGAATCATAGAGGCTACCAGAAGAGGCGTAAGACACAGTGAGTGAAGAATTTCTCAAGTGAGTGAAATAGTCAAAGTCTGAATGTGTCATTGAATATCAGAAAAAGAGATTTAACATCTTAACCATGAGTTAAGTAAGGTGGGGTGGTTTTTGATCATGGACTGGAGTACCAGCAGGCACAGCAAGGTAATCAGAGAGCCATGGTTATCATTGCAGACTGTGGATCCAGAACGGCTGGCTGACAACACATATTCCTTGTGAACAAGTTAATGCTTAACACAATATTGCACAGGGTGCTAATCCAAGATACATTAGCAATTAAAGTCTCTGAAGGGAGTAAATTGTAAGAGAATAAGCAAGAGAGATTTGATTCAGGGATTTCTGTCCACATTATAAGTAATATATAGATAAAAAGAGCATTATAGGTAATACCAGTAAGATCTGCCTCACCAGTTTATGGAACGAATAGAGTTTATTCTCATGCTTTTTTTGCAATAGATTGCTTGAGGTTCTAATCACTCCAGACATTTTTTAAGAACTGTGGGAGTTTGCTCAATCCAAAGGGGTCAGTTTTCGTTCCAAATAACAGGTGGTAGAAAAAAAACTGAATTTTAAAAATTAATGTACCATGTTTTCTTTTTCACTTGTACTAAATTCTCATCTTTGAAAATGAGAACTGCTAGAGTCCAAGGAAAAGATGAACACTGTAGACATAATGAATGGACTGACCCTCAGTATCTCAGAATGTGACCCTTTTTTTTTTTTTGGAAATAAAGTTGTTTTATATGTATTTAGTTAAAATAAAATCATATTGAAGTGGAGTGGGTCTCTAATATAATATGAGAAGTGTCCTTATAAAAAAAGGGGGAAATGTGGACACAGATATGTAAATAGGGAGAAAGCCTTGTGAAAATGAAATCAGAGATATGCAAACAAAGGTATGCCATGGCCCTAGCTGGTTTGCTTCAGTGGATAGAGTAGAGTGTTGGCCTGCGGACTCAAGGGTTCTGAGTTTGATTCTGGTGAAGGGCACATACCTCAGCTGCAGGCTCCCCCCTGGCCCAGGTCCTAGTCAGGGTGCATGCAGGAGGCAACTAATAGATGTGTTTCTCTCACACTGATGTTTCTCTCTGTTTTTCCCTCTCTATCCCACTCTCTCTAAAAAAAAA
This sequence comes from Plecotus auritus, assembly GCF_963455305.1. Taxonomy (NCBI): domain Eukaryota; kingdom Metazoa; phylum Chordata; class Mammalia; order Chiroptera; family Vespertilionidae; genus Plecotus; species Plecotus auritus. The sequence goes on from NC_137774.1 coordinate 156,458,618, forward strand.
TAAATTAAAAAAATATCCTCAGGTGAGGATTCAAAATAAATAAATCTATATACTAATATATAAAAGGCTAATTTGCTAAGTGTCCATCTGGGTAATGATGTCACATAGCAATGCCTGGCTTCCTCTCCCTAGCAACTAGCCTCCTTGGAGTTTCTTCAGCCCAGGAACATGACTTGCTTTATACTAGTAGCCAGGTGGAAACATTTCACACTTTAACCAAATGTCTGTGAAGCAGTTTCCCATGCTTTATCTCATTTGATCCTCACAGAAGTCCTGGAGTAGGTAGATAGAAGATTCGGTGGAATCCTAATTTCTTTTCATTAACTGGAAAATGGAGATTTAGAAAGCTTAGGAACTTGACCCAACTGAAAAGAAGTAAGAAATGGTGGACCTTGAAAATGACTTCAGGTTTTCTCACTGCACAGAATATAGTCAAATACTGCTGCAGTTAAATATTTAACCCTTTGTTCTTCCTGCATGATCTACAATAATTGTGTTGATATTTACTGCTGTGTTGCTAACAATTACCTGAAAGAGAAGTTGGGGTGTTTCACTGGGCTGGAAAAAATTTATCTAAATCAGAAAGTAGGTCTAATTAAGCAAGTTTATTCTATATCTATAAAAGGCTAAGTTGACTCGTGCATGGGCTATACATATAAAGCTCTCGCTGGCACCAATCGCACACATGTATTTCAATCTGTCATTGTCGATCATGAATTTGGTTGACACTTCTATTATAGAGAAAGGGCGAATAGTGATATTAAAATACTAGAGGCCTGATGCACGAAATTTGTGCAAGGGCCTTGGCCCCAGCCTCCAACTGTCACCACCGTGGCTGGGGGCCTCTGCCGCCTCTGCCATGGCCCCTGCCCACTGAGGCTTTGTTTGGAAGGAAGGACATCTGGAAGGACGTCTGGTCTAATTAGCATATTACACTTTTATTATTATAGATTTCTTCTAATCGATTTCCTTTCAATGTGCATGAATTCATGCACTGGGCCTCTAGTAAATAAATAAATAGGTATACCATAGATTTCTGGATTCACCAGGAGCTAGGGGAAAAGCATAGAACAAAAGAACCAAGCCTGCCAACACCTTAATCTTGGATTTCTAGCTTTCATAACTGTGAGACAATACATATATTTTGTTTCAGACACCCAGGTTATGGTACTTTGTTATGACAGCCCTAGCAAGCAAATAAAGATGGTTTTATTAAACATTCTACCTCAACTCAGGTAGAGTGTGTGTGGAAGGTCCCCAAGACCAGTTCATGAGAGAGAGAAAAAACTGGATATGTTACCTTGTTATATTGACTGGATCTATACTGTAGTTTAAATTATTATAACCTGTGAATGCTGATGAGATAGCCTACCCTTGGGCATCACTCTTGAACTAGAGAGAAAATTAGACTTAGGTAAGAATACCTGAAATTTCAGGTAGTGTTGAATGGCCTGGCAGGAAGTTCAGGTGCCTGGAATGAGCAAGATTGGAAGATTATAGATAATGTGGCCTGGAGACATGTAGGTAGGTGGCCCTAATATCTATATCATCTATATCTATATCTATATCTATATCTATATCTATATCTATATCTATATCATCTATATCTATATCTATATCTATATCTATATCTATATCATCTATATCTATATCTGTATCATCTATATCTATATCTATATATACTGGTAAAAGCCTAAACGACCGAACGACTGGTCGCTAGGATGCACACTGACCACCAGGGGCAGACGCTCAACACAGGAGCTGCCCCCTGGTGGTCAGTGCACTCCCACAGTGGGAGCACGGCTCAGCTGACTGACCCATCCCAGCAGCCCACCAGCCAGGTGGCAGCTACTCACTCCCTCAGTAGTCCTGCAGGTCCAATCTCCAGAGAACGCGCCAGGCACTGACGGACCAGCACCACTGGCACGATCCGGACAGCACTGCAGGCCTCCTGAAACTTGGCCTTGGGCATCGTGGCTGCTTCCCCTCCACAAGGAAGAAACTGTATAAAAGCCGCCACCAGGTGGCTCCCAACAACCAGCAGGAATGTCAGCAGGGACGGCAAGGGCATCCCACCATCCGCCCAGAGGGCCTATTGCATTCCGCCCACCCCCACCCCATTCGGGCAGGGTGCCAGGTGCAGCAGGACCAGGATGAGCGGCAGCGGCAGGCAGGAGTGGCAGGCGGCTTTGGACTGCCAGTTTCAGCCAGATGCCCGCAGGCCTCCCCGAGGGACCCCCGCCCTGCACAAATTCGTACACCAGGTCTCTAATAGTAAGACATAAAAGGTGCAGTCCATTGAGTCTCATAGAAAAGTGCATTAGAAAGTATCTGTCACAGAAGCTGGCAAACTACATGTTCACTGCACGCCAGCCAACCTAAATTTGTATTTGGCCTCCTAAATGCTGTATGGTTGGTACATGAATGTAGCGATCATGGTAGAACAGAGAGAAGCCATTCATGGGTCCACACACTGTCCTTACTCGCAGCAATCTGATATAGCTACTATTGCTGCTAAATATGTAACTTAGCAACATCTGAGATCGATCCTATTTGAGGACATTAGCCACCCGACTTCTGATGAAATTCTAGTTCACCAGACCTCTCAACTCAGATGAGTGGAAGAAGGTTTATTTGTTCTTACTACAATTGAGATGTATTCTGGGTATGGGTTTGAATTCTCTGACAGTGGTTTGTTTTCCATAACAAGCTTTGAATGCCAGACTCCCCCCACCCCCACTCCCTGTTTCTGCTCCATTCTTTTTCCATGTGTTGGCCCATTTTTAAAATTCTGCTTTCACTTCTATTCCTTATCCTTATCTTTCCTTGGGGATCAATTACTGGCTTACTTTTCTTTGTGCTATATACTTACTCCCCAGGTGATGGAATTCACTCCATTGCCTAAATAATGAATGCTCCCCCATATATTTTTCTCATGTGAAATCTAACTATGTATAAGGTCAAGACTGTGGGTTGAAAATCTCTTGGCATTTCAAATATAAATATTCAAATTGATCTTAGCATCATCCCCTTGTGTTATCAGTATGCTTGCTCTATCATGACAGCCAGTTGTTGCACATCCATCAAGCTTTTTTTAAGTCATATAATGGAATTCTTTCTTTGTGATTTTCTCTTTCTTACTCTTTCAAATCAATCTTTCACCTAATTCCATTGCTTCTGGTTTCCGGGTGTCTTTTGAACATTCTTTCCTGCTGCTTTGTTATTCCATTCTTGATTTGTATCAGCTTATCACAGAAGTCACTGTTTAACCCCTCTAGTCACCTTTAGCAGTTCTACCACAGTGATTTTATAAGGAATTTAATTGCATACCTCTCTTCATAAAAAAGTTCTATTGAATTGCCAAAGTCCTCAGGAAAAGCTCAAAGCTCTTTAGTGGGGCAGGAAAGACAATCAGGGGCACAGCATGTATTTACCTCCTTTGGCTTCATCACTAGCCAATGCCCTTTTTCACTTTTGAGTCCAGTTTCATTAAATCATTTGCATTTCCGTTAATGTGCTATTATCTCTCTTCCTCAGTGACCATTCTATCTCTTTTTATCTTCTGCCTGGAATGTCTTTCTTCACTTCATTTCCCTGGCTAAATCTCATCGTCCCAGATCATCTCAGGCGTCCAAGTATGTAGTAAGACATTCCTATTGCTTCTCTGTGTACAATAACTCTTGAAGCATGTGTTTCTTATAGTCCTTGTTTTTCTACCTTTTATTTATTGGCTTACTGATAGGCCTATTTTTATAAACTGTAAGTCCACAGGGTATTGCACAGTCCATAGCTCATGTGGAATTTTATTATAGACACTCAATAAAACTATCTTTCCTACTGTAATTTTCTATAGATCCATCAAATATCTACATCTTGCCTTATCCAGGTTATTATTTAAATGTATATTCTCATAAATATGTTATGTTTTAAAGTGATTTAAACCAGTGTGGGTATTTATGTCTATTTATTACTGTGTGTTGAATAATAAGTTACTTAGTAAACATGTTAAGTTATCTGAGAATTCAGAAGGAAACAATTAATGATGTCTTCTATCTCATACTTATGGTCTATCCTTGGGTAAATAACTCTTAATGTGAAAATAATAATGAGAATTGATAGCCAATTTCTGAATAAATGGTAAGTTCATAAGGAACAGAGACAGGAATCTTTGTAGTCAGTCCATCAAAACCAAGTTCAAATCCTGCTGTTTGCTAGATATTAGACCTAGGAGACATTATATAACCTCTTTCAATATGAATTTTATTATTTTTGAAATGGGTGCAATATTACAACCTCCTCAAGGATTTTATGGGGAATAAATAAGATACTGTATGTCAAATGCTCAGCCAATTTTGACACATAATAAGAATCCAGTAAAAGTTTTGTTATTCTTATAAAAATTGAGGACTTCAGATAGACTTAAAAATATAGGTATTAATTCTTGTGGGTTAGACATAGGACAGAGAGGAGGGACTCAAGGAAGGTGACTGACTCGTGCAAATAAAAACTCTCAAGGTCTAGTACTAACAAGGAGACAGTAATTCCAGGAAAAGTTATAACTAGATAGGAAAAGAAAATAAACTTGGAGAAATGAGTCAGCTCATATTCTGATATACAGGAGAGCTGAAGCAGAATGCTTAGATTTCATAACATGGCCAATTAGTTGCCGATGTACTTTTCTGAGTAGGGAAGTAAAATCATAAGTTTTAAGGAGGGTTATCCTAGCATTATAAAGAAAGTTTATGTATTCCCCAGTAATAAAATAGGAAATAATATAAGACTTGAATAATTGGGACAGACTGTTTCTTAAAGCAAGCACCTACACCATGCACCCTGAATCATGAGTCCCTCAATTCTAGGTTGTAACTTGATGCCACAGAGCAAACTGGAATGTTTCCTCCTTTAACTGTGAAATTCTTCACTTATGTTGATTCTCACTTGCACTTAAACTCTGAAAATGTTATATTATTACACTATTATATAACACAATAGCTGCTATCTCTCACTTCTCTATGCTGATCTATGCAAGCTACCTTCTGTCACATAAGTCAGGGCCTCTTGCCAAAAGAGAGTGATTCATCAAAACTGTTGAGTTTTTTCATAATCAGCATCCTCACAATGTATTACAGAAGACCATTAGAAACCTCTCAGTTTTCAGGTTTGGTGCAGCATAACAACTTTAGTTTATGTTTCACAGCTTCTATTTGTAAAGAAATCAATGGTTTTTAAACCAAACTGCTCATCGCAAACAAATGTGTTAGACTCATTAGCATTTGCCCTGGTTTTCTGTATGGAGGTTATATTGCAAACCTGATTTGCATTTTTATCTGCAAGGAGCACAAGGTTTGAATTGCCTAAATGTTTACTTAATTATTGTGCCCATTCTCTTCCAGGCCGGCGTTCCTCAAGGCCTCTGCAAGCAGAAAGCAAGACTAATTAGTATCTAATTGATATTTTTTCAACAGTGCAAAGGAATCTCTCTCAATACAAAGAAATTAATTTCATTATACACCACAGAGAACACTTACTTATAATAGCAAATATGGGAGTATTTGCTAGGTTTTCAAAATTATATATTTTAAGTAAGAAGCACCTGGTTGTCTGTACTAGATTTTAGTTCTTAAATAGGAAGTGATTATAACCACTATTTTTTGTTACACATTTACTGGAAGATTATTGTACAATCCCTGAGCCAGATATTGCAGATACAAAATGAATAAGACAAGATTTCTATAAGAAACCCATAGTCTATTGGAAAAACAAACTCAGAAAAAATAATTTAAGTATATGTAATGATAAATTTGTACAGCCTGTCATGAAATCACAGGAAAAGGCAGATTAATTCTGTCTAAACTACTCAGGGATAGATTTCTAGAGGAGATGACACAAGAGCCAAAGAGGGTTCAGCAAATTGGCTATCAGTTGAAGAGATGATGGGGCAGAAAATATCCCAACAGAGAAGAAATCACAGGCACAGGTGGCAATGTGAGAAACATATTCAAAGTTTTGTTGCTGAGTGTGTTTTATATTCATGGTATGCATTCAAGTCCCATAGTAATTTTTCAAACTACCTTTAGCACAGGAAATGTAAAAATTGCCCCAAACGTCATATGAAAGACATTTATGTAAAATTAAAGAAAAATAGTTTGCCTTTTTTAAAAATTTTATTTTATTGCTTAAAGTATTACAAAGAGTAGTACATATGTCTCCTTTTTTTCCCACGGACCTTCCCCCGGTCTCCCCTACCCTCAGTATCTTGCGTCCATTGGTTATGCTTATATGCATGCATACAAGTCCTTTGGTTGATCTCTTACCTTCCCCGCAACCCTCCCCAGCCAGTTTGCCTTTTAACAAATAGCATACATGGACTTCATTCTGTTTAGATAAGTTTCTGTGCTCCCTGAAGGTCAAATGGCATACACTACCCAATTTACTTGACATGACCTGCATGACTATGGACTCAGAGGACGTTGTCAAAACCGAGTAAACCGTGAAGGGCCACACTGATTCTGCAGATAGTGACCTTAGAAAACAGGAAAATAAACGTGGAGATTTGCAGGCATTACAGATCTGAACAGGCATGAGAAAATTACCTGAAGTTATTAGATTTGAGATATTTCATAATTGGAAGCCCACAGTTTCCTGAGGTGCATATTTATCCCAATGGAGCATATAGTTTTGTCTTTTCAGTGATATAGTATTTGTTTTCTAATTTTTCTTTAATGGCAAATGAAAGAACAATTTAAATAAAAAAATTCATACAAAGGCCCCAAGAAATACAGAAGCTCTCCAGTCAAAGACCACCCAGGGCACTCTCAGATTCATTGTTAGGCCTCTAGATTTCAGCAGTAAGAAAGTATAAGAACCAGGGCTATCTTGGTAAGAGGGAGTTGTACGGTTTTTGTTTGTTATTTTGTTTGTTTTTAAATAGGAATTTGGATTGGTCTGGGTGATTTTAAGGGGTTTGGGAAACCAGGGATACTTCTGGATTGAGTGCCAGCAGGGAGCAGGGGCAATTATATTTTTGGGTATCTTGTTACTTTTGATCTAAAAGACAAAAGAAATCTGGCTAGTGTTAGTGTAAAAGATATAATCAGAAAATGAAAACTGGTTAGTTATTGTTTTGAATTTGTAGTCTTTGCATCAATCATATTTCAGAAATTATCACAAAGTGGTCACAGAGAGGTTTTCATATACTCTGTGAGTATTGTTTGTAATGACCTAGCTGCTCACTGCCAGGGTTAAGTCAACTCATGGTCTCCAGGGCCTAACTCAATACACTTTCAGAATTCTGTTGATGAGAAGTTGTACTAGAATAAGTATGTCATGTCTTTTTGACTACACGGTATGTTGTTTAATCATCCTATGTGATAATGCCTGCACATAAATAATACATATTTATATGTAAGAAATAATTGCAGACAATATTTTAAACTCAGAAATGAACACCAATGATTATTAGAAACTTTTACTATCTCCTTAGCAAAAATAAGGAACTTTTAAAAAGTCCCAAAGAAAGTAACATTAATTTTCATCATTTTATTAAACATTTTCTCTTATTACATTTGTAAGTTTTTAAGTCTAGTTGCCTGGGTGTTATCCAGCATCTAGAAGGGTTCAGGAATCTGGAGAAGGCACTGTGGGTAAATTAATAAAGAGACTAGAAATCTATATATATAAACAGGGAATATGCTAATTAGCAGGGCATCACAACCGCTCAGAAGGAGCTGCGTGCATAGATGGGCGGGAGGGGACTGCGTGCTGCCCCCAACCCCAGTGGCCGTGGGGAGGCTGGGGCTGGGGGTGGGCCCGAGTGGGGACACAACACACAGAGAGGCTGGGGCTGGTGGTGGGCCGGAGCAGAGACACAACACGCCTGCCCCCACCCCAGCAGACACAACGCGGCAGCGGGGGGCGTGTTCCAAGCAGCCGCCGTGCAGCGTGCAGCTCAGAGCACGCTTCCACCCCAGCAGACACAACGTGGCAGCCAGTGCTATGCGGGTCAGGCGTGGGTCCTGGCCCCCCGCAGGGTGTCTCCTCGCATGGCATGAGGTGGGGCGCCTCCTTGAGCTATTTCAACCGCATGCTGGCCCTCTAGTATAATATAAATTTGTAATCCATGGGGAGCCAGAGGAAGCTTAGTAGCTGAGTTCTCTCTATCTCCGGACCCAGGGCTCTTTTTATTCCCATATTTTGCCCTATAGCAAAGTAGATATACATATTAAAGGTAAGATTTAGTATACAGTAGGCATTGTGAGGTTGGGGGAAATGCGCTCAGCTGTTCAGCTGTTTGGCCAGCAGGAGGCAATAACGTGTAAATTGAAATGCCCTCAGCTGTCTGGTAACAGGCAGTAATATATGCAGATCTTCAGGTTTGGGGAAACGCTTTTGGCCATTCCAGCAGGCAATAACATGTATTCAGCTCTGCTGAATATAGAAGCCCATTAACCTTTTGATGAACTTTTTCCATTTATTATGACATGCTGGAATTAGCCTCCAGCATCTAGTCTTATAATATTTTTATATATATCATACTAGAGGCCCGGTGCACGAAATTTGTGCATGGGGGTGTGTGTCCCTCAGCCCAGCCTGCACCCTCTCCAATCTGGGACCCCTCGAGGGATGTCTGACTGCCCATTTAAACGGGCAGTCGGACATCCCTCTCACAATCCAGGACTGCTGGCTCCCAACTGCTCGCCTGCCTGCCTTCCTGATTGCCCCTAACTGCTTCTGCCTGCCAGCCTGACCACCCCCTAACCACTCCCCTGCCAGCCTGATTGATGCCTAACTGCTCCCCTGCCAGCCTGTTTGCCTCTAACTGCCTTCCCCTGCAGGCCTGGTCACCCCTAACTTCCCTCCTCTGCAGGCCTGGTACCCCCCAACTGCCCTTCCTTGCAGACTCAGTCACCCCCAACTTCCCTCCTCTGCTGGCCGGGTCACCCCTAACTGCCCTCCCCTGCAGGCTTGATCGCCCCCAACTGCCCTCCCTTGCAGGCCTGGTTTCTCCCAAATGCCCTCCCCTGCTGACCATCTTGTGGTGGCCATCTTGTGTCCACATGGGGGCAGGATCTTTGACCACATTGGGGCAGCCACCTTGTGTGTTGGAGTGATGGTCAATCTGCATATTACTCTTCTATTAGATAGGATAGAGGCCTGGTGCATGGGTGGGGGCCAGCTGGTTTGCCCTGAAGGGTGTCCCGGATCAGGGTGGGGGTTCCCTTGGGGCGTGGGGTGGCCTGGGTGAGGGGACTGTGGTGGTTTGCAGGCCGGCCATGCCCCCTGGCGACCCAAGCAGAGGCCCTGGGATCTGGGGTTTATTTATCTTTTACAATTGAAACTTTGTAGCCTGGAGTGGAGCCAAGCCTTCTGCTTGCTCAGTGGCGGCAGCCATTTTTGGGGGGATTTATGTATCTTCTATAATTGAAACTTTGTAGCCTTAAGTGAGGCCTGGGCCAGCCAGGGTGTGTGGAAAGCTTGGCTTCCTCCATTGCCGGGGGAAACCCTAGCCTCCTGCTCTTTCCAGCTCCGTGGCTGCCGCCATTTCTGTTTGGGTTTATGTATCTTCTATCATTGAAACTTTGTAGCCTTGAGTGGAGGCCTAGGCCGGCAAGGGCAGGCGGAAAACTTGGCTTCCTCCATTTCCGGGGAAACCCAAGCCTCCCTCCTGCTCTCTGTGGCTGTAGCCATCTTGGTTGGGTTTATTTGCATATTTGCTCCTGATTGGCTGGTGGGCGTGGCTTGTGGGTGTAGTGGAGTGATGGTTAATTTGCACATTACTCTTTTATTAGATAGGATATACGAGTGTGTAAATTATGTTGTACTTGTTATATAAACTATTGTCATGTAAAATAATATAATGGAGCCAGGCTGGTGTGGCTCAGTGGTTAAGCATCAACTTTTGAACCAGGAGGTCACACTTCAATTCCTGGTTAGGACACATGCCCAGATTGCCTTTTTGTCACAGAAAGAACATACATATACTGGATTGCATTGTGCCTCCTCTGTTGGGTTTCTCTTTAGATACACTCTCTGAATTTACAAGTGGTCCATATCTTTGTACATAAACTCTCAGCAAATACTCTCAGTGAACATAAACTTTTCATTTCTTTCCTACTTGGGGCCTGTTTGATAAACTACCCAATATTTGCTAGAGTGCTGACTTAGTAATATTATAAAGTATTGTTTTAGCAATAAATGAATACAAAATTTTAAGAAGGCAGTTTGATCATATGTATTAAAATATGTAAAAACGCTATTAGTTGTAGGGTAGGACAAACCATCACATAAAACATACTTTAAAATTTGGTATCTTAAAGAACAAGAAGTTTGTTTCTGAAACAACAGTCCCAGGCAGGTGTACGGTCTGGTGAACACTTTTCTGCTCAGTAGTCATTAAGAAACTATGGCCAAAGTAGATATTAAATTACGCAAATGGTTCCAGAGTCACCTTTGGTGTTACCTTGCTATTCACTTAAGATGGAAAAAATATATGAAATATTATTTTCTGAAAAAATATTCAGCCACACATATATATGTGTATGATGCTATACTATATTATATTGTAATTTTTATAAGAAGAAATTGGGGCCAAATTCTTATTGATTTGGCTCATAATAATGATGATTGATTAATTGAGTATAGCTCTTATGTTAATGAATTATTATAAAGTCATTTATAATTACAATTAAGAATTTTTGAAAACATGGCTTGCTGCCATGTATTTATAGATTCTTATTTTTTAAAATAATCAGGGTTTATTTTTTGTAAAGGTGGAAAAGAAACAAACTATATGAACTCTTAGTGATCTCTGTGTGTGGGGTTTTTAAATTCTTTCAATACTTCTGTTTCTAAAAAGTTCTACAAAAATTATGTATAATTTTTATAATCAAAATAAAAGGGAAAAGTTATTTAAATATTTCATTTGAACTACTTTAAATACAAAGAGGTAGCAAATTATTCTTACAATAAAAATATATTTTCCACATTCTCATTTGTTGGAAGAAGGGAACATATTTTCCTCCCACATGTGTGAAAAAAATAACCTTGGGAAAGAGGCAAAACATGCGACACTTTAATGCAAACCGAGACTTTTTCAGAATCATGTCAGGTTCTGAAAACAGAAGTTTATAATAGAAACTGTTTAGTAACATTAATTATAGCATTTGGTACAGTCTTGCTCATAATGTCTAAACATTTATTTAAAACTACGGCAGGGTTATAAAAGTACCTACATACAGAATGTTTATTGAATTTTATATTAAAATACCAAAACATTTTAGGTTTTTTAAAGTCAAATTATTGAGATTTTAGTGATGTTTATATGTCAATAGTTATATTAAAGCTAAACATCAAGTAAAATATATCCATCTTGATAATAAATATATGAAGGAATCTTAAAAGATGTGAAATTTAAATTTCATTCTTTTTTTTTTCTTCTTGTGGAGCCTACATCCCTCTCATACTCTATAGAATTAAGATGTTCTAAGCTAAGACAAAACTCCAAAGTTGTTTTTTTCCCTTTAGACTTTATATCAGAATTTCCATTTTTTAAATATTTCTTTATTGATTTCAGAGAGCAAGGGAGAGAGATAGAGAGATAAAAAAACATCAATGATGAGAGAGAATCATGGATTGGCTGCCTCCTGTATGCCCCCCACTGGGGATCCAGCCTGCAACCAAGAATCAAAAGTTGACCTTCTGCTTCATAGGTTGACACTCATTGGTCAGGCTATATCAGAATTTTTTAAATAGCTGATTTAAATTATTTTTTTCTTCTGCAAAGCTTGAGAAATATTAAAAGTGAAAAGAAAAAATAATTAGATGTGTCTGTAAATACATATACATATTTACATATCTATACTAATAAAAGGGTAATATGCTAATTAGACTGGACGTCTTCCAGACATCCTTCTGGACAAAGTCACAGCAGCTGCAAGGGCCAGAAAGGGCCTGGTATCTGTGGTGTGTCAGAAGTCTTCCCTCTGTGCATGAGCTGCAGAGGAAACACCTTTTCTGACCACTCATTGGCTAAGCTCCCAGTACACCACTCACAGTGTTCTTGGTAACTTGGGTAATAAGAATTCAAGAAGGTAATCTAGGGTTTTTCCATCTCACTCCTGGAGGAAAAAATGGAGGTCTGCTGCTGGAGGGGCTAAGAAATGTCATATTCTGCCCTAGCCAGTTTGGCTCAGTGGATAGAGCCTCAGCCTGCAGACCACAGGATCCCAGTTCAATTCTGGTCAAGGGCATGTACCTAGGTTGCAGGCTCCTCCCTGGCCTGGGCCCAGGTCAGGGCTCATGCAGAAGGCAACCAATCGATGTGTCCCTCTCACATTGATGTTTCTCTGTCTTTCCCTCTCTCTTCCATGCTCTCTAAAAATCAATGGAAAAATATCCTCAGGTGAGGAGAAAGAAAGAAAGGAAGGAAGGAAGGAAGGAAGGAAGGAAGGAAGGAAGGAAGGAAGGAAGGAAGGGAAGAGGAAGGAAGGAAAGAAAGAAGGAAGAAAGAAATGTTGTAACCTATGAAAGAGACATCTTGAAAATTCTTTTTTTTTTTTAAATATATTTTATTGATTTTTTACAGAGAGGAAGGGAGAGGGATAGAAAGTTAGAAACATTGATGAGAGAGAAACACTGATCAGCTGCCTCCTGCACACCTCCCATTGGGGATGTGCCCGCAACCAAGGTACATGCCCTTGACCAGAATCAAACCCGGGACCTTTCAGTCTGCAGGCCGATGCTCTATCCACTGAGCCAAACCAGTCAGGGCCATCTTGAAAATTCTTAAAGAAAGTTGTCATTTTTTTTTTTTTTTTGTGGTGAAGGTACTGGGGTCCCTGTTGATGAAAACACCGTAGCATCTGCAAGGGCTGAGGGCCAGCAGCCGTGGCGGCCAGCAGTGGCAGCAGCAGCAGGGTGATAGGATTCGGCGCCTTCCCCTGATCGGTCTGGTTGCCTCCACAGAGGGAGGCCAGACTGCAGCTTAGGCCTGCTTTCCATGGGGAGTGCACCTAAACCGTCAGTAGGACATCCCCTGAGGGCTCCCAGATTGTGAGAGGGGGCAGGCTGGGCTAAGGGATACCCCATCCAGTGCACATATTTTTGTGCACCAGGCCTCTAGTCTATACTAATAAAAGAGTAATATGCTAATTAGACCCGGTCGACTGGACATCTTCTGGTCATCTGGTCCTTCTTCCAGACAAAGCAACAGTGGTGGGGGCTGAGGCAGAGGTGGTTAGGGGCGATCAGGCTGGCATGGGAGGGCAGTTAGGGATGATCAGGCCAGCAGGGGAGGGCGGTTAGGGATAATCAGGCCAGCAGGGGAGGGTGATTAGGGGCAATCAGTCTGGCAGGGGAAGGTGGTTAGGGGTGATCAGGTCAGCAGGCAGAGGGGTTAGGAGTGATCAGGCAGGCAAGCAGAGTGGTTGGGGGTGATCAGTTAGGCAGGCAGAGTGGTTGGGGGCAATCAGGCAGGCAGGCAGGTGAGCAGTTAAAAGCCAGCAGTCCCGGATTGCAAGAGTGATGTCTAACTGCCGGTTTAGGCCCCATCCTGCAGATTGGAGAGGGTTCAGGCTGGGCTGAAGAACCCCCCTCCTGTGCACAAGTTTTGTGCACCGGGCCTCTAGTTGTATACATATGCATGGAAATTAGTGACAACTGTTGGTATAACTGAACCTGCCAAATCCTTCTGATTGTCACAGTGATGACATTGCCTGATACAGTGAGCATAACCTTATTTCCTTCTCAGTTAACTGCTGCCACATGGCTCTGTCACTCCTGAGTGCCATTATCAGAAATGAAATTAGAAAACTCATTTAAATAGCAGTCTCTTCCAACTTAATTTTCAACTCTGACAAAATGCATTACTATATAGAATACATCGATAAGGATTTTACAAATGTAGTACCATTACCACACCTAAAAGTTTTAAAATAATCCATTCATATTATATAAAAACAATCCATGTTTATTTTTCCCATAATATAAAACAATATATATTTTTGCAGTTGTTTTATAGTTGTTATTTGAATCAAAACCCAAATATGGTCCATTTTTAAATATATTAAACATCTTCCTCAATTTTTTATTTTCATGACTATTATTTACTTACTAGAAGCCCGATGCATGAAGATTTGTGCAAGAATGGGCCTTCCTTTCCCTGGCTGCTGGCACCGCCTTTCCACTTTGGCCTCAGAGCTGCCTCTTTTGCTCCGGCCCCACCTTCCCATTCTGCCCAGAGGCCCTGAGCAGCTGGGGTGGTGCAGAACGCCAGCATCCTGCCCTCGCCCTGCCCCCGGTCACTTGGTGCCTGTGTATGCAAATTAACCTTCCATCTTTGTTGGGTTAATTTGCATACTCACTCCTGATTGGCTGGTGGGTGTCACGAAGGTACGGTCAATTTGCATCTTTTCTCTTTTATTAGAGTAGATTCATTAAATATGCACACTTGTACTATAGAATTTCCCACTTTCTAGATTTAGATTATTTCATCTCCATGGTGTCATTAAAACATATTTCTCTATTGTGTGAGTTTTCTGTGAATGGCAATTTAAATTTTAAGACTTGATAAATTCCTGTGAGGTCATTCTGAGTTACTCAGAAAGGGCAAGAGAGGGGTATTGAGTAAACTTTCTTCAAGAGTAAGCTGTAACAGAAAAGAAAACTCAATGAATATTCTTTGAAAATTATCAAATGGAATATGGGTTGGTGGTAAGAGACACTAAAAACATATTTATTTCTGGTTTACTTAACCAAGGATGCAGTAATTGACTGCACAGAACACAAGTAAATGAATATAAATTAGTGTGGCTTTCCCTGTTTTCTTTCTCTCACAGGACATCTACATGCAGATTATGTCTCCTTAGTGTTGAAAACACTGCCACATTATTGTATTCCAACAATCTTTTTATTTTCCAGGTTGCAGCATCCTCCTAAAACATTTACATTATTAATCTCTGCAGTTCTCTTAAAACAAATACTTATGAATATTGTTGTCCCCTGCTAAATAAAGCAACACAGCCTCAGCTATGTTCTCAGGATCCCTTCTCAGGTGGCCCTGAACAATTTCCACCTTTCCAGGATCCCAGACAGCTCATCACTACATGGAATGTCTTCAAAGACATGGGAAATGTGCTAACATTAGGCACATCCAGGATGAATGTAGTTGCACATGTTTTTAATTTATGCCCATGTATAGTATTTTTATAAAAACTAAATGAGTCTATGATGGATTAGTAATTCATTTACATAATACATTCAGATGAAAATGTTTCTATTAGAGACAGAAGATCAATTCAACACCTGAAGAATAAAAATCCCAAGATAATAGGCCTGACAAAAATAAAACAGTGATGTTAGCTGTGCTTACAACACTTTTCAGAACCGCTGATTCTTGTCTGTACAACACAGTTATTAAGTGAGAATAGAATATTCTATTAATCTCACTAAAACTTTTGGGTGAAACTTGATT
Source organism: Plecotus auritus (assembly GCF_963455305.1). NCBI lineage: Eukaryota > Metazoa > Chordata > Mammalia > Chiroptera > Vespertilionidae > Plecotus > Plecotus auritus. Next base: position 156,474,087 of record NC_137774.1, read on the forward strand.
TTCATTAAACTCTGATAATAGGTCTATGAATAAAATCTGGTAGGTATTAATATTTTAGTATATGGCTTATATCTAAATATAGAAAAGACTGAAGTTACCAAATATTTAAAATACACACTGCATGGAGTCATAAACAACACATTTACAGACAATGTCCTACTTAATGCTACAGATTACTTGTAGCACATGGTCATCTATAAACTATATTGTCTAATGATTATTTTCTGAAAATAAATATATCATTTTATTGGTGAAAATTCTACTTTTAGCATACGTAATAAAATATAGAATTATTAAGCATAACTTTTTCCACGATTATATATCTTTATCATTAATTTAGCCTATCAACCTAATTACAGGTATTTAGTTGGGTGAGGAAAAGATGAAAAGGAAACCAATAACTCACATGTGAACAACAACATTACTATTTGGTAAAATAAAATAAAAAAGATATATTTCTCTATCTTTACCTGGTAAAGCACAATTGTTCATTTTCCTGGACAGTTTGTTTTTTTGAGCCCATCTAGTATTTTGCCTGCATTTTCTCATGTGGTTATAAAAGTAACTCTACATTATTTTGAGAAAGCATCTCAGCCCAATTCTCACTGTTTGTAATTGGGTAAGGTTGACCTCCCTAATTATCCCCAAATTCAAGAGTGGATGTTACACTAGCCTCGTCCAGTAGAGTGTCAAACCTCCATGAAAAGTGATTGAGAAAAGAAAGATGTGGCAGAACAAATTCTGCTTCATTCCCTTCTTTCTGACATACAGGGAAATATATTTTTCAGCCTTCCCTTTATCGAGGTCCATCCGGGTGATTGAAACCTTGGCAGAGCACTTCATAGAACTTCCCCTGTGTTTCCTGTCTCTCTCTGCTATGAAGGCATTTAAGAGATTATGTTAATGATGACATGACTGCAGCATGGAAGAGAACTCCTTGAACTGCATCAGTCCTGGCTTGAGCACCAAATAAGACATTCTAGTGTTACCCTACTGTCAGCTGGCTGTGCATTTATAACTGGCAAGCCTTAAGTACTCTAATAACAAAGATGGGTATGCAACCCTAGGTCAATGAGAGCTCTAGCCTCGTCTAAATTTGTTGCTGAAGCTGCTATAATCAATCTGTTTCTATTGATGTTGCCAAAATAATAAAATGTAAACTTAGTGCTGCTGGAAGTCACCTTATATGGTGGGGAAATACAGCTGAATTTAGAGCTGAGATATAGAGACAAGGGCATGATTTTTTTAAGACCTTTTGAATATTCATCTATAGCCATCCTGGAACATTTCAATGAGTTAAGCCAATAAATTCTGCTCTTTAAGTCAATATGCATTTTCTTTCATTTGAATTTTGAAGAGCTGAGATTGATAATGGCCATAGAATTTCCAGTAGATTTTCTACAAACTTGCTATACCTACATTTTAGCCTTTGAACATGAGGACTCCCATTTGATTTATTTACTCTATGAATACAGAAGAACCAGTGACTAGAAAGCATCTCTTAAATCTTCCCTATTTAATGCTCTACCAGAGTCAGCATGACTCTGATCCTGAAATGATCCTGTGTGTTGCTTCTCAGAACAATTCAATTGAAATTAACCTCTGGATCGTTTTTCTTTTTCTCATCACGTTTGTGATAAAATACACAAATACACACATACACACACACTTATATTACCATTTTACAATGTGTAATTTAAAATGAAAGTTAAATCCTGTTTTCCTAGATAATCATAATGTTCATGTTCATGTTGAAACAATCTTTTTTTTTTTTTTGAATCATATTTTTAGCTAGGAAAATACCTTAATCCCATCACACACTTGCTGAGCTCTAGAAAATATCTGCTCCTTAAAAATCAATTTTACAAACTTAATTTTTCTTGTTTTCCCAATTTTATTAGACTAAATCTTATAAACTCTGGGTTGAAATTAAACTACAAAAACTTCCTGAATCTTATTTTTATTGATTTTTTTCCAGACACTGTTGTAAAAATGGCTGTTACATAGACATCACAGAAAAATTTTGTCCTATATATGAAGACTTGAAAGATTACTTATATTTAGGATTATTTATGTGAATTTGAATCACCTTTATCTCAGTTTAATTTATTGGGCTATATTTAAGTGTTTTGTCATAAATCAGTTGGTTCCAATATTATGGCATGTTTGTTCTACTCTTCTTACTCAGGGTTCCCAACATTACTTTATATACAGAGATGTAACATAAAATGTAACATAAAATGTAAAATAAAAATAATGTTCTCTAGAATAAAACATAATTTATTTTAAAGAAAACATCAAAAAATATAGACTGATCTTCTGCAGCTATAACTTTATTACCAATAACAGTTTCAGGTTTTTTTTCTTGAATCAGACATTTTCCAGACCTGTCATAATAATACATCAGAATTAATTAGGTTATTGGTTAATTTAATAATTATATATAGCTACTGGATTTACTATAACCTGTCTATCTCACTCATGAAATGTTACCTGCAGTCTGAACTCAACAATACTGAACTATTTCACTAATGTAAGTTAAGAGAAGGCCCACTATTTCTTATCCTCATGCCTGAATACTAGCAATTTAATAATGTAAATAAGCTCCATAACTATTTTAGGCAATGGAGTCATAATGCAAACAAACTAAAATTCTAAGCCTTTTTTTTTTTTTACCTAGACTTCTTACTTTCCAAAAATTGTTAAATTTTTTTTTCCTGTCAAATGTTGTCCTGTAGATGCTGGCAAAGAGGTAGTCCAATACATTCATATAAATGAGTCAACATTAGTTATCTTAAACAACTTGGAGATATCTACCAATGTTATAAAGTCAAATTTTTCCTGTCTGCATGTAAATCATTGAATAAAATAGTGTACAGAGAGAAATAAGTGGGGAGCTCTTATATATAATGATGGCATTTAAAACTGGTCCATTATACAACAGGTTTTCAACTAGAACACCTTCCAAATAAGCATCATCTGCTGTACATCACCACTTCTGATATGCAAGGTTCTTAAAAACACTGTGCAGACCCTGCCTGGGAACTCAGTTGGTTAGAGCATCATCCTGATACACCAAGGTTGTGGGTTAGATCCCTGATCAGGGCACATACAAGTATCCACCAATGAATGTATACCTAAGTGGAACAACAAATCAATGTTTCTCTTTCTGTGTCTTTCTCTATCTCTTTTGCAAATCAATTTAAATAAAAAAATGTAATGTGCAATCTAGTTATTCAGAGTAAATACACTCTACGCCTTGATTGTTAAGTAAATCTACTTGAACAAGATGAATTCACTGTGACTAATGCAAGTACGAGGTTTTATCCTAGATGTCTTCATTGGAAGATCACACTGTGTGGGGCTTAGAGAAAGCCAAAAACCACTTAAGAGCTAATTAATATCCAACAGCTACACCACATGGTGGAGAAGATCAGTGACACAAAAGGCATCAGTGGCGTGTTAGACTCCAGAGCTTCCCACAATTTTCATTTGGGATGTGTGACTTTTCTTTAGATTATGTAAAATAGGGTTACAAATACAAATGCTCAAGGAAGCTCTACTTTCCAATTTTTTTTTTTAAGGGCAGCAAAAATCTAGGTATTAAAATATATGGGATTCCCTAAACTGGAAATGCTCCTATATCCGTTTTAAAACAATTCGTAATCTAAACAAAATACATTAAGCAAGACTTCTCTAGCACATGAGAGGCCAGAGTGTGATTTAAGTGCCGAAGGTTCTGGAATAATGGAGCGGAGGTAAGAGGGAATAAACAGCAGGGTGAAAATGCACTCCTGACAATCAGCATGTTTTGTGACGAAGGAGACATACTGTTTCCCTCCGTCTGATAAACTTTAGACAGGCTTCTTCCTGACCCCAGACTGTAACCTCTTTCTTAGAGCATCTACTCTAGAAAACTTGTAAACTCTTTCTCTGTGCCTATAGTTGCAAATCTTCAGGAACGCCTCTTGCCAGTTTTACAACCAGAAATGTTTTGCTCAAGGACCTGGGAATTACCCCTCTAAAATGTAATTATAGGAAAATAGTGGCCCTCCCTGCCTGTTTCTGTAAGAAGGTAGGAGACTAACTGTGATGGGCACCCGTTTAGCAAAAACAAAGGCCTAATCAAAGAGAAAAAAAACTTGTAAACTCAGGAGTAACTAAGTATGATTGAGCTATCCCATAGATCAATCTTCCCTCTAAAGTCCTCTATTACTTTTCTACTAGCTCCTTAAGAGCTCTTCTGTACAAGCTGAGCTCAGAGTGAGTCCTGTCCCCTCTCCCCAGTTGTGATAGTCTTGAATAAAGTCTTCCTTTATTACTCTGGGTTCAGTTTTTTTCTCAGGCAGTAGGTTTCAACATTTCAAATTTAATTTAGAGAAATGGAGGAATGTGATTAATTATACTCCAGGCATAGCAGTCTCATTTGTTGAGGTTATACATTGCAATTACTTGTGTACTAACGGGTCTTATTCATTGGACCAGTTTCCAGGCAGGAATGGTCTAGCATTCTGCCAAATCTCTCATTACTGGAAGGACATTACACTGATAATCGGTACTCCCCACATGTGTTTTGAGTGAAATGAGTGTGATAAAAATAAATAGCCCTCTCCAAGCCCCCAAACTAATTATTCTATAAAAATAAAATGGCATAAAATAACTTAAAAATGTGAAGAGTCAGAAGTAGTATATTCTTGAGGAAAAATGCACCCATTTTAGTAAGCTGGATTTTATCTTGAATACAATTGTTATCAGTTACATGATCACGGGCAAAATATTTGTCCTTTTCCACTACAGTATGTTGATGTGTAAAATAGGAAAACCATACCAATATTGCTACCAAATACTCTATGGAAGGCTCTAAATATTTAGTAGTTTTTTTATTTTAAAATAGTATTTATTATCTATGGTTTATTATTCTCATTTTAGTACTATAAAATAATATATCCAAATAACATTATACTGACCTATATTGGAGTAATATATAATTTTTTTTAAATATTGAATAGATATATTAAGAACTGTAATCATCTGAGAATCACCTGCTTCTAATCTTGTCAGGCCTTCTGTTTTGTTGTTTGAAGAAGTGACCTATTTTTTCCCTACTGTGTGGATTCTTATTCATACCTGAAAATTTATTTCAGGGATGATATTGACTATCAGATCTCTCCTAAGCCAATAGATGAGGTCAATCACTTTCTCAGTTCTTTTAATATATTTTATATACTCCTTAAATAAAACACATTTCATTGCACTGCTCTTGATATTTGATTAAACTGAGACCTTCTTGATATAGGAAACATAACTCATTTTCATTGTTGTTTCTTGAAGGTCTATCATGTATGGCCTGCACATAATACACACTCACTATTTAGTTGTTGATTGGGTGATTGAGGCGGAGGCCATTATTTTCAGTTTTTGTTACAAGGTGAATAAAACCACACGGACTTAAGAAAAAAAAATCTCAAAATTGAAAGCAAAATTATTTTAGCTCCCTCCAAAAATAACATTATTGGCAAAGATTAATGGGTTTGTTTGATTGGAAATCACAAGAATATATCAAAAACACTTTATTGCTATCACTCAAACTTATTTTTATTTATTACTAATGGGGCTAACAGATGCAAAAGAAATAATATGCACACATACATACACACAGACACATACTCTCACTTGTGCCATTGTTTGACAAAATAAATTCTTCAAATGTAAAGTTGTAAAATGTATCAAGAATATTATAAAGATTTCTATTTGTTTGCTTCCACAAATTATAGTTTACCAAGATAGAATGCTTCATGGTTTTGAACAGACACCAAAATGAACAGCTTTAAAAATGCTAGCATTTAATGTGTTATTTCTCTGTGCTAGGCACTAACCATATTTTTCATTTCATTTAATCTACACATTTAATCCAGTAGTAATTCCAACTGAGTTTCCATTTTTCTTGAAAAGAAACATGATTAGATAATAACTTTGCCTAAAGTCCCTCAGCTGATATGAGGTGAACTCCAAATTTGGGCTTAAGGATTTATGAATACAATGCAATATCCTACAAGGAAAGAAACCTGTATAGACTCTTCAAACCTTTGTAATTTATAATAAAGGACCTCATTGAAAGCCTGAATACATTTGCATTGTGTAGTAACCTTGGCATTAGCAGAGTGGAGGAAGGGAATGCTTGCACCTGAAATAAAAATGTTATACTAAACAATTACTCTGATGTAAAAATATGTCTCCAATATTCTATGTACCAGGGGAAGCTAAACCTAGGAATAATTTAGATTGGACAGGAGAGAATAATAACTTTTTAAGAAAATAAAAAAAATTGAGATTTTTTATGCAAAGATTTTGTAGATATCATGTTTGCATAGATAACAAACAATTGTTTTTGAGCAAACTGCTTCATTTTTACAGCTAATAGAGAATGTCATGTGGATTCATTACTTTATAAAGAAGGGAAAGTGAGCGAGATAGTGAGAGATTAAGAAGAGCAATTTTATGGTACCCATTATGTGCAACCAAGTTAATGATGAAACTTCATTTTCTTTAATACTCTAAAAGAATTAGAAGCATAAAAATATAAATCACACCTTCTTAATTAGAACAAATTAATTACTAAAAATGATGAAAACTATTTGCAATAGTTTCTTTTCTCTAAAATTACATATTAGTTTCTATATGCATTTCTAGCTTGAAGTACAATTTCTGTTTATTAACATTTGTTGCCAAGTACTGTAGATCATCTATAATTCTGGGTTATTAAATTTCTGAAGCATACAATACAGCAAACTTAATAGATTTTATGCAAATTGTTATATAACAAACAAGAGCAGATGGTACTCATCATATCAGAATCTTTCTCTGTTTCATATTTTTGTTAACACTAAACAAAACATAAAGGTAACTTATTTTATTTTTTTATTATTATTATTTTTTTTTTGGTGAATCCTCACCTGAGGATATTTCTCCATTGATTTTTAGAGACAGAGAGGGAGAAACATCGATGTGAGAGAGACACCTCAACTGGTTGCTTCCCATACATGCCCTGACCAGCGCCAGGGACCAAGCCTGCAACCAGGGTGCATGCCCTTGACTGGAATCCAACCTGGAATCCAATCCATGGGCTGATGCTCTATCCACTGAACCAAACTAGTGAAGACTTAACTTATTTTAATTCATTTCCTCTAACCATTTAGAGCCATTTTCCTAGACCTTTGCACCATGTTAGGATAAAACTTGTTTTAACATTCTTTTAATATTAAGTAAGTTACTATTTTTGACTTGTTACTGAGATCTATGAAACAATGTGTACATAGCAAAATTTTCATTGTAAAATAGCCTCCAAATATATACAGGACAAAATTCAGCTTGATATAGCTCAACAATTAAAGTTCAAACAGTATGAAAATGTTAACTTACTAGTGTTGCATTTAGATTTATTAATATATAAAATAGGCTGATAAGCACATGCAAATATATATATACATATATATACACGTATATATATGATTATAACCCACATATTTTCAATTATGTTATCGCTCTATATTCAAAAATATAATATAGAGATGATTGCTTCAAGAACAATAAATGTAGGCAATAAATTTGAATTCAACATTTTCTTCAATTCTATGATTTTGCAAATTTATTTATACAGACAATCTGAACATTGCATTTCATAACTACACTGAACTTTTATAAAATGGCTTTTAGAATTATAATAGTACAAATAAAATAATGATTTGGTGGGAAATTCACTCATACTTTCATTTAAATTTAGGTCATTATATAGAACAAATGTTCTTTTTTGGAATGGGGAAAGAAATCAGATACAAATTGTGATACTTAAAGTAAGTTCGAGGAAGGTCACTTTATCAGTTCATTGGCTTCTTAAAAGGAAGCCTATAAAAGGAAGATGTATATGTCAAGCTTAACAAACACAGTGATTCTGCTCTTGGCATAATGAAGAGTTTAACTTGAGATGTAACAGAGCAAAACAAGGAGAGAAAATACTTATATTTACAGGGAACAAAAGAGAACCCTATTATTTTATTTTTCAGTGGAGAGATACAAATGTTTCTTCCATTATGCTTATATTCTAAGTTATATTTCAGCATGGGATTTTAAAAAAATAAAGAGAGCATAAAAATTACAGAAAGGTAAATAAACAGGTGTCATGAGTTAAAACGTGAAATGAACAGGTCAAAGTATTTTATAAATCATTATTATATTAAAAATAATTCCTTTTGAATTGTTAATAAAAGTAGCATTACCAAAATACAATTAAATGATAAGGTACTAATAAGATATTTAAAACTACATAACCACTTGAAAATTAGGCCAACCTCAAAATACCTATATGGGTTGTGGTTATGACTTCTCACATAAATATACCATAATTTTATATCATTTTATTAATTAAGAATAATTGAAAATAAGTGGACAGAATATGGTTACTTAGTCATTTATGATTTACTACCCAGAATTAAAAGCTTTAATCTATATTAACAATAACTCCTCACAAGGAGAAAAAGATAATTTAAAAAATAGTACTCAAAACATTATCATAACCTAATACTAAATTAATAACAAACAAAGCTCATGGGTTAAAAAATATCTAAAATCTACACCAAAATCACTTTTCAATAAATGGAGATTAATTAATATTTTTTAAATGGTAAAATAAGTGGTAGAAAGACCAGATTTTCTGAATCTATGTAGTCATGTACTATAGTTTTATATGAAATACCAGGTTTCCCAATAAAGTTTTAAAAAGGTTAGCTATGGAGGTGTAGTGTGCAACTCAGGAAATAGAATCAATTATATGATAATGACTTTGCACCATGACAGATGGTTACTAGACTTTGTGTAGTGATCACATTGTAATGTATATAAATGTCAAATCACTATGTTGAACACCTGAAACTAATATAATATTATATGTCAACAATACTTTAAAACACTCTAAAATTCACATGGAAAATAAAATACATAAAAAATAGAATAATATGTGTACAGTTGCAATAAAGGATATAAAAAACATTGTACAACTCATTTGATTAAATAATTGTGAGGCTTGCCAGATATGCAGATCAATGAGCAGAAGACAAGTTATTAATTGAAGAAAAAATTATCAGATAAAACTGGCACTTCAAATTAGAAAAAAAAAAGTGTGGATTATTAAGTGAATGGCATGATTTACAATTGCTAATAATACAATTACTATTTCTGATCTGCCAGCTCTCCTTTGAAATAGTGATATGCTCCTATTCTTAATGCCTAGAATCTTTTTTGTTATTTTGGGAATCTCTTGTTTCAAAATCTTTCTAGTCAAGTAATGATGGGAATGCAGTTTAATTATAGTGTATTTCTTTTGATCATTCTGAGTCTTTTGCCCAATTTGAATGTTGTAATATAGATACTTTGAATATCAACAGCCTCTATTGTCTCTTTAAATATATTTCATATTAGGCGTATTTTCTTTACTTTTAATTTTACAATGATGCAGGAGGCTATGTTAAGTAGCTATAATATATATCTGAACATCTCAACACCATATAGAATATTTTGAATATTCTTGGCTTTATTCCCTTTGATATACTAAAGAGTAGTAGAAAGGTTTCTTTTTAAATTGTTAAAAACATAAGCAATCACCTAGGGTAGAGAGAAAGTGATTAACATCTTGAACATACTAATTATTTAAAATTTAAAATATAAAGTCTGTGAAAATAGAAGCTATCTTAAGTTCCAACTACTTTAAGCTTTGTTTTTATTGTTGACACTGTTACAGTGGTCCCCATTTTTTCCTCCTTTGTCTACCACTTGTCCCCAGGCCCCCTTCCTATAGACATCACCACACTGTTGTCTTTGTCTATGGGTTATGAATATATGCTCTTTGGCTAATTCTTTCACCTTCTTTCACCCAGTTTCCCCAACCTCCCTCCCCTTTGACAGCAGTCTCGATTCTATGAAGTCCCCACTACTTTTAAAAATATAGTAAATAATTATGTAAATGCATGCATCACATTTATAAATCATGATTAAAAATTAATAACATAGAAGTAAAAAATAAAAACATTATAAAAATAAAACGAATCCTGAGTCCTGAGGGCTCTTAAATATATTGGTCAAGTTGCCTTAGAGAATAGCCTGTCAGGGTCCAGCATGTAAGAAATTATGGATTAGGAACCCAGCTATTTGAGGCTTTTAGAACTTTAAGAAATTTAAGTCAAGAACAATTAATTGATTTTATAGGTTAGATTATAAATAATTATATTATTTACTATATTAAAAACTAACACAATATATATGATGCATTTGGGGATTAATTTTTGCACATGGCTGTTATATTTTATAATATAGATTAGCAAATAACATACAGCAATCTTTAAAAATAATTATACTAGATGCCCGGTGCATGAAATTCTAGCACAGGTAGGGTCCCTAGGCCTGGCCAATGATCAGGGCCAATCAGGGCCTTTCAGCTGCCAGCTGGGCCTTCCTATTGGCTGCTGGCCAGGGCTTCCCTTCCCCGGCTGCCGGCCAGGGCCTTCCTTCATTCCGTGACACCCCTGGTGGTCAGTGCATGTCATAGTGAGCGATTGAATTCTGGTCTCCTGGTCAAACTCCTGAGGGGCATTTTGCATATTAGGCTTTTATATATATAGACTAGAGGCCCAGTGCATGGATTCATGCACCAGTGGGGTCCCTCGGCCTGACCTGTGCCCTCTCATAGTCTGGGGCCCCTCAGGGGATGTTGGACTGCCGGTTTTGGCCCGATCCCCGCAGGCCAGGCCAAGGGAACCCACCAGGCCTGCAGGGATCAGGCCAAAACTGGTAGCCCGACTTCCCCTGAGGAATATAGTAGTGCACAAAGCGACAGGCGGCCAGAGAAGAGCCTGAGCCTGGGCTGAGCACCATGCCACTCCCGCTCATCCCAGCCCACTGCACCTGCTGCCACTGCTGCTCAGTAAGCTCGCTGAGCTGTGCTCCTTCTGTGGGAACTCACTGACCACCAAGGGGCAGCTCCTGCATTTAGTGTCTGCACCCTGGTGGTCAGTGTGCATCATAGCAACTGGTCACTTAGGCTTTTATATATATAGACTAGAGGCCTGGTGCACAAAATTCTTGCATGGGTACAGTCTCTGGGCCTGGCCTCTGATCAGGGCCATCTTCCCTGTCAGCCCACAGCCGGCCCCGACTCCAGCCGCCACCCACCCCTGATTCCCCGTTCGCCATTGGGCAATCAGAACCTGTTGGCAGGAGTGAGGGACTGAGAGGTCGGCCATTCTGCCCACTCTCTGGCTCCATCCCCCACCGTGGGCTGCTCTCTGTGTGTGGGGTGACTGGCGGTGTGGGGCCTTGGCCTGGAGCCACCCACATCCCCTGCCACCCACCCCCAGATCCCCATTCACCATCAGGCAATCAGAACCTGCTGGCTGTGGAAAGGGACAATGAAGTGGTCAGTGCACCTCATAGTGACTGGTCCAGAGGTCATTCTGGTCGTTCTGCCGTTAGGGTCAATTTGCATATTACCCTTTTATTATATAGGATAGAGGCCTGGTACATGGTTGGGGGCCAGCTGGCTGGCCCTGAGGGGGCCCTGAAACAGGGTGGGGACCCCTGGGGCGGGGCCAGCCTGGGCGAGGGGCCAAGATTGTTCTGGTCTTTGGTCATTCTGGCCATTCTGCCATTTTGGTCACTGGGCTTTTATTATATAGGATGGGGAACTAGGATTTATTCCAGATATACAAGGCTGGTTCCTCATTTGAAAATCAGTCAATATAATACACCACATTAATAGGCTAAGGAAGAAAATTATGTAATCATGTCAATAGATGCAGAGAAACATTTACAAAATAAACACCTATTCATGATAAATACTCTCAGCAAACTTGAAGTGGAAAGGAGGAATCATTCCACTTGATAGTAAATCAACTACATAGCTATCATAATTAAGAGATTGTAGTATTGACAAAAGAATATAGTAACAATTCAAAATAACAAAATAGAGAACCGAAAAATACATCCATACAATAAATATGTCCAACTGTGTTTGGACAAAGGTACAAAAGCAATTCATTTGAGGAGGAGAGTTACACATCAAGGAGAAAATATTTGTAAACAGCATATCTGATTAAGGACTTTTATCTAGGCTATGTAAAGAACTCTCAAAACTCAATAATAAAAAGAAATAGCACAATGAAACAGATGTGCAAAATTTATGCACAAATATTTTAATGAGAAGGATATATGGATGGAAAATAAACATATAAAAAGACATTCAATATCATTAACCACAAAGGAAATGCTAATTATAACCCACCACAATGAGATATTACTAAAAAGTGACTAGGCTGACTAAAATAAAAATTAGTGAAAACACCAAATGCTGGTGAGGATACAGAGAAAGGAAAATAAGGGTAAACTGAACTCAAAGCTAGAAGAAGAAGGAGAAAGAGAAGGAGAAGGGGAAGGAGAAGAAGAAGGGAAATATTCAATATTAGGTGGGAGAAAAACCTAATTGACTAGAGAGAAACAATCAAATAAAAAGTTGTTTGTGTCTTTTTTAAAGGATTGATAAAGTTGGAAAACTTTAGCCAAATTAACCAGGACAAAAAGGAAAAATTCAAATGATTAAAGTAGAAAATGGAAGTGGGGACAACACTACAAACCTTAAAGAAACAAAAAATGATTAAAAGAAAATACTATGAACAATTTCACATCAAATTAGCTAAATTAGATGAAATGGACAAGTTCCTAAGAACACAAAACTGACTAAAAAATGTAAAGGGTAACACACAACAAGTGAAGAGATTGAACCAATAATTAAACACCTCCCAGAAAAACGAAGGACAAGATGGCTTCACTGGTAAATTCTACCAAATATTTGAAAAATCAACACCATTTTTTATCAAATTATTTTTTTAAAAAGATGAGGGATGATTTCTAAAATAGTATTTGACTAAACTGACCTCCAAAGCATAACCAAGGTTACACAAAAATTGACTATCACATCATCTTAAAAGGTCTTTACCAAATTGATACCTCCATGGGAAAAAAAAATGCTGAGTTTAGATTGCTGAGTTTTTTCAGTAACACAAACTGAATTATCTTTTTTCCCCTCTTCACCCTTCACTACTTTACAATGTCTGAATGTAATAGGCTTGTTCCAGGGTTTACAAGATAAATAGAAGACACAATTCAGGAAGAACAAACTACTAAGGGAGGTATTAATATTTTATCAAGTATGATCACCTCTATTTTAAAGCAGTTTGTAAAAAAAAAGTGTTCATGGTAACAAGAAATAGAGATGAGCAGAATATGGGACTAGAAAAGAGCAGGTTTCTGAAATAAGGAAAACATATGATAAAAATATACTTACATTAGTCCTAAGACATAATTGAAAGGAATGTTTTGGAATCATAACAAAAATAATTATAACACATTAGAATAAAAACTACTTTCTACTGTTAAAATTATTTGGATATTTTTATAAACCTTTAAACAATGATTAACTATTGCTTTTTTTCTCTCTGAAGTTTTATATATAAAGCTGCACTGCATATAAGTAATCTAAAATCATTGTTTTTATTAAATATATTTACTACATATTTTCTCATTTGTATGCAAATACTATACTTTTTACTTTCTGAAAATAATAATTTGTCTTTGGTTAATTATGCCTCTAAGGAAGAAAAATCTCAGAGCTGAAACAGGACAATAATTTAAAGCTAAAATAAAATTTTAATTCCCAAAAAGCATTATTTAAAAGTTAGATTAATGTTTTCACCTACAAGGCCTTTTATTAATACCTAAGCAAGCCAAGAAAAAAAATCCCATGTGATTTAATTATAAGTCAAATTTTTCTTGAAACATGTGGCTATTCTCACATATGAGGTCAATAATACATAAAATAGTCCACATTCTATAACTTACATTGAATAAAAACATGAAACTATCTGATATTTTAAAAGCAGGCTAATATGTACTCAGTGCCTAATGAAAGTCAATTCGTTATTAATTGTTGCTCCTTTAACTGGATTTGTTTACTAAGTTTTTGGTAACTGACACTGAACCTACTTTTGCTGTTCAAATACTCAAGTAGACATTGTGAACCTACTTCAAATATGACTGAAAGTAGTGAGCTGATCTGGAAACAAAGATGTCCGTGATAGTTCATGTGTAATCCTGACATACCAGGTTGATTTAAAAAAAATGTAATCTTAACTTTCCCTTCTTAATTACCTTCCCACCACTTAATGCACACAATCTTGTTTTAGAAGCTCCCAGCAAATTTACAGTAAAATGGAATTCCTACTCGGAACTATTTTTACATATAAGTGCATAACTAATAGGAGCAGGTTAAGATACAAGAAGGAGCCTCACAATGAGAAGTTAGATGACACGGAGCAAGTCGTATCCTCTAGCTTCAGTGTTCATGGTGGTTAAAGAAAAATTAGCTGCATAATTGATTTGATCACTGGTTAAGAGAGTGAAAAATCATACTGCAGTAAAAGATGTTTCACTTAAACACTCTAGTCCAGTGGTTGGCAAACTCATTAGTCAACAGAGCCAAATATCAACAGTACAACAATTGAAATTTTTTTTGAGAGCCAATTTTTTTAAACTTAAACTTCTTCTAACACCACTTCTTCAAAATAGACTTGCCCAGGCCATGGTATTTTGTGGAAGAGCCACACTCAAGGGGCCAAAGAGCCGCATGTGGCTCGCGAGCCGCAGTTTGCCGACCACGGCTCTAGGAGAATAAAAGCTAAAGAGAATGCAAGGTATTGTTGCCAGAAATGTGCCTCAGAAAGGAGGGCATGTTCTGGAAGAATTTTGTGACAGGTAAGGCTCTCTACATTTTTTAAAACAGTCTTCTTGCTAATACAACTTCAAAATATTGTATGTAACAGAATTGTAAGAGTGACGGTGATTCTTTTTGACCTATATTTACATGCACGCCTCCATGGCCTAAAGAAAGACAAATGCAAATAGATATTCCTTAGAAAACTGAGTTTGTAACTGCTAGGAAGAAGTGTTAGGAACTGCAGTCAAATCTATTTCAGTGAAGTTAGGAGAATATGGACATGTGATCTGAGTTAAGGGAGAATGAGAGGACCTATGTTCTGTCTTGGTGCACACAAAAAGAGAAAATGTCAAGACCTGAAAATGTGACACAGATTTCCAATTCAATGTATTTACCTACTATGTACAATGTACACTGCTAGGGCTATACAGGTGAATAAGCCATGGACCGTCCCCTTAAAGAACTCAGTAAGGTCAATTGACCATCACTGTCATAATCTTATAAAGCAGAGCAGGGTGATGGGCCAGAAAGAAAGATTTTGTTGTATAGATAGAGAAAAGATGAATTGTAGCTATAATCTGGGTACTCACACAATAAACGCTTTTTGAACTCAGCTGATAGGGGGGTCCATTATGTATTTTGACATCGTGACATCTAGAGTACATTGTTGTGTATGTGCAGCAGTTTTATATAATGGGGAGAGGGGAGAGAGACGAAACTATCAACCTGGAACAAAGAAGTGTTCCCCATCAAACAAACACATTTTGAAAATACTGCTTTTGAAGAATAAAGGCTGGTTACCTTAGTTTGGCTTTATCTCATGTTTCCATATCATTAGATTCTGGTAACCCATTTTGGCCATAATATCACAGAAGTGCTGCTGTGTTCTTCTCGGTGCATCACCTTCAGAGACATTTGCCACCTCATTATTGGCAATGTTAACTTTTACTGATTGGTTAAGGTAGTGTCTCTCAAGGTTTTACATGATCAAGCTGCTGTCTTTGCTGTTTTCACCAATAAGTATCTGCAGGAAATAATTTGGAGTGTTGTAAATATCTTATTTTTCATCATATTTCTTACTTCCAATTTTTGCATCCATTGGTAATTTTTGTCCAAATTGTTTAATAACTATCTACTTAATTGTGATGTTCTGTTTCCAGAAGTGGTTCTAGGTATTTAGGTTAGAATCTATATATATAAAAGCCTAAGCAACCATCTGACCATTTGACTGTCCGACCAATAGCTATGACGCACAATGACCACCAGGGGGCAGACACTCAACACAGGAGCTGCTGAGCTGTGGTGACTTGGCAGCTGTGGTTCTCGGGTGATGTATCTGGAACCAGAGAGGAGGGAGCCGATTATGGGTGCATCACCTGAGAACTGCCCTCTTGCAATCCGGGACCCCTCGGGGGATGTCGGAGAGCCGGTTTCGGCCCAATCCCTGCAGGCCAGGCTGAGGGACCCCACGCACTGGGCCTCTAGTTATAAAGAAAAGCTTTCTTTATGTGACACATATTTGTTAATTACTCCATATTAATACAGACTGATGGATTTGCATTTTATCTCTGGGTTATAGTCTACTACTGTCATTATTTGCATTATGCTCAAATGGTCCCCACTTTGGCCAATGAGAATATTTCAGTCTGACTCTAGCTTTTATGTCACGTGCTTACCATTCTTTGATCACTTTCTTATTGGCCTAGACTCTTAGAAAATGCAAACATCATGAAATACAAAAAAAGGACCAGGCATGTAAGTTTTGTTGAACATGTAAGTATATATGTAGCATGGATCCCACTTAATCTCTGTCAAAGAACCAGTTAAATTGTCAATTGTTAGGTCATTAAGAAAGATGTTTAATTTTGAACTTTTTTATACAATTTGCATTTTAATTTAAAGACATCATAATCCGAGATAAAATAATTTCTTGTTCATGGTTAGTATTCAATAAGTTTGCAAATCCTGTGAATTCAGATTTAAAATATTTTTGTGTATATATGTATACACAAATTTATACATTTAATTTCTCCCTTGGGTAGAATATCTATAACTTTTATTAGATTCTCAAATAGGGCTATGGTGAAGACACATATTAAAAATTCATTCATATTTTTATCACGATGAATTCCTCAGAGTGCTCTCTGAAGTGTATCAATTTTAAAGCAGATTACTTAGTCTCATAAGAATAAACTAATTGAGATTTCTTTCCTTATCAAAGATTTAATAATCAGCAAAGCTTGTATATAATTATAAAATAGCATAGAATTTAAGGTGAACCAAATATAAAAGCCACTAAATTTTATAATTGAAACATTATGCCTCAAAGTCAATAAAATTAAAATAAATATGACCTTCTTTTTAACTACTCCAGGATCAGAGGATAGTAGAAAATATGCAGATAGCACATAGAAAATTACCTGAATGCCACATAAAATTGCCCTGAAACATATACTATCTCTGGTAACATAGTGTTAGGCAACTCAGTGCAGTGGCTTAAACACTGATATTGTAGTTATGAGACCTGTGAAAAATACATAAATTGATTTTATGTTATTACTAGGAATGGGACAAAAAGTTACCTGTATCTTATAAATTCAAACAATAATCCAATGGTAACCTGAAAAAGAAAAGAGACCTTGAGCTTCAATGTAAGCAGGAGATTCCACACCAATGTGTCTGGAAAAGGGCTACTGAATGCAAGTGAGGCCCAATAAGGTCTTAGAAAGATATCTAAAGAGGATGATTTCAAGAGCAATTCCCAGACTAAGCCAAAGAGAACACTTCTCCAAAGCACAGGGTACACGCAAACAAACAAATGTACACAAAACCTTTAAGGCAAAAGCAAAGACTTGCAAGGACTGATCATGACAGCTTCTATGAGCTCTCTTAACAGAACAGGCAAGAATCAATGATAGTTTAGGTGAATGAGGAAATTCAAAAATTCTTGGAAGTCTATTATTTAGGGCATCTCTAAATTGGGAACATCTCTGAAGTTGGCAAACTCAGTTGGCTTGGAAAAATCAGAGCTAAAATAAATCATTCAAGCACACAAACTTTTCTGCCTTGAATACCTTCCGCTTCATATTTTCTGCAAATAGCTGGTCAGAAAAGTATGCATATCATTAAACAATGCTTGATAGTTAAAATGTTCTTTGCACAAGACATAAGAAAGAATCTCTAAGAGTTTAAGATAAAAGAAATAGAAAGAAAAAGGCAGATAAAGAACCTTGCCAAAATATGTGTATGTAGCCAACAATGAGGAAATGGGCACATGTGCAGGAAGTCCTGGTGACACAGGGAAGGAAGGTGCTTGTCTGTCAGTCTAACCTGGGAGCAAAGATAATTGGTTAGGGGGTGGAGCCACTGCAAGTCCATAAAAAGTTGGCAGACAAAGGAGTTCTCTCTCTCTTGTTCCTCTTGCTTCACTCTTGCTTCCTTGTATTTGCTTATTTGGTGGCCTGCACTAGCCCACCATGTAGCCCTAGAAGCCACATCGTCTGTGACCATGAGGTCACCACACACAATGGACTGCAACTGGAAACAGAAGCTAGACTATCCTGATGCTGGACTGGACTGTGCAAATATGGAGTGGAAACTCTGGGCAATGGCTTTAATCCTAGCTGTGCTCAAGAAAAAAATAGAACTTTTTTCTTGGTGGGATGGAAGAAGATGGGACCTTGGAAACTCAGGGGTTTAATTCTACAGAAATAAAACTTTCCATGATACCTTATCATCTTGTGGGGCCTCTGTAAATTCTTATTCCAGTGGTACCCCTAGAAGCTCACTTCCACTGACCACTGGTGGGGACCCAGATGATACCTTATAGATAACAAAAATGCATATTTGCAAACTACCCTAAAGTGAGAATACTGGATACTTTTTGGGAGTATTGTCTGAGAGGATCATAAAAAGCTGTCCGGGGTATCATAAATATTCTAAATCTTGATGTGTAGACAGTGATTACTTGTTATTTATAGGCAAAAATTAGTTGAACCAGTGCAGCAAAAGTAGCACACTTCATGTACTCCACTTGAATATCTCAATTTAAAAAAAAATGTAAATGTGTGTGCTGTGTACAATACAAATAATTGTTAAGGAGTATTGATCCTGGTCAAGACCTATTTGTGACCTTTCAGGACCAATTATAGGCAATTACAAAGGCTTTACCTGGAGGGCCTCACATGGGATAGTGTCCACTGCTACCCAAGGCTTCATGCACAGCCAAAGCACTGCAGTCTCTGAAGGGAGATGCAGTCAAATCAAGGAGCTTGCATGAGGGAGATGTCAAATTAGAGATCCAACAGGTGGGCTCTAACAAGCCAGGAAAGCAATTTCTTGGCTATTACCTACTGTTCTGCAGTGATGAGACCAAAAATCATCAGAGACCCCAAGCACAGACTTGTACCCAATGACTATTATTATCTCTAAGCAGGTCACTGGTGTGATGGACAGCCTGCAGTGAGCTACTGAAATTTAAGCTTTTAATGAAAAAAATGTAGAGCCCTTCAGTACCACTTTGCCCATGACCTGAAAAGACCTAAGACACTTGGCTAATTTACCTCCACAATGAAGAATATAATCTTGTTAAGCTTAGTAAGGAAGAGTGGCACCTTGTGGAGCCTGTCACTACAGTTGACTGTGGTCAGAGTGTCTTGACAGCGTCCACTTTGTCTAAGAAGGACAGGATGAGGGGAAGATGGTTTTATTGCTCAAATTTTTAATGTAAACCCATTTTCACTTGCCCTTATTTGTAATTTTTTTCTTTTTTAAGTTTTATATTATTTTAGTCCCATTCTTCTTTACATTTTATTGAATAACTTTATCGATCTGAATCTATATTTGTGCAAAAATATGTGGGAGAATTATTTTTGGTTCTATCTGTACTCACATGTTAAGAGAAAACTTTTGGATCTTATCTTGGAGGATTAGTTGTTTTCATAGAGACAAGCCACCTTTGCAGGGATATGGATTCTACAACTGAGTGTTTTCATAGCCTATGAAGAAGTTCCACGGTTTCATTGTCATTCATATTATTATGAAAAGTGGACTGTGGTCGTTGACAGTCTAAATCTATGGCTGTCATGCAGCTCTTCCAGCTTAAGCCTCTTCTCACTACTCCTCTTCCATAGGACCTATTCTCTGTGGTTTTGCTAGAGAATGTAGTTACAAAATATGTGCATAACCACAAAATGCTTTAGTTGTGCTTGTAGATGAAATCTTCCAGTGACCTTTGTCTTCACCATTCTTTCTACCTCTTAGCTTTTCCCCTGGGCCTATCCTATATAATAAAAGTCTAATATGCAAATTTACCAAATGGCGGGACGACCTGTCGCTATGACGTGCACTGACCACCAGGGAGGGCAGACACTCAATGCAGGAGCTGCCCGCTGGTGGCCAGTGCACTCCCACAGGGGGAGCTCCACTCAGCCAGAAGCCCTGAGCTTGCAATGGATATCCCCCAAGGGCTCTCAGACTGTGACAGGGTGCAGGCTGGGCTGAGAGACTCCCCACCAAGTGCACAAATTTTGTGCACTATGCCTCTAGTTTAGTATAAAGTACTTCTGGGACTTACTGGTTAATTGGTCACTATTCTAAACATCTAGAGCTATAAAAAGTTAATTGTTAAATAATTTCATGAATTGATCAATGGAAATATGAGGAAGAGCATTATCAAATTTCACATAATAATCTAAAATTGAAGTTATGTCTCAGACATATTTAGTAGATAATGTTAATTTTTTAAGATATTTATGTATATAGTTTCTATATATATATATATGCAGGCTCATTTGCTCACATAATCATTAGCTCTTTACAGCATTGTTGACATTCAACGCTTAACTTTAAATTATCCTATTTTTAACTATATGTTTATATCTGGGAACACAATGTTCAGTTTGCCATGTGTTCATGAATTTTATTAAATTTAAACTGGTATTATAAACTGTCTCATTCACATATAAATCTGTGACTTACATTCCCTAAATTTGGACATATGTTATTCACCAGGGTGGAATCTAATTTTTATTCACTCTTTAAGTTACTAATTTTTAAAATCATAATATCACTGCCACATAATTAATATTATACAAATCATAAGTATACTTATAATTTTTGTTTAATGTCAAAACCATTATTGAATATTCTGTAATATTAGTAAGTATGGATAAAAGGTTATACAGTAGTCCCCTCTTATCTTCTAAGGATATGTTCTAAGACCCCCAGTGGATGCCTGATACCAAGGATAGTACAGAACCCTAAGTATACTATATTTTTTCAGTACACATATTTTTGCTAAGCACTAAATCACTTTTTTCTTGGGCATATCTGAATTGCTGGTATAAACTATTATTGCATTTTGGGGCCATTATTTATTAAAATAAGGGTTTCTTAAGCAAAAGTACTATGACAATACTGCAAAGGTAGATCTGATAACCTGGGTGGCTTCTAAATGACTAATTGGTGAGAAGCATATGACTAGTGGAGACACTAAACAAAAGAATGGTTAACGTCCCAGCAGGACAAAGACAGTTACCATAGATTTCATCATGCCCTTTAGAATGTTGCACAATTTTAAAACTTATTGTTTATTTCTAGAATTTTCTATTTAATATTTTTGCACCAACAGTAACTGAAACCATGGAAAGTGAAACAGCATAAATCAAAATAGTGCATAAAGGTCTTTTCCTGTAAAAGAGCACACAACATTTTATTTTTAATTACATACATAATTACTTTTAGATGAAAACCATTACATATTGTTTTCCAAAAATGATAAGCAAATAAATATATATTCTTCTGTAATAATTGAATGGATTCTACTTATTAACTCAATAGAAATACACAATAAAATTAAGTTTTACTTGAATTACCAGAAAAAAATGAAATTTAGGAGAATCCAAAAAGAACTAAACCTAAAGAACTATATTAACATACCCCAAATAAATTATTTCCTTAAATATTTAAGATTAAACAAGGAATTGTGAAAGACATTAACAGGTAGGACATATTATTAATTTTTAACTGCATGTATTCTTAAGCAGTTTTATTTAGTATTTGTCATAAGGATGAGGTCATTAGCACTCTTACTTTCTCCTCTAGTCTAATATTTTATACATAGACTATTATTTAACCTGCTGAAGTTTATTACTTTACACTTTATTCTCTAACTGTCATACCCTTAATTATAAGATAATTGTTCTATATTTGTATGAATCTGTTTTTGTGATCATGATTTCCTTATTTTGGAGAATATTTATTCTGATTAACTTATTAATTGAATATAATTAATCATCAATGATATTTGTTCAAGAAATGGCAGTTTTGTCATCCACATTTGATTCTTATTTGAGAATAACTGCATCTTTTGGCCCATATTCTTTTCTTTGAACTTTGTAACTCACTAGTTGCCAACACCGGAGTCCCCAACAGGAAGGTGGAGAGCTGGGTAAGAGGGAACAAGGGCAGAGGGGGGTGTCCTGCATGGGTGTCCACGGCTTCCAATGCCATCTCTGGGAGCTGTACCCGGGTTGGTTGTATAATCACTGATGGCCGGGCAGGATTTGATCATTGAACTATGTGCAGACCCCTGTGATAGCACATGTAACACATTTGGGATAGTATCTAGCACACAGCTCTCAGTAAGCATTAATTAGTACTGTTATCCTATACAATAAAAGGCTAATAAATAGACAGAATGGCAGAACTGAACAACTGGTCACTATGAAGTGCGCTGACCAACAGGGGGCACACATGGAACATGGCGGGTGTCGGCAGCAGGCGGCAGAGCACAGAACATGGCAGGCATCAGCCGCGGCAGGATGGTGGAGCAGGTGAGCAGGGGTGCCAGACCAAGGTGGGGCACCGGTCGCTATCATCAGGGCGAGCCTCTGGTGGTTATTGAAAATTCTTTGCTCCCATGCGCCATGGTCCCGCCTGACGCTTGCACCAGCTGCTGGCACCAGAGCCACCGCTCGCACCCACTGTCAGCACCTGGTGCTGGCACCAATCGCTCGGCACCTCCATCTCCCCCTGCTCCTGGGGAGCGATCGGGTCCAGCAGCCACCTCTCACACCCACTGCTGGCAATGGCTCCACTCACACCCACTGCTGGCACCGGCCCCACTCATATCCGCTACTGGCATGGGCCCCAATGGCTCTGCACCATCAGCGGGTTCGAGCAGGGCCGGCACCATCAGCATGTGGGAGTGGTGGTGGTGGGAGCGGGGCTGCTGGCATACAGGAGACCAGGGGCCATGGCAGGAGGGGCCAGGTGGGGATGCAGAGGATGGGCTGAGACCCACCACTGTGCCCACTGCAGCCTCAAGGCCCACAGTTCCTCTCAAGGTGCACGAATTCATGCACTGGGCCCCTAGTTAATGATAATAGCCATACCTTAAAACCTGTCATGACTTGACCATTGCACATGTAATAATAGTTACATCGCTAACCTGACCTGCACAGATATTGGTGATTTGGTTTATGTTTACCACTTAACTACATATTCTGCTACTCTCCCTTGTCCCTGACATGTGCTATAATATTACAATCAGACTCATTTCCATGTCTGCCTTTCCTCCTTTCTACACATGGGTAAACATTAATTTTCATCACCCAATGTAAATGTGAACTCATCAGTGAAATCTTCTACCTTTCCTTATCAAAAGTAGGTCCCAGCTATTATTATTTCTCTTAGCACCTTGTTTCCTTCTTAGTTTTTATTTTTATTTTTTAATTACAATTGACATTCAATATTATTTTATACTAGTTCCAGGTGTACAGCACAGTTGTTAAACATTCATATAATTTACAAAGTGATCCCCCCATAAGCCTAGTATACACCTGGTATCATGCATAGTTATTACAGTTTTATTGACTATATTCCCTAATCTGTAATTTATATCCCTGTGTCTATTTTGTATCTACCAATGTGTACTTCTTAATCCTTTTTGGCTTTTAAAACAATTTAAATTACTTTATCTGAATATTTTTCTTTTTGCTTTTTTATCTCTTCTACTGGATTTTAAGCTCTATGAGAGTAGAAATCATGCATGTCTTAGTCATCATTATTTTCCTAAAGCCTATAATAGCGATCAATACAAAGTGGTGATAAGTAAAAATTTTCTGGACTATAAATAAATTTAAAAATATGTGAATCATAGTTTCCTGTACAAATGGCCTTTATGTCTACACTGAAAAAACGTATCTTTTTCCCACAATCAAATTGATATTCCTTTTTTTTACATAATTTGCTAAATTGTGTTGAAAAACCAAATGAACATATTCTTTAATTTCTTATAAGTAAATTTATAACTAGGGATTATCATAAAATGTTTCCTTTTCCAATGATTCCTAAATAATGAATCATGTGTAAAAAATATTAGATTTATTTATTGCATTTATAGGTTCTTTAAGAATAATTTTTTGCCCAAAGAGGAGTTCACAAAAGTTTAATTTAAAAAACACACAATTTATTATTCTCGATAAAATTATTAAATTATTTAAACAATATTCCAGGCTTCTAATTATTAATAGAAGATCTAACTTAATAATAAAGCAAACCTGAAGAATATAAAATTAGTTTTTACTAAATATTTAAACACTAGAGGCCCGGTGCACAAAATTCGTGCACTGGGGGGGTGTCCATTAGCCCAGCCTGCACCCTCTCCAATCTGGAACACCTCCAGGGATGTCCAACTGCCGGGATTGGGCCTAAACTGGCAGTCAGACATCCCTCTCACAATCTGGGACTGCTGGCTCCCAACTGCTTGCCTGCCTGCCAGCCTGATCACCCCCTAACCACTCCCCTACCAGCCTGATCGATGCCTAACTGCTCCCCTGCCGGCCTGATTGCCCCCAACTGCCCTCCCCTGCTGGCCTGGTCACCCCCAACTGCCCTCCCCTGCTTTCCCCATCGCCCACAACTACCCTCCCCTGCCAGCTATCTTGTGGTGGCCCTCTTTGACCACATGGGGGCGACCATCTTGTGCGAAGGTGTGAGGGTCAATTTGCATATTACCTCTTTTATTTTATAGGATTGATTAAAAATATAGTCAAATTACCCTGGCCAGTGCGGCTTAGTTGGTTGGGCATCATCCCGTGCACCGAAAGGTTGCTGGTTAGATACCCACTCAGGGCACATGCCAGGCTTAAGGGCTTGATGCCTGGGTTATGGACTGGATTCCTGGTAAGGGGCATGCAAAGGGCAGCTGATGGATATTATGCTCTCATGTTGATGGTTTTCTCCCTTTCTCTCTCTCTAAAAATCAAAAAACTATTTTAAAAATATAGTCAAATTGTTTTCCTAGCATCAAAATAAAATCACAAATCTAACTCAAAATACATTGAATGATTAAGATATTATAAAATACAACAAAAAAATCATCAACTTATTATGATGATTACAAAGCCAATTATTATATTTTCATGAAAACTGGATTTCAAAATTGTGTTGCCCTGAATTTAAATTTGTATTTTTGTTTACTGTATTCCTCTTGTTTTACTTGTCCTAGACAAACACCAAAGAAATTTTATAATTTATTCTGATACTCTTTCTAAAGTTTCCTTTATTTAGAATAAGTTGTCTAGTGCAAATCCATCTCAGACTGGCGAAGTGTGCAAGAGCTGTGTGGATGATAGTGATTCTTGACTGAACATAAACCTAGTTGTCCAGTCCAGAGAAATCCATATCCAAGCCAGTGATCCTTCATCTATGCTTTATTCTTTTTTTATATGTTTTTATTGATTTTTAGATAGAGAGGAAGGGAGAGAGAGAGAGAAACATCAATGATGAGAGAGAATCATTGATTGGCTGCCTCCTGCATGCCCCCTACTGGGGACCGAGCCTGGAACCTGGGCATGCGCCCTGACTGGGAATAAAACCCAGGACCTCTTGGTCCATGGAACAATGTTCAGTTCCCTGAGCCACACCAGCCAGGCCATCTATGCCTCCTTTCTATTTTATTAGTTAAGTATCTTTGGATATGGGACTGGGCTTTCATACCTTCTTTTTTATAGTGTGTTAATTTGATTAAACCATACTGGCTTTCTCAGAATTTTTTTTTTAATTCATGAGGTAAGCATTATTTTACAAAATATACTGGGATTATGATGTATTGATTTGGAACATTGAAATAATTAATAACCCACAATAAATTGTATCAGCCTTATAATTAAGTAGCATCACAGACTTTTCAGCTACCAAGAGATGGAAGATAGAGTCGCACAATTAATATGGGCTAGGACAAACTATGATTTTGGTAGGTTAGGTGTAACAAATGCATTAAGACAACAATATTTTCAATTTATGATGGTTGTATCAGGACATGAACCCATTGCTAGTCAAGGAGCATCAATATTTGAAATTGACCCAAAGTAAAGTATTAAAATAAGATTGTTTTGACAGGATTTAAAAGGACAGAACATCAAAATTGGATTATACAAGAAAAGTCACCTGCTCAACATCTTTGTCCTTCAACTGATTCCTGCAACATCTTAAACAGCTTTATAAGTAGTCAGTAACTTTATTTGGAGACTTCTGGCCATATTACACTGTTTTATGCGGTAGTGGGTTAATACTTTTAGAAGCTCTACTAAGAATCATTTTTGTATACTGAATTAAAATTAGCTTTCCTCTCCAACCCATAGGCCTCAGATCTCTCTGTGAAAACATATGTTAATTCCTCTCATACAAAAAGAAAATAAAATCTGAAGACATTTTAAGTTTACTTGCCATGATCATGTAAGTTATGTTTAAAAATTCCAAATTCTTCTTACATCGATATGGATTAGTTTTGCTCTGAAATACAGTAAAGCACTTTGAAATACAGTAAAGACAATTAATCACACTACATTGCACTATTGGGCAGAAATATAGAAATAAATTAATCTCTTGGTATACATTATCACAAAATTAAAGAAAAAAGTATTATTATTATTTCAAGGAAAGAAAATGAGATATCAAGCTGTGAAATAAATGTTAGAAAATCAAAATCAAGTTCTAAAATTTTCCATGGTGACTCTTCCATCAAATATAATAGATAACATTATCTCATATACAACAAAGGAAATTTTATGCCAATTAAATTATAACATATATTCTAATGTTAAATATGTTAAACTGTTATAAGATGTACAAATAAGAATTTATAAAATGTGGTACCTCACATATTTAAAATGTAATAAACATCAGCATTTTCATTTTTTCCTGCCATGTGCTTGCTTAATTGTTGTGCTAAACAGGTGCTGAATCTATTTTCTGAATAATTTCATACTGTCAATGAAATATAAGGAGTGTTCCTTGAGTACACACTTTCAAAGAGAGGAAATGATTAATTCTGACTAAGGTGGGTAGGTAAGTCAGAAAAGGTTTTAAAAATAGATAATATTTAACTTGTGAGATTGTCATAGAATGTTTTTCAGAGGCTGAAGGAATTTGAGCAAAGTCAGGGAGATAGGAACAGATTGATACACTCAGAAGAACACAGATTATTTAGTATTCCTGCAGCATAAACTCAAGTAGAATAGTGAGAGAAGGAGATTATCTAACAATAGATTGAATGGCAAATTCCCCAACAAGTTAATTAAAAAGACAAAGTTTAAGGGTTCAGAAGTCTTAAATATTTATCTCAAAAAAGGCTAACAGTGAAAAAGAAAGCATGTATCTAATTAATACCATTTCTATCTGTACAATTCTTCAAACATGTGTACAGTAATATTATAGAAATTGTTTTCCTGGTAAGTAGCTAGAATAAATTTCTTTTTTGGATTAGCTATTATTGCAAACACTAACAACTAACCCCTTAAATTAATATAATCTCACAGTTGCAGTTGAAATAGCTTTCTGCTTTTTGGTTTGGTAGGAAGTCTAATTCATATAAATGTCCTCATTGTGAACATTTATAATCCTATATAATAAAAGGCTAATATACAAATCGACTAAACAGTGGACCAATTGGTCCCTATGATGGCACTGACCACCAGGGGGAAGACGCTCAATGTAGGAGCTGCCCCCTGGTGGGTCAGTGTGCTCCCATAGGGGAAGTGCTGCTCAGCCAGAAGCCGGGCTCACTGCTGGCAAGCGCAGCGGCGATGGCGGAAGCCTCTCCCGCCTCCATAGCAGCGCTAAGAATGTCCGACTGACAGCTTAGGCCCACTATCCCTAGCCTAAGCTGTCAGTTGGACATCCCCCGAAAGCTCCCGGACTGTGAGAGGGTGCAGGCCA
Organism: Plecotus auritus; assembly: GCF_963455305.1. Classification (NCBI taxonomy): domain Eukaryota; kingdom Metazoa; phylum Chordata; class Mammalia; order Chiroptera; family Vespertilionidae; genus Plecotus; species Plecotus auritus. The sequence continues at coordinate 156,502,123 of NC_137774.1, forward strand.
GGCTGAGAGGAACCTGCCCCCGCCCCCGCCTGCAAGTGCACGAATTTCATGCACCAGGCCTCTAGTAAATGAATAATTCGCATGGGAAAATGCCAGTATCTATATAGAAGTTATAAAATTTGAAGACTGGTATCAGTGCAAGACTTTATTGATGGAATATAATGCTTTATTTTTGTTGCTAGTCAATTTTTTCTAAATGTAGTTAATAAAATTGAGATTTTTAAAATATACTTTTTAATTGATTTCAGAGAGGAAGGGAGAGGGAAAGAGAGATGAAAACATCAAAGGTGAGAGAGAATCATAGATTGTTTGCCTCTTGCAGGGCCCACACCAGGGATAGAGCCTGCAACCCAGGCATATACTCTGACTGAGAATCGAACCAGAGAACTCTAGCTTTCTGGGTGTATGCTCAACTGCTGAGCCACACCTGACTGGGCTGAAATTAAGATTTTTATAATTACAGTTGAATAATAAAATAGCTCTCTAAACATGGGAATCATTTAATTTTTATAGAAGTAGTGTTTCTAGATTTGAAAATCCACACTTTGAGGCTGTATTATGAAGGGGTGACATAGTATAAATACTATAAGTGGAAGGGTAAATAAAGAAGTAAGCCTTAGGCTTAGTTCGCATCAAGAAGCTAAGTAATTGTGGCATATTGAGCTAGTTGTGAGATCTAGAGCTAACTGGGACATTACCTACTGATCATGTTCCCTCCAAGACACTGGACATTTAAATGGGGTAATGAGAGAAGATTATAAAGTTCCTTTACAGAGGTTTAGGCAGTATTTAGGGATGCCAAAGGAATAACACAACACTCTGTGCCTGGTAACAAAAAGAAACCCTTTACTAACTCCCGCTGATGACTTCCTCCTGGCTACGCACAACCAGATTCTGATGTCTAGAGAAGTCATTGAGGCTGTCTCTGTAATTCAGCTTCCTAGAGCACATGGCAGTGTACAGAAGGTTAGAGAATGTCTTTTAGATAGGCAAACCAATATATCCAGGTGAGAGGACCACCTCCCCATCTCCCATAGGCATCTGCTCCTGTCTTTTACCCAAGTATAAAAACTTGCATCCTCAACACTGGTAACATATTACTTCTTTCTCACCAAGTCCAGATAGAATAATGTCTAGAGTACAAAGAACCAGAAAGATATTGGAGAGACACCAGGACATTATAAACATACCCTAAACTAATTATGACAGGGAACAAGAGAGTTTCAATAGCTCACAGGCAAATCAGTGATGGTAGACATAAGACAAAACTACAGTATTTTATTTTATTTATTTTAATTTATTTTATTTTATTTTATTTTATTTTATTTTATTTTATTTTATTTTATTTTATTTTATTTTATTTTATTTTATTGAATGGAAACAGCTATAGGGATTTCCATTTGGTACTTATGGAAAAAACTGTAGAATTTTTGCCAGTTATTAAGGATGTCTATTCTTGGAAAATAAAAAATAACCATGGAATGAACCTGTGGTCCCATTGGACCGACCCACGGCAAGAACAAATCAAACCAAGATTCCATCAATCATCAAAAACCTCCATTCTGTGCAGACCTTGGTAAAATACAAAAGTTCAGATAGAGTGACAATTCAGAAGCAGTTCCATAAACCTCTCAAATATTTTGATACTTTTCTCATTTTTATTTTATTGCACATCTATGATCCTGTTAAATGTCCTATTTCTTCTGTGAAAATTTGAGAAGTCTATTTGTTCTTTGTTCCTGGTTTCTACCACAAAGCTCCTAAAAATCTTGGAGAGTCTGTAGTTAATTCATAACAAACTACTTTCCAGCAAACTGGAATTTATGGAAGTCTTTGCTAATAAGTTGGCAGAGCCACCTGGCAGCATTTCTCGATAGCCTCAGGATTTGCTGGACTCCAGAAAGACCAAAAGGTCAGAGGTGGGAAACTTCAGTCTCACCAGGGACCTCCAAGGAAGAAAGGAGAGCAGAAAATGAGCACTATAAAAATTCTTGGACAATAAGATTTGGAGAATGTATGGAACACATTTTTGTGCTGGTTCAATGGGGGCCCACCTCCATCTCTTGCCCTATACATCTCCTCCATTTGGCTGTTCTCTAGTTGTATCCTTCATAATAAATCAGTAAAGGTAAGTCAAGTGTCTTTACTGAGTTCTGTGAACCTTTTCAGTGAAATATCAAACTTGGAGGGAGGAGTTGTCAAAATTCCTAAATTTGTAGTCAGCCGAGCAGAAGTGTGTGCAGCTGATATATGAGGTGTGGGGCAGTCTTGTAAAACCAAGCCTCTAAGCCTGTGTAGTCTGACACTAACTCAGGGCGGTTCGTGAAAGAATAGAATTGAACTGTGGGATACCCAGTTGGTGCTGGGGGGTTTTAGAATCTCACAGGTCATATATAAATTGGAGTACAACAATACAGACTAACTCAAAGACGGAGAAATAATAACTGGTATTGTAGCACTAATTATCATGAATATTAAAAATGTGAAAGAGGACATTTGTCTTGTCTCATGAATAGACATAAATGCAACATATTTAACCTCCAGAAAGCATTACTATCATCTCTAAGACTCTAACCCTGAAGCTGTGATCAAGAAAAAGTAAATATATGTCCAAAAATGCTTTGAAATCCTCTTATGACACTCCAGAAGCTATATTGTTATAAGACAAATCCCTGTTGAATCACAGCCCAGTCCTGTTATGCCAAAGGACCTTGTTGTAAATCTTATAAAGCTGCCCAAATACAAGGACCCAGAGGACATAGTTATTGCAAAATGTGAGTATATCGTCTTACAAGATGATCCAGGAAGCAAATGTTAATGTTGAGAAACTGAAAACAAAACAAAAAAAAACCCAACAACTGCTAAATGGCAGACCTATATTTAGAATGTGTCAACATTATCTATCTGACTGCGGGGGCGGGGTACTCTGGAAAATCCAGTAAATAAGGAAGATTTAGTGGGAAACAAAAATGAATGTCAAGGGTGGGTAATTATCCGTATTTAACTGACCCTGAATTTAAGATGTAATATGATACTTTTCAGGGTGACCAGCTCTCTACTTGTGGTATATCTAGAGATATTATTTGTTTTGTATTTCTCATGCTATACATGCAAAGATACTGAACTGGCAGTAGCCATCCAGGTTAAATAGCAGATATAAAAGTGGGACTCAACTCTTGAACTTCAGTTCAATCCTCTTTCCATTACACTATTTTAAATTATCTGTTCCATTTTCTAAACCAGCTTAGGGTGTGATACCACATCTATCCCTTCCCTCAATCAATCAGGCTGAACCCAATGTCAGTCTTCTCATGGAAAATGTCACACAGGCATTTTAAGCAGGCCTGAAAATGATAGCAATTTCTGAAGAGTGCTCAGACCCATAAATTAGCATGGAACTCTCTTCTGCCCCAGACCTTGAAGTGCTAATGCAGAGATAAGTTCATAAGAAAAGACATTGATGTCAGACTTGATATAGTATAAGGGAAGCAAAACTTAAGGCAGAAGTAAATTTGAAAAAACCGTCAATTCTTAGGTTACTTTTTATTTGGTTTATCAATGCCCTGCTCTCTGCTAGCAGAATCCTAAGAGATTTTAAAGAAAGATACTGCAGCCAATGGTCCATTTATATCTCCTGACAAGGCAGTCATGCCAGTTCTTTGTCTATTTTTCTTTCTTGAGAAAATAGGTTAGATAGTTTGGAAGAAACTAAGCGTGTCTTCTTTTCTTCCTTCCCTTGGATCAAAAGTTTAAAGAAAACCAGGGTCTTTTTGTTGTTGTTGTTTCTAGCTTTAAGCCAAAGAATTTAAATTATATCTCAATTAAGCTTTTTTAAAAAGGTCTGGGTATCGGGATCAGTTGTAACCTTGAGCATCCATTCCCAAAAGAAACAAGAACATACCAGGTTCTAGAACTGCCTCATCACTGCTAGTTTTATAAGCCACTGAGTTTTCCTACAAAACATGAGGACTCAGATCCTGTAACTTGTGCTCACAATATGGTCTTGAAGCACCAAAGGAAAGAAGAGATTTCTACTCTCACCTCAAGTTGCCCATCATTTCTCACATCCCAATCTTGGCCTGCTTCTGGTGGATTCTACCCTGTCACTGCTATTTCCCCAGCCTCTTTATTTTCGTGTGTGTGTGTGTGTGTGTGTGTGTGTGTGTGTGTGTGTGTGTGTGTTTAATACTTTGCATGGCCTCTCTTTAAGAGATTTTCTTAAGGTACTATAACAAAGGTCCTATAATTCATATGTTTATACATCACAACAAAGAAAGCTTTTATGACTGAACTGGTTATTTTGGTGCATTTCATTTGGAAATACAGAAGAGCACTTTGGTTTATAGCATTGGATCCAGGGAGTCCCTGCTGGCTTTTAAATTCTGGTGATAATTACTAGCTCTGTGTCCTTAGACAAATTACTTCCAGTCTCTGGGATTCAATTTTCTTTTCTGTAAAACTAGTGCAATATTATCTATCCATAGGTCTGTTTGAAAATAAAATAAAATAGCACAAATCCTCTATGGATATGCCAGTGTGTCTTAACTATTATTATAAACCCAAGTCTCAACTTCATATTTGACAATTGTATATAGATTATGCAGACAAATGTGGCAATCATTTATATCATAAAAAGAACTTTTATTTTTTTCTCACACATGTATACCCAGACATCCTTTAGAATATTATATTAACTAAAAGAGTTTCTAGCATAAGAGTATTATTTGATGACCAGTTTGGGGAAAAAAAAAAGGTGATCTATGGCAAAATATAGCCTAAGGGACTCTACCATTAATTCTGTGGCTTTTTTCACAAAGTTATATATACCCACAGTGGCCATTTCTTGATTCCTCTCAGGAGCGATGTCTGGTGTCTGCAGGAGCATGTTCATCTACATTTATCTTAAACCTCACTGCAAACCTGAAAGTCAGAAATGATCATTCCGCTCTGCATATGGAGAGGCAGAGTCTCAGAAACATTTATGGACTTTCCCAAGGCAGCGTAGCCAGTCATTGTCCAACCTGGAATGTGAGCCAGGGTTCTGAGTACAGGGTCAGTCCTTTCTTCCGCTGTTAATTGTTTGACAGAGAACTATTGTTAAGCTTCTAAATATTTTCATTTTATTTAAAATGTGCGGAAAGACGGAATAAAGTCTTCAACTCCTTACAAGTTTGGACGGTATAACTTTCCAAGTGAAGGAAATGACAGTAGCCTTGGGCAGGCATACTCCAAGCACCTGTCTCTTCTTAAACAGCAATGTCATCCAACTTGAGAGAAGAGGGCAGGAAAGATAAGACCAAAAGCCTTAAACACTGACAGCTGCAGAGGTAACTTGGTTTGAAGAGTCTATGAAAATTTGAGGACTATACAGGTATACTCAGGACAAAAATATGTATGCTGGATGTGGGGAGATGATTACAATAATAAGCAATTGGAGGTAAATTAAAACAGAAGACCAAGCCAGGAGCACTGGGAATGGCTTAGCCTATGTGTAGATAGGAGAATGAAAATGAACTATAGTTTTAGGAGGATTTAGTAACTGTACATTTTAAATATGGTGAGCTATTTGCAGTTGGTCATCTAAAATAACTTGCTAGGTGAGTTTTAAACAGAAAAAAAATATTTATGATCAACTAAGTAGACATTTGTGTTATATTACACAGATTAACACATGGTTTCATCAAATAGACCCGTTTTTCTCACAAATTTCCATTACTTAGAATTGACCTCAGATGAGAGGGACCCCAGAATAAATCAAAAGCAAATGTCAAATATAAATATGATTGATTGAATGATAAACTGGAATTGAGAAAAGACAGAGAATCTATATTGAAGTGTCTGGTATTTGGAAGATTGGCTTATTCTGGAAATTTTAGCCAATCAAAATTAGAATAAAGATCATTATAATTTTAAATGTTTAAATTTATGACTCTCAAAAGGACACAACAGCTACAGTATTTTTCTCAATTTATTTAGTTATTTGGTAAACTTTCTGGTATTCATTCTTATTCTTTTATATATTTTATCTTAGCTAGCAAAACACTTGCACATAAGTATCATTGTCATTTTCCATTCTTTTATTTGCTTTTCATGGCTACTCAATAGACCACAACTTCTGTTCAATGCTTGACTAATGAGCAATATAGCTATTTGTTCTAGTTTAATAGTATTGCTCTTCTTGATAGCTGTTATGATAACTAACACATACATATATTGGTCAATATTTGGTATTTAACCATTCATAGGAATTACATCAGGTTTTATGAGAAACCAAATTTGTTTTATTTTTTCTAAGGAGAATTATATTTTTCTCCTATGTAACTTGCACTTCCGTTGTTTATTTATTTCTTTAGGAACATTATAACAGGTATTGCTACAATAAAAGGAAATTTGTCTTTCTTTCTGCTAAATTTTGAATATTACTGGTATTTTACTTTTAATTTTTGTTTAAATTTTAAAAAATATATAACACATATATACTATTACTGTGTTTCCCCGAAAATAAGACAGTGTCTTATATCAATTTTTGCCCCCAAAGACATGCTAGGTCTTATTTTCAGGGGATGTCTTATTTTTCCATGAAGAAGAATACGGTACACATTTATTGTTAAATGAAAATAAAGGAAATTTATTACCTGTATATGGTACAGTAGTACGGTAGTTGTCAACACAAACCAGACAAACTGAATCCTACAGTATCAAGAATTTACTCATTTATTCAATGACAATCATGTCATCATCTTCTGGAACATCATCATAACAATCCAATTCCTGAATTTCCTGGTGAATTTCTTGTGACTCCATTTCTTTCAGAATCAGTGGACCAAATCTCTCATGGTTAGCAATAGCACTGTGTTTAAATGAGTACTTCTTGTCAAGGTAGCCTGCTCGCAGTGCATTTGCAATGCAACTGTCAGTGATTTTCTCCCATGAATTCTTCACCCAAGTCACAACTTCTTGCAGTTTAGGTTTCACAAAGTTTCCACGCTGATTTCTCTCCATTCTATTTTCAATGCAGTCATTAATTTCCATGCACAAATTGTCTTTGAATGGCTTGTTTATTGCAATATCAAGAGTCTGGAGATAGGCCGTCATTCCTGCGGGAATCATTATCTGATCTATTTTTCTTTCGTGAAGAAATGTCTTCATGTCTTTAGCGCGGTGAGTGCTGGCTGCATCCCAAACTAGCAGACCTCTTTGGCTCCCTCGCATAACAAGCGGCAGAATTAAATCGACCCACTTCCTTATAACTGCTTGTGTGGCCCAGGCTTTTTCAGTTTCAAGAATAAAAACGCCCAAAACACGTTCAATCTTTTCCTTGTTGCCCTTAGAAATGATTAAAGGTGGGATTTTAGTGCCATCCAGACGAATTGCCAAAATACAGGAAACACGTGCACTTTCGTAAGCAGTGGAGGGAATGTACGCTAAGGAGGCACCCCACTGTTCAATTGCTGTTTGAGATGATTGGCCCATAAACACTGCAGTTTCATCCATAGCAATCATGTTGGAAAGATTGTATTTAGAGAAGTCAGCATCATCAATAAAGGACTTGAATGCAAGTGCTCGCTTAATAACTTGAGTATCTTCTAACCTAAACAATGTTGTAGATCTTCTTAAAGACAGTTCACTTCGCTGAAGGAAATTATCCAGCCAGTGTTGTGATGCTTTGAAGTCTTTGGGGGCTATGTCAAACTGTGGTGCCATTGCAAGGGCAAATTCTTGAATCTGAGCCCTATTCACAACCAAAGCCTTTGCTCTCCTGTCAACAACCCATTCACAGATCAGGTCTTCCAGCTCGGAAAATAATGGTTGCCGACCTGATCCACACTTGCGCTTTTTAGCATTTCCCTTGTCCACTTGTTCGATGAGGTTACTATACTCTGCTCGCCATTTTCGGACCAATTGGATACTCAACATCTTCTCTTTGCAGAAAGCAGTAAGATTTTGGCCCCAAGAGTCTTCCACAATTCCTTTCTTGTACTCCACGGAGTAGCTTTTTCTTTTTGCGCTCATTTCTAGGGGTAAAAAAAAGAAATTGGGGTATCAAGGTGGGGGGAGGGGGATCACTCAAAATGACACAGGAGGGATCAGAGGGGGGAATCAAAATGGCACAGGAGAATCAGAGGGGGGATTACCATTTTAGTAACCCCTTTTGATCCTCCTGTGTCATTTTGATAGTCCCCTCTGATCCTCCTGTGTCATTTTGATTGCCCCCTCTGATCCTCCTGTGACATTTTAAGTGACCCCCCTCCCCCCACCCCTGTGCCACTGAACACCTTCACCAGACATCCCCCCTACCTCTTTATCAGACATTTACCCCCTGGGGCCTGCCTGGGGACTGTCACTGGGCTTGCTGGGGCCTGGATCTGGGCTGGAGCAGTGTCTGCCACTGACTGAGAACCTTCAGTCATCATGAAGGCGGCCACGAGCATCAGGTAGTGTCACCAGAGACAGACCAGCACTCACCACCTTCACCACGTCCCGTCCGCTCTAATCCCCTGTTCTTCTACACGCATCTGTGAAAGTCTCCTCCTCTCTCCCACCCGGCGCTCACCGCTCACTCCGACCTCCGCTCTGCCTCCACACAGGAGTGACGTCAGGACTCCGCGTACTGTCACTGGTTGCTAGACGCCAGTCGGGGCGGCCCTAGCGGCCAGTTTACAGTAAATTAATTTTCATTCTGAGACAGAGCCTGGGGCCTTATTTTTGGGGGATGCCTTATATTTCACCCAGAAGGAAACCTGTAAGTAGGTCTTATTTTCGGAGGATGTCTTATTTTTGGGAAAGCACAGTATGTAATAATACAAATTTCCACAAATTTTTGTTTTAAGTTGTCTTGTTTTTAAGCTTGAAAATATTTTCCCAATCAGAGATTTGAAGGGAGGAGAGTAGGAAGGAAAAGAGGAGGAAGAGAAAAAGGAGGAAGTGGAGGAGAAGTAGGAAGAGGAAGAGGAAAAAGGAGAGGAGGAAGAAAAGGAAGAGGAAGAAGAACAGGAGGAAGAGGAGGAAGAGGAATCTTGACCTCAGAGGCTAAGTCTCTATTACATTTAGAGAGGCAGTACTTTTGTGCTGTACTTTTAGCAGACCCTGATACACTCACTCAATGATCAAATGGATCAATAGCCTTTACAATAATAGTTCTCATGCCCCAGGCTTACAGACACATTTTCCAATTTCCTCTGCAAGGACATACGATGCAAATTTGACAATGTATAAAGAGGGTAAAAATTGTTTTCTTAATGTAAGTATCTGTTTTGCTTGCATTTTCTTCCTGCTTAGAATGTAAACCTGGTGGCTAGAGCTCAAGCAACCTGAGCAGTAGGAGGCTGAGAATAAGGCCAAGAAAATCACTGAAATCTCAGCTCTCACTCTCATGAGCTATGGAAATGATTTTAGTCTGCTAATTGTTTGAAGAAAAATAAACCCATAATTGTTCAAGGCAGTGATAAACACGTTTGCTGTTTCTCACAGCTGAATGCAATCACCAAGGCTGCAGCCCTCCATGAAGCTTCAACCTGCCTGCTGGAAAAGCATTATGGTGAAATGATTCTCCCAGTCAGGGAGGTAAACAGTCCAGGTGCCAAGAACAATTTACTTGTCCTGTGATGAGCTGTCTCCCACCGATGTTTGGAAGTTCAGTCATTACCACCTTCCCATGGATAACCCTAGGGCATTATGTGAAAAATTACTACTGTGATGTATTCCCCCAGGTCCACCCACTCCAGAATTTTGCTGTGCTGTTAATATGGTTAACTCCAAAACAAGGCATGTACTAGTACTATAGACAACAACACGTATGAAAGGCATGATTTCTAATATGAGAATTGCATAGCATGAGGTGTGAACAGATATCTCTGATGCAGACTATCTGATGTGCATTTGTTGTATTGGGTTCTGTGCTCTGGAAAGAATTATTGAAGTTCCTGATTTGATGCTCATGGACACTCTTAAATGATCTAGGACAATGGTTATGAAACTACAGCCTGCAGGACAAATTAAGTGTGACGTCTGTTCTTGCAAATAAAGTTTTATTGAAAAATGTTGCACTAATTTGTTTATATATTGTCTGTGGCTGCATGTGCACAAAAATGACGGAGTTAAGTAGTGGCAACAGAGACCATATGGCCCATAAAGCTGAAAATATTTACAATCTGCCTCATTACAGAAATGTTGCCAAATTTTAGTTTTTGTTTGCCTTTTTTTTTTAATAACATGGGTATTATAAAACAATGTACCAAAAAGTGAGAAAAACAGATATGAAATTACATGAATTATCTATTTTTCATAAAGGGTAATGGAATAATGTGTTTAAGTAATATATTTGAGAAGCATATAGCTAGACTTAAGCAATATGATATTAAAGGTGAAAATAAACTGAAATTAAAAAAAAAAACTTCAAAATAATTTTTAAAATATAAAACAGAAGATGGTTAAGTGCAGTGTAGACTATTGTGTTTTACTCAAATACAATTAGATTTTCTGGGTCACTGAAGTGTGTTACAACTTGTTTATGTGAAATTTCTACAACCCATTTCTCTATCCATGCTATTGATTTACAATTTTCACATCTATAACTGGTCATGTGGTCCTAGCTGGTCTTCAGCAAGCACCTCACCTAAGTCATTGTTCTTTACCTGATGAGATGACCTAACCCTTAAATACTGAAGGATCTGGGTCATTGGTAGTCCTATCTAGATTCAGTTGTTGCAGTTTCCACTGATCAGCAGAGAATAAACTTTCAAGAACAGGAAGCAAAAATTTTGCTAAGGGGTCACTAGAGATAATAGTGACTGGTGACATACCTATTTCAATCCCTTGATTCCTGGACCAGTGAATCCTGGCTAATGAAAACTTATAAATTATAAGATAATCAGACTAAATATAGATATAGACAAATATAAATAGAAGATTCCTGTTATATTGAACATGGTGAGTAAGGATAATCAAATTGCAAAATCTCTAAGATAGTGCATGATATGCTTGCCACAATAGAAGTGTTTGAATAATGAGAAAAATTGGAAGAAAATATATATCTTTACTTCATTTGTGTAAGAAAAATATTTGGGGAATTAAATATAATGATTGCACTCTGTAGATTCCTTAGTGCTTTCTTACATTTCCCCCATTAAAATCCAAATTTTGCCTTTAGAAATATATCAATCTTTTTTAATTGAAAAATTCATCAAATGTTCACAAATATTTTGTCCCCATTTTTTTTTCTTTTAACACTAATCAGTATGGAATATTTATGAATTATCCAAATGAGGACATTAAAATAAAAATATATGTAGCACCAAACCACACAGTGCCCATGTATTAAATAAATTAAAACATAATTTTAAGTGCCTCTTATTTATATTTATTGATTGATTTTAGAGAGAAAGAAGCAGGGAGAGAAAGAGAAAAACATCAATTCCACTTATTTATGCATTCATTGGTTGATTCTTCCATGTGCCCTGACCAGGGATCACATCCACAATCTTGGCATATCGGGACGATGCTCTAACCAACTAAGCAACCCAACCAGGGCCTTCTTCCTATAATTTTGACAAAAGTCTTTGAATTAGTTTGTAACTGGTTCATAATATCATGAAATAAAGGATTAGAGTGTTTGCCTTACAATGCCCTGATAATGCTGCTGTTAAGTCTTTTCAATAAAGAAGAACTATAAAAACTATAAAGGACAAACAGAAAATAATGTGGAAGTTATTATAAAATGAAACAGAAAAACAGCAAATAAACCAAGATGGTTGAGTAAAACAGCATAAGGGAAATTTAAAATTCCCTAGTTTGGCCTAGCTGGCATAGCTCAGGGGTTGAGCATTGACCTATGAACCAAGAGGTCATAGTTCCATTCTAGTCAGGGCTGCAGTGTGGGGCGTGCAGGAGGCAGCTGATCAACAATTCTCTCTCATCGTGGTTGTTTCTATCTCTCTCTCCCTCTCCCTTCATACAAGCAGTCTTTTTCAGTTTTGTTCTTGCAGGTTGCTTCAAGTAAGAATGCATTCATATTAAATGAATAAATAATTAAATACTAGTTTTTGGCATTTAGAGGGCAATCAAATCTATTTTGTGAAGCACATAAATTTGAACAAACTTTTTCTGGAGTCCCAATTCTTGAGCTAGCCCAGGAACAGTGGCAAATCTATACAATGAATAATCTACCTCTAAATGTTTACCTTTTTCTATCCACAGATATAGAGATCATTTCGGACATTTCAATTTTTACATCTTATCACCATAATATTTATTTTTTGTTTTGAAATAAAGTTGTAGCAGATAGATCTTCTCTCACAGAGATTGACAGTTAAAATTGTACTGGGCCTTTCTTGAGGAATCATTGCTAAAGCACCAGCAGTATCTACAGTGCTTTTCTGAACTTATCATTGAAACTTTATAATTAACTACATCCAGTTAGCATATAAATCAAGGAAAACAACTCTACTCTAGGACTCTCCTTAGAGAGGAAAACTACTGCCTCCATTGGTTAGGGTCATTAGGAATGTAATGGCCTCTTAAGCCTGAAATCTAGAGAAGTGAATCAGAAAGTCCTAATGTACTGGTTAATGATGCCTTTGTGTTACCAATTACCAGCAAAGCCCATTACATTAAAATGAACAGTCTTGGATTAAATGTTAGTATGGATATAACAGTCTGTTTATAGCTGTGGGTATAGTATCACATTCTTTATAAAAACAGTATTTTATAAAATAAGTGAATGAGTGAGTAAATAAATGACTATAATATAACGTATGACTATTGATGAATATCAGGAATGCTTATATTCTATAATTTATATTATATATCACATTTTCAAATATGATAGAGTTAATTTTATCATATATATTCATTTATAATTATAATATCACCTCTCAGATATGCCTAACCCCAGTCTAACCATGAAAAAAAGGTACAAATCTCAATTGAGGAGCATTCTACAAAATGTCTGACCAGCCCTCCTCAAAATTATATCAAGGTCATTAAAAAAAAGGAGGGGAGAGAAGGTAAATGTGAGAAACTGTCACCATCTAGAGGAGCCTAAGTAAACCTGAAACTAAGCGTGATATGCAGGTATCCTGGATAATATCTTGCAACAGAAACAAACTCACGAAACAACCCAAAACATTAGGGAAAACAAATAAAATACAAATAAAGTCTGAAGTTTAGTTAAGAGTAATGTACCAATGTTAATTATTTTATTATGACAATAATACCACAGTTAACAGACCATAATATATATATATGTGTGTGTGTGTGTATATATATATATATATGTATATATATATATATATATATATCAGTATAATAAACCAACATAACCTAAGCAGTAATAATAGAACATCAGTAAGAGATGTACAGAAATTCTCAGTACTATCTTGCAACTACTTTTTGTAAATCTAAAACTATTCTAAAATAAAGGTGTTATTAAAAATAAATTTTGATATTAAAATGTATATCTGAAATATAAATTTTCCCAAACCACTAATAAACAGAAAAATATATAATAAATGATTATTGTTAACTAAATAATTTAGAATTAACTTTCTCTTGAATTTAAATTATACCATTACAGGCATAGTACAAATTCATGAAATCAGCCTTCACTGATTTGAGATTTTTATTTATTGAGCAGACACTAGAGCAAAATTTAAAATATGTCTTGGAATTTTTAGTTTTAGAGCAAAACTTCCATTTAGAAAACTTGAACTCTTAACCAAAATAATATATAAAAGTATTTTTTAAAAACATTCACAATAGCTCCTCAGTTTTGTGCATGAACATTTAATGTGTGATAAATGTAAAATACCAGTTATTCAGACTCTGATAGAAGGACAGATTAAGTAAGTAATTGTTATTTCTTCAAGAAAAAGTCATATTCTTTTAAGTATATACAGTAACTTAAACTAATCTGATAAATTGGTTCATGGTTGGATTTTAGCATAAGTTCTTAGGATTGACACTTGAATGAACAGAAAACAATAAATCTGAAATCATCAAACCAATTATTCATATGTTACTGGTTTCTTTGAAATATTTTAAATTCTTCATTTTTTCTATATAATCTATCATTTTGTGGCAAGTTAAACTACTTAACAAATTTTAAGCCAAAATAATAAAATAATTTTCTTAAATTTTAAACAATAATTATTTTTAATATTGGCTTAGAACATAGATGCCAATATTTTCTACAGAAATAATAACACCTGGTATATCTTAATATTTCTATATTAATTATAGCACTTGATAAAATTATCAGAAATAAAATCATGGTAAAAGAATGAAACTAATCTTAAGTCATAAGGAAAAACAATTAAGAAATATTTATTTTCTTTTTCTCATATTGCTTTGTTTTCCCCCGTGTACACAGTTAGGACTTGTAAATCAAATACATTAACTTTGCTAACATGTTAGATGAGTGTGTAAATGAATAATTTAAACTTAAAATGACACTAAAAACTCCCAGATCATACCACTAAAGGAATAATAGGATTAATGTAATGCTCATATAAGCCTTTCCACTTAAACCTTAATAACTTCTTTAGTAATGAAAAAAAAATGTGGAGACAGCACCAAATATTTTAACAATGGCACACGTTTTATCTTCAGAGGATATGATGTCAATAAACAGTGTTTTTACTAGACTAATAGAACATTTTAAAGCCCAATATTACTTACATGTTACTAATGTTACCTATATTAATATTTTACATCATTGTCAAATATGTTTTTAAAAATATATAATATGCCAGGAATATCCTCAAATATAAAACACCTTGGAGTTAGCCACAACACTACTATAATTACAACAGAGCCTTAGTTTCCTAATACAGGGCATAGAGGGAAAGGAATAAATGTGAATTTCATTCATAAATATTAAAAATCTGTATTGAATTGCAGTCATGTGCCACATAATAACATTTTGATTAATGATGGACTGCATATTTGAGGGATGCCCAGTCAGATTATAATGGAGCTAGAAATTCCTATTAGACACTCACATTGCAGCTGTGGTAACATTGTACTGTGAGGCATTACTAATGTGTTTGTAGTGGTGCTGGTGTAAACAAACCGACTATTCCATCAGTCTTATAAAAGTACTAGAGGCCTGCCGAAACCGGTTTGGCTCAGTGGATAGAGCGTCGGCCTGTGGACTGAGGGGTCCCAGGTTCGATTCCGGTCAAGGGCATGTACCTTGGTTGCGGGCACGTCCCCAGTAGGGGGTGTGCAGGAGGCAGCTGATCGATGTTTCTCTCTCATTGATGTTTCTAACTCTCTATCCCTCTCCCTTCCTCTCTGTAAAAAATCAATAAAATATATTAAAAAAAAAAAAAGTACTAGAGGCCTGATGCACAAAATTCCTACAAGGGGCTTAGCCCTCGCAGTCCCTTGCATCCTCGGCCAGCCCTCACAGCCTGAGCTTTGTCCGGAAGGTTGTCCGGACGTTCATTCTGCTGTTCGGTCTAATTAGCATATTAGCTCTTTATTATATAGGATAGCACATACAGTTGTGTACTGTACATAATACTTGATAATGATAATGAATGCTGTTACTGGTTACGTATTTACTATACTATACTTTTTATTGCTATTAAGAGTATCATTCAATTTATTTTATTTAAAAAAATGTTTGCTGTAAAACAGTATGCTGTTTCTCTGGCAGCAGCCTCATACTCTCCTGTAACCCCATCTCTGAATTGCATCATTTTGTCTGATGCTTGATTTAATTATGTTGTTTTGTTCATGTTGGCTCCTAACATACAAAATCCATTATTAATACAGCTCAGCCGTTGTTGTTCAGTGGTGAGCATGGAGGTCATGGTTTGATTCCCAGTCAGAGCATATGCCCAGGTTGCTGGCTTGATCCCTAGGGTGGGGTGTGCAGGAGGCAGCTGATGGATGATTCTCTCTCACCATTGATGTTTCTATCTCTCTCCCCCTTCCTATCTAAAATCAATTAAAATATTTTAAAAAATTGCCAATAAGAGGTCATATTGAGTGATTGACCTGAAAACAAAATTAAAAGAGATTAAGGACTATGAAGGTAGAAAATCAGTGATGATAATTGCTCACCAGTCATGCAAGATCAAAGTGGTGAAAGATGTTAAAGGATCTACTTCATTGAAGGTAACAAGACTAACAAAAATTTGAGAAGGGCTTCCAATGTAGATCATGGTGATACTTTATATAAATGTATAATAGAGAAACTTCTAATGACCTAAATGGAAAACCAGACACAGAAGCATTTTCCTCTCAGCACCATGATGAGCACAGCCAAAGCAAATGTTTGAGTCATTGAAAGAAACGCCTGGACCTTAGTGTGATGTTGACTTCACTGCTAGCCCTGGGTGACTTAGACAATACAAAAACATCATTCAGTACATAATGTCAAAGTAAGTGGTGAGTCTGTGAGTGCTGATATGAAGGCAGCTGAAGAATATTTGAAAGCTCTAAATAAGCTAATTATAGAAAAAATTACTTGCCAGAGCAAATACTCAGTAGGAATGAAATTACCCTAATCTAAAAGCAGATGCCTGAAAGGATTTTCATCCATAAGGAGGCCAAGTCAATGACAGATTACAAGGCTTTTAAGGACAGGATAACAGTCTTGCTTGGTGGCAATGTTACAGCTTACAAATCGAAACCCATTATGATCTGGCACAATGAAAACCCCAGGATATCAATAGTCACATGCTGCCAGTGTACTACAGGGATTATAAGAAGTCATGGATGACCCAGTTCCTCTTCCAAGATGCCCTCCTGAATTGCTATGCCAGCAGAATGAAGTACTGCCTAGAAAACAAACTTTTCAAGATTTTGTTTATTGCTGATAATGTCTCAAGACATCACTTTTTATTGTTGATCTTCATCCCAATATCAAAGTTGTATTTTGCTTTCTAAACAGCACCTCTTTGATTCAACCCACAGATCAAGGAGTTATAGTAGATATTAAGGCTTACTACCCAAGGAGATCTTTTGTCCAGGTTATTGCTACAACTGATAAAGATACTGAGGAGACACTGATGCAATTCTAGAAGAACTACAGCATTTATGAACACATCAAAAGCCTTGCTTGGGTTTAAGGTGATGTCACCAAGCAGTGTAAGAATGACATCTGGAAGAAGACACTCAAGGTGTTTGTCCATGACTTCGAAGAATTTCCCAAAAATGACAAAGTTGAAAAAAATGAACAAGCCTATTGTTGAGATGGCAAAGGACTTTAATCTGGGTGTGGATGACATTAAGGAGCTCCTAGAGGTGGCTCCTGAGGCATTGATGAATGAGTAGTTGGAACGGGAACAGGAATGCATAGTGGAAGAAGAAACAAGAGAAAGGAAAACTGCAGGGGGGAAAAAAGGAGAACCACTGAGAAAATCACAGTGAAGTTTTCAGCAGAAGTTTTTTCAGAACTCAACAAGCACCTTTAAAGGTTTTAAAATGTAGGCTCCCAACCCCAAAAGGTTTTCATCAGTAGAGATGGTGCATTTTCTGCTTACAAGAAAATCTATAATTAAAAAGGAGCACACCACCATGGACATACTTCTAAAAAGAGTGACGCCTCTTCAAGAAGAGCCTCAGGCAGGTGCTTCAGGAGGTGTTCCAGAAGAAGGCATTATTATCATAGAGAGGTAGACAGGGATGGGATCATGGCTGGGGGTGGGTGGGTGGGGGGGCGGGAAGCAGAACTGAAAGACCCAGCAAGATGGAATTGCTAAGGCAACCCATTTGGGTGGGGAAAGAAAGACATGCATGGGGGACATGAGCTTTAAAATGTAAGAATGTCGCTACTAGTAACACAGACAGCTTGCAGATAACCATTCACAAGGCAGTGAGATGTATAACCAATCCCAAGGATGTTGCTAAGGTAGAATTCTTTAAAAGAACCAATCAGGAGCGAGCAAGGCTAATGAACTTTAATTAGCTTGGATGCTGAACTACACCTGGCTGCAACATGGAATGGAAACACTGGACACTGGCCTGTTCCTGGAACTCCAGCTGCACCATTTGTTGTTACAGTTGTGTATAGTGTACAGTACAGTAACAGGCTGTACAGATTTGTAGCCTAAGGCAGGCGTCCTCAAACTACGGCCCGCAGTCCACTCGTGGCCCGCCAAGGACATTTATCCGGCCGGGTGCCACTGCCTGTCCTGCTTAGCAGCCGACTCGTCCCAGGCCCGCAGTGCGCATAGGAATTTGTTCATAGTTTTTTGTTTTTTTTTTAAACTATAGTCCGGCCCTCCAACGGTCTGAGGGACAGTGAACTGGCCCCCTGTTTAAAAATTTTGAGGACCCCTGCCTAAGAGCAATAAGCTATACCATATAGCCAAGATGTCTAGCAGGCTATATCATCTAGGTTTGTGTAAGTGCACTCCATGATGTTTACACAACCAGGAAATTGCTCATTAAGTGACACATGATGGTATTAAACTTTATCAGCTTTTTCTTAGTATATTAGTTAGTTATTACTATCTGACAAATAGTCTTACAATTTAATAGCTTAAACATTAAACATTAATTGTCTTACACATTAACTGAGGATCAGGAATTTGAGAGTGGCTAGCTGGGTGATCTGGTTCAAGGTCTCTCACTAGGGTGAAAGAAAGCTACAAGTGTGGCTGCACTCATCTCAACTCTCAACTATAGCTGAGAATTCACTTCTAACCTCATGACTGTTGGCAGGAGGCTTTCATTTCTTGCCATGTTGATCTCTCCATAGGGCTGCTCACAATAGGGTTTTCCTTGAGTGAATGATCCAAGTGAAAAAGAGAGCAGGAGAGCCAGAGAGAACCCAAGACATAATCCATACTTTTGTAAATCACAAGTGACATACCATCACTTTTTGTCTTATTCTATTGTTCACATATAGACCAACCCTGGTACAATGGGGAAGGAAACTACAAGGTTATAAAATACCAGGGTGTGCCCTAACCGGTTTGGCTCAGTGGATAGAGCGTCGGCCTGTGGACTGAGGGGTCCCAGGTTCGATTCCGGTCAAGGGCATGTACCTTGGTTGCGGGCACATCCCCAGTGGGGGGTGTGCAGGAGGCAGCTGATCGATGTTTCTCTCTCATCTGATGTTTCTGACTCTCTATCCCTCTCCCTCTCTGTAAAAAATCAATAAAATATATTTTAAAAAAATAAATAAAATAAAATACCAGGGTGTGGGCATCATTGGAAGTCACCTTGAAGGCTCAATGCTGCAGCAACTCATGTTCCTTAAAGTGTTTCTGGCTCATCTAGAATGTGTACAGTGCCATATATTGCTGAGAGCTACTCTAACCTCAGGGTAGAAAATAATAGGCAACAACAATAGTAATCTTGAGATTGATATTATAACAACACTGAACAACTAACAACTATTTCTTCTACCCATACTTTAAAATCATTGATAGTCCATTTTATCTATTCAATGGAATTTTATGGGAAATGGCTTCCATTTAAAGGTAGAGTAGTAGTACATTATGAGATAAACAGAGATATAAGGCAAGCTTTTTTTAGATTAATTCTTTGAGTGGGTTTTTTGTTGTTTTTCCATTACATTGGACAAGCTAAAAGTTTTGAATTACCTATGTAATTGAATTGGTCTAGTTTCCTAGTATAGTCAACCATATAATTATTTTATTATTGAAATGCATATCATTTAATTATTTTTTGCCAATATAACTATAATTCATCATAAGAATCACATTGCTTTGGGCAGAAAAAGATATGTTTGTTTTCAGTGTAATTCCTTATAAGCACTGTTCTACAAAGTGATTGAAAGTAGTTAAATCTGAACTATATTTCTGTTATGTAGGGTAAACATTATGAGCTGATAAGGTCAATTCTGAAGCAAACTGAAATAGATAAATCTCAGAAATTTGTGCCATTACAATAGCAATTTTGAATGAGAGAAAGACAATAATCTTTTCCATTCTAATGTTTCCAAAATATGTGCTTTCCTATATTGCTATGTTGCACTGGTGCACTGACTGCCACCAGGGAGAATTAAAAAAAAAATAGTTATGAGCTGTTTCGAGAATTCAATAACCTGGCAACCTGCAGCTCGCAATAGTTAGAGCCATGCTAATCATTTTGGAAATCATTTGGATATCATTTTACAATACCAGTGAGAGTGGAAGTGGCAAATTATTTAGCTTTATATTGTTTTAATTTTATAATTAAGTAATTGGACTTGGAACAAACAGTTTACAACTTCCGTTTTAATTAACACTTCACTATCTAACTATAGTACTCACCAAAAACACTATCTTCTTCATACAGAGCCAATTATGATATGCATTATTGTAAGTAATAAAATGTTTTACTAATCAAACATTTATGTGGATCAGACATTTTTATGCAGTGGCAATTATAAGAAAAGGAATCAGGTTACCAGTGACAAATTTTCTTAATTAGAGATGAACATGTCTGGATTAGTCATATTTTCTCTTCCTACATAAAATATTCTTTCCTTAAAGAAACATAGATTACATTTAAAATTCATTTAAATATTTCAAGATATGAAATGCTATTTTTGTTTGGTACTTTAATATGATGGCATGGTTTTATTACTAATATAGCCATTTAAAGATTAGAACTTATTCAATTAATTGGTGAGCAGATTTATCTATTTAGCAACAAAGTTTTTACCATCATAAAGAATTATAGAGCATTGTGAATTCTGATTTGCATTTTTAATTTAGAATATCCCTTGGCTTCGATTACTTACACAACAAATGTATCACCAAAGTTTTCATAAATGATGTAGAAAATTCAGAGAAATCCTTTTCTTATTGAATGAATAAACATTTTAGTTCAATCTACATAAGTCAAAACCTCGGGTTAATAGAATAATATCTCAGGTGTATAGATATGTCGATTGAAAGTAAATATTTGGACTACTGAAATATTTCATAAATAAATCTTCAGTAGGATTTTTTGATATTTGAATACTATTTCTTAGAGTTATAAAAATAGTAAATGCTGAGAGTGATACATAGAGTGACATATATACATATGTGCATATATACATATAGATAGAGACAGAGCAGAGATAAATATTTTCCTCCTATAGTAATGAGAGAGATAGTATTATTAGACTTTCAAAAAGCTACTGAAACATTAAACAAATTAGAAGGAATTGGAAAAAATGTTTACAAATTAGTGACCTAAGTCTTCATCTTTGGAGAAAAGATGAAATATGGAAATTAAAGTGAAGACAAATATAATTAAAAATAAAGAAAATATTTTATTACTTGAAGAGTTTAATGAAACCAAAAATCCCATGGCAAAACTTATTTTAGTGAAAGAAATGAGGATAAGCAATTTCAACATCAAGAATAAAAGAGTAGACATTCTAGGTTCTAGAGTCATTACAAAGATAACAAAGCAATAGTATAATTAAAATTATGGAACAAATTTGACATTGTATAAAGGGGCAAAATTTTAACATATAACCTAGCAATATTGACATAAGAGAAATGAAAAACTGACAACCCCTAAGTCATTTAAGTATTAAAATTTATAATGGCAAAACTCCTCATAACTTCAGCCCCAGATGGCTTCACTGGTGAATTTTATCATATTTAAGGAATAATTAATATCAACTTCATACAAACTCTTCCAGAAAATAGAGGAGAATGGAAGGTCCCCAATGTTAATGATTAGGTCATCATGGCCCTAGTGCATTATATTCATAGTTCTAGTTTTATAGTTATAAAATAGTTATATTTAGATAAAATTATCTTTAGGGGGAAAAATAGAAAGATTAAAGGTAAGTAACACTTTTAAAAATATAAAATCCTTTACAAAATATTATGAAATCAAAACCAACAATATGTCAAACGGATAATATATCATGACCAACTGCATTCTAGCCAACAGATGTAAGGTCAGTTTACTTTAAAAGCCATGTAAATACACATATTAACAAAACTCCAGTGGGGGTGGGTGAAACAGGTGAAGGGATTAAGCAAAAAGAGAAAAGGAAAAAACTCATAGACAAAAAAACAATATGGTGATTACCAGAGGGAAATGGGGTTGGGGGGAGTGGTGTAAAGAGAGGGATAAATGGTGATGGAGAGAAATTTGATTTGGGGTAATGAACACATGATACAATATACAGGTAATGTATTATAGAAAACTATATAATTTTATTTACCAATGCCACCCAATAAATTAAACTTAATTAAAAATAAATAAATGGAACTTGACTTTCTATCTATCCATCTATCTATTCATCTATCTATCATCTATATATTTTTATAATAAAAGCATAATATGCTAATTAGACTGGATAGCCAAAAGACCTTCTGGACATCATTCTGGATGTCCTTCTAGACAAAGCTGCAGCAGTGGGGGCCAAGGCAGAGGCAGTTAGGGGTGATCAGGCAGGCAGGCAAGTGGTTAGGGGTGATCAGGCAGACAGGCAGAGGCAGTTAGGGGCTATCAGGCAGGCAGGTGAGCAGTTAGGGGCAATCAGGCAGGCAGGCAAGTGATTAGGGGTGATCAGGCAGGCAGGCAGAGGGGCTAGGGGCGATCAGGTAGGCAGGTAAGTGGTTAGGGGTGATCAGGCAGGCAAGCAGAGTGATTAGGGTCAATCAGGCAGGCAGGCAGGCAGGCAGGCAAGTGGTTAGGAGCCAGTGGTCCCGGATTGCAAGAGGGATGTCCGACTGCGGGTTTGGGCCTGGGTTTGGGCCTAAACTGGCTGTCGGACACCTCCCAAAGGGTACCAGATTGCAAGAGGGTGCCGGACTGAGGGACCTGCCCTCCCGCCCCCCCCATGCACAAATTTCATGCACCGGCTTCTAGTATACAGATATATAAAAAAGCCTAAGCAACCATTATGACTGGACCGTAGCTATGATGTGCACTGACCACCAGGGGGCAGATGCTCAATGCAGGAATTGCCCCCTGATGTTCAGTACACTCCCAAAGCCAACCTCCCCCAGCTGGACAACCTCCTGCAGTCCCTCCCCCTGGCTCGGCAGGCCCTGATCGGGACTGATTGGGACTGGGCAAGATGGACCTGATTGGCTGGGTGGCTGGGAGAGACCCCACCCATGTACGAATTCATGCACCAGGCCTCTAGTCTATATATATTAGGTGTATCATTAATAATGCAGATTTTGTAATCAAAGAAAACACAATCATTTCAAGAGAAACATAAAAAGTGCTTTATTCAAAGTAATATCCATCGTTAGCTATACATTTACCCCATCTTTCAGGTAATTTGTGGATACCGTCTCAACAAAACTTTTCTTGTTTGAGGCAAACCATTCAGAGACCCAATTTTCCACTTCTTTGTACGTTTTGAAGTGCTGCTCAGAAAGTGAGTGTGCCATCAATCAGAACAAGTGGTAATCTGAAGGAGCAAGGTCTGGTGAATACAGAGGGTGGGTTAATATTTCCCAGGCAAGATCTTTTAACGTGTCTTTAACTGGTTTTGAAGAGTGTAATGGTGCATTATCATGAAGCAAAATTGCTTTGCCTTGTCTTCTGGCACTTTCTGGTGGTTTCACGGTCAAAGTGTGATTCAAATTGGTTATTTGTTGTCAGCAGCAATCAGTACCAATGTTTTCACCTGGTTTTAGAAGCTCATAATATACCACACCTTCCTGATCCACCAAAGTCAGAGCATTGTCTTCTTCCCAAAGTGATTTGGCCTTGCAGTCGATGTTGATGGTTGACCTGGATCAACCCATGATTTTGTGCATTTGGGATTCTCAAAATAAATCCACTTTTCATTGCCAGTCACAATTCAATGTAAAAAAAGACTTTCATGCCGTTGAAGCAACATTTTACTGATGACCTTTGGATTTCCATTTGTCTTTCGCTCAGTTGATGTGGCACCCATTTTCCTTCCTTTAAAATCTCTCCCATTGCTTGTAAACGATCGGAAATTGTTTGCTGAGCAACGTTTAATCTTCCTGCATGTTGTTTTTGAGTTTGACATGCATGTTCATCCAATAATGCTTGTAATTGTAGGTCTTCAAACTTTCTCAGTTGACCTGGACGTTCTTTGTCTTTCACATAGAAAACATCACTTTTAAAGCGTTTAAACCAGTGTTCACAAGTATCTTGAGATGGAGCATGTTCACCATAAGCTTCCCGAAGTATTCAGCAGCACTTTTCTTCAAAATATAGTAATGAATTAAAACTTCCCGCAAATGCTCTTTTTTTTGGCATGAAACTCGACATTTTTAAGTGTAAAAGTATCTATGATGTTAACACCTTCAGAAAATTTGGTAATCTAGGATTAATATATATATATATATATATATATATATATAATATATATAATATTTTTTAAATTCTAGATTACCACAATACTTACAAAACAAGCATTTGACAAAAAATGAATATTATTCTTGATAAAAAGGCTGAGAAACTAGGAAAATTTCCTCAATTTTATCTACATGAAACCAACAATTAACATCATACTTATTGGTCAAATACTAAACTTTTCCATCCTAAGGTAAAAAACAAAGCAAGGTATCCACTGCAAGTGGTTCTATTCATTGCTGTGCTAGAGGTCTAAAAGCATTTCCATAAGGCCAAAAGAAGAAATCAGAGCCAGAACAATTAGAAAAATGTATAACTTCTCTTTTGATAGATGATATGATTGCTAACAAAGACCTTAGGCATCTTCAAAAACTAATAATAAGTGAATTAATAAGTGAATTTAGCAAACTTGCAGGGTACAAGGTCAATATACAAAAACAATTACATTTTAGATACTAGAAACAAATAGAAATTATTTCCAGATAGAAATTATTTTAAAAATAAATTGTAAATTAAAAAATATAAAATATTTAACAATGCATTAACTAAAAGACATGCAAAAACATTAGTAGGGCTCTAAATTATTTAGGAGAGATATTTAAGAAAACATAAATAAATGGACAAATGGAATATGTTAATGCATTAGAAAATGCAGTGTTGTTTAAATGTCAATTCTCACAAAATGTATCAATAGATTAGATTTCATGCATTCACAATAAAAAATCCAAAATTATTTTACATAAATAGACAAGTTAATTATAATATTTATATAAATATTAAAGGATCTACAATAGCTGAATCATATTGAAATGATGAATAAATTTAATGCTAAAAATTACTGTAAACCTCCACTAACCACTAGAGTGTGGTGTGTGTAAAGAATATCAAATAGATCAATGAAACAGAAAATAAAAACTAGTAAATAATCCCACCTTTATTTTAAACAAAGATGACAAAATAGTTTAGTAGTGTTTGGATGAGAGAGAGAAAAAAGAAATCTCAAACCCTACCATATTTCAGACTCTAAAATTAAAGATGAATTCTATGCCTAAACCTAAACACTAAAACTATGAAACTTCTAGAAAAACTCATTAAGGAATATTTCCATTGTAAAAAGGATTTTAAATGAAATACCTAAATCATTAATGAAAGATGAGACAGAGGGCAGAAAACCAGGACTACAGGCTTTATTGGAGAGAAGACCCCTGCTGGCTCCCTTCCAGAGAGAAAAAGAGAGCGTGTCAGGGGTGAAAGTGCCTTTTGAGGGGAGGAAAGGAGGGGACGGGGCTTAGGGTACTCAGCACATGCTGATTGGTGGTTTCATGTAAGGTACATGATTAGGGACCTAGGGACTTAGGAATCAGGGGCTTAGGGTATTTGGCAGGTGCTGATTGGTGGTTCAATGTACAGTCCATATAAGGTGTTCAAGAATGTCGAGCTGCAGGTGGAGTTTACGTCATACTCCATCCATCAGTTGGGGGAAGGGAGGATTTATCATTTAACTATAAAGAAAATCTGCAAAATCAACTTTATTATTATTAAAATGTCTGATCATCCAAAGACAACACTAATAAAGTGAAGCCATGAAGTTAGGGAATATATATGTAATGTATCTGAGTGAGGACTATTATATAAAATTTATAATGAACTCTTAGAAATCTTCAATTAAAAAGAATTTAAATATCCCAATTAGGCCAAATTAACCAACACTTCACAAAAAGAGATAAAAGAATGTCAATAAGAAAATTAAAAGAAATGTAACACCAGTAATCATGAAGGAAATGAAAGCACAGCGAGATATCACTATACACTAGGATAGTAAAATAAAAGATACTGGCCTGATAAGTCTGAAATTTTTGAGAACAAATAAAGCTTCCTGTATGTGTATGTAAATATATATATATATATATATATATATATATATATGTATATATATATATATATATATATATGTATATATATATATATATATATATATATATATATATATATATGGCTAATATGCAGTGTCCCCTCAGGAGTTCAACTGTAAGACAGGAAATTTGATCGCTAGCTATGACATGTGCTGACCACCAGTGGGAGGCACGAAATGAAGGGAGCCCCTGGCCAGCAGCTGGGAGGCTCCAATAGGCCCTGATAGCTGGCCAGGCCTAGGGACCCTATCCATGCACAGATTTCATGCACCAGGCCTCTGGTAGTAGTATAAAATGGTTGAAACACTGTAGAAGAGTCAAGCAATATATTTTTTCTAAATAAAATTAAAAATGAACCTATTCTATGATTCAATATTCCCATACCTAGGTATTTAGGCCAAAATAAAAACAAATCAACAGTAAAACTTCTATAAAAGTGATTGTGGTAGATACATTCCTACAACCAAAAATGGGAAATAATCCTATTTTCTGGCAAAATTAAAATTGAAAAATAAATTATACTGGGTAAAAATGCCCCCAAAACCCCCCACAACAATTGTCTATTACCGTTTTATTCTAAATAGGAAAAATTATAAAATAAGTCAAATGTCTACCAATAGTTTCTTACATAAAAATATTATTTTATATATAATGTAATACCATCCAGTAATTAAATACTGCACTATAGGGCATACAATTATGTTAAATGAAAAGAGTTAAATGTAAGAGTACATATTTAATTATTGCATTTCTTTGGAGATGAAGAAGAGCTAAAAATCATACCTTGTCAGCTCAGCTGGCATGGCTCAGTGGTTAAGCATAGACCTATGAACCAGCAGGTTACAGTTTGGTTCCCAGTCAGGGCACATGCATAAGTTTTGGGCTTAATCCCCAGGAGGCAGCCAATCAATGATTCTTTCTCATCACTGATGATTCTATCTCTCTCTCCCTCTCCCTTCTTCTCTGAAATCAATAAAAATATATATTTTAAAAATCATATCATGTTGTAAAATAAAAAATAAAAATTAGACCTGAGATTACTTATGATGGAAGGAATTAACTGTAAAATCATGTAAAGGAAATCGGGGTTGACAGTAATCTAAAATTTAATTGGGTCTTTATTACATTTACTTAAATTCATTGAATTGCACACTTAACATGTGAACTTTAATAATATATGTAAATATTAATTAAAACAAGATTCACAGTTATTCCCATTTAGAAAAATACTGGAAAAGAATATAAGTAACTACATATTTGTCAAAATATATTATCTTTGTCAATAAATAGAAATCAATTTAAATTGAATACTATTTATATATTTGCAAACTCAAAATTTTATAATTCAAAGACCTCTGTTAAAATTCATAAGAATTTAAGTAATGAACCCTGGTCAGTGTGGTTCAGTTGGTTGAGCACCCTCCAATATACCAAGAGGTCACAGGTTCCATTCCCATGGTTGCTGGCTTGATCCCCAGTAGGAGGGACGGTGCAGGAGGCAGCCAAATGATGTTTTTCTCTCCCATAGATGTTTCTCTCTCCTTTTACCTTTCTCTCTCTCTAACACCAACAAAAACATTTAAAAAATAATTTTATACCATTTATGTTTTATAATTTCACTAATAAATTTTAAACCTTATTTTACTTAAAATATCTGGTTTTGTTTACAGTTATACTCATTGTACAATTTTTGTTGATGTTTCCAGTTTTTTATTTTTATTTTTCAATTACAGTTAGCATTCAATTTTATTTTGTATTGGTATCAGCATAGTGGTTAGATAATCATATAATTTACAAAGTGATCCCCCCAATATTTCAGATATCCACCTAACACTATACATAGCTATTACAATATTTTTACTATATTCTATGTGCTTTGCTTTACATGCCATGACCATTCTGTAACTATCAATTAGTACCTCTAACCTAATGTTTCATAATATTACCAGAATGTAATCAGAATGATATTATTTCACTGGAATTTATTGAGACCTGATATATGATCTCTTTCACATACTATTTCACACACAAAATGACATTAGATCTGAAAGAACTGCTTTTCTCTGTGTAAAATTCTTTCTTGTGAAATTCAAACTCAATCACTCATGCATTAAAAAATAATATGTTTCATTCCAGCCGGGTGGCTCAGTTCGTTGCAGTGTCAACCTCACCAAAAAGGTTGTGGCTTCAATCCCTGGTCAAGGCATGTAGGGGAGGCAACCAACCAATATTTCTTTCTAACATTGATTTCTCTCTCTCTTTCTCTCTCTACCTCTCTAAAATAAATAAACATATCATTGGGTGAGGATTTTAAAAATCTATAAATTGTATTGGATTTTGAGAGAGTTATAGTAAATCAACACAAATGATGCTTCTACCATAGGGATTCTTTCATTACACAGTGGCCTATTGTAATTGTCCTTCCTTCTATTTTTAAAGTTTATATATCATAGTTTTTAGTTAAATTTCTTCTACATGGAGTCAAATCCAGTCTGAGAATCTGTCCTTTATTAGTTAATCAATATTTACTATATGTATATTTATATTAACCATAGTTACTGTTATAGTGGAACTTATTTCTTCCAATAAGTTATTCTCTCCTGTACATTTTCCCCCTCTTCTCTTGCCTTTAATGGAAAAGATCAAAGATTTTTTTCTGCTTATTTTAAATTATGTATGTGTACATATAGTATAAAATCCACTGAGATGATCTGATTATCCACTAAGAAAAATGATTTTTTTTTCTCCTGGTTAGTTCTCCTCAGGTACTTTATACTATAATTTTTTTTTTTTTTACAAACCCTCTTGAAATAAAAATTAGATATTATCAGTGGTTTTAACATTTTTTTATTGTAAACTTAAGTCACTGAATATATTCATATTAACTTTCACATTATTTTATAATTTATCTAATATTCTGGCATAGAATTCATATAAAACTGTCTTTAAATAAAATTTTATTAATGGTAAATTCATTTAGATTTATTCCCTAGAAAGATAAGTAATTTTAAAATATAACTTTTTATAATCAAATGTTCATGAAATCACATTAAGTATTAACAGAGAGTATTATCCTACATTGACAAAATAAATATCTATTTCTGTAGGAATTAAGGATCACTTTTTAAAAAAATTTATTTTCAATTACAGTTTAATCTAATACTATTGTATTAGTTTCAGGTATACAGCATAGTGTTTAGCTAATCATATGCTTTATAAAATGTTCCCCCTGATGTTTCAGGTACCCACCTGACACCATACATACAATATTATTGACTGTATTCCCTATGCTGTTTTATATCTTTGTGACTATTTTGTGACTGCCGATTTGTACTTCTTAACCCCTTCACCTTTTTCCCTCAGTGCCTGAACCCCTCTCCCCTTCGGCAACCATTGGTCTTTTCTCTGTACTTATTTTGTTTGTGTAAGAATAATTATTATGTTCAGGATTTTAATAGTTTTCTTCTGGAAATAGTTGCCCAAACTATTAAAAAAATGTGTTGCCTAAATCTGAGATAGATTTTTGAATCCTACAGGTATCATCGCATACTTAATATAGGAAACCATTTTAACTTTACACTAGGACAGTAAAATATTAAGTAAACAAACTGTTAATATTATGCTTAACTCTGGGAATTTGTGACTCTAAGTCTATGCCTAGGTCTTCTATTAAAAATGAAAGTTTTACCCTGGCTGGTTTGGCTCATTGGATAGAGCATCAGCCTGGGGATTGAAGGGTCCCAGGTTCGATTTCTGTCAAGGACACATGCCAGGGTTGTGGGCTCAATCTCTGGTAGGGGGTGTGAAGGAGGCAGCCAATGAATGAGTCTCTCTCATCAGTGATGTTTCTATCTCTCTTTCCCTCTCCCTTCCTCTCTGAAATCAATAAAAATATATTTTAAGAAATGTTTTTATGCAGGCTATCCCATAATAATAAAAGTACTTGTGGAAATTAACTCATGTAAAAAAATCAGTGCTTGAATTTTACTAATAATTGTCCATGATTAATTAGATAAATTAATTCTCTTCCTGAATATTAAAAAAAAAATTACATCATATGTATTATAGCCTGAGAATTTTTCAACTGTTTGTTGATAGATCATAAATATGCTTGTTTTAGTTGGTAGGGACAGAATCTTTAGATTTAACTTACAGATAGCAAAATTTTCTATACTTTCTTTTTGAAGTGTGCAAAGTAGAGCTCTTCAGTTTGGATGAACACTCATGATTCCATCAGTTTTCCCAGAAATCCCATACAACATTAGTAACCTTACATCCATATAATCACTATTTGGACCTAAAAAAGGGTTCTGTCTTATTTTCTTCTTATATTTGCTTTACAGAGATGAGCAAAATGTTAACTGTATCTGCTATCCTGCTATTCCACTCATTCACACCTGATAATTAAAATTTATAAAATTTTCTTCTTCATTATTGATTCATGTTAAATTTTGCTGTTGTTTTAATTTCTCAGTAGAGTGGTGGATATGTTGTTTATACATTTCTGTTACCTTCAAATTACATCTTGAGCATTATAAATAAATAAGAAAGCATGTAAATTTACAGTTGTTTGTCATTAATATTGCTTTTCCATTATTGTATTGTGTTTTAATTCTTATAATTCTCAAAAGGGAATTGATTACCTAAATTTAAAGTTCTACTTCTTAATATTTTCATTCCTTATTCCTTTATTTATTTATTTGCACTGAAGGAATGCAAAGCATGAAATTATTTTCAAACTTAATTTACTTCTCATTTGGTTTTCTCCAATCTTAATCCCATCAAAGCAATATTTTTCTTTGAAGCCTTGAGTGCTCTGACAATTTATTGCTTATGTACATTCTTTTTAAACATTGGGTTAGGCAAATGAAGACTAAATGTTAGAATCTTATAGAATGGTTTTATATTGTACCTAGAGTTTATTAACTTTGACTAGTTTACAATTCATTCAATAGTTTTAATTTGTTTATTCATTTGACCTAAAGCTGTTTGTTTTCTTACTCATTTGTTTAATTCTCTAGGTCTTTATTTCTTCATTGGGCCTCTTCCTTTGTTTATAATTGGCCTTTTCATGATTTAGCAACTCACAACATTCATAAAAAATGTATAGTTGTTTTCAGAACATCTAATGTAGGAGAGATTCATTATGTTGACATTTTATAGTCTTTCCAATTATACTTTCTTCACTGGTTGTCCTCAAGTATCCTATTTATCTTTGTAAGTACTTTTTCCTTTTAACTTTCCAAAAGCTTTTTATCAGGAACTCATTTTTAGGCTTTATTAAAATCAGGCGTGTACAATATCTCCCATTTCAAAGTGTGTAATAATATTTTCTGTCATTGCTTATATCACTTAGCAAAACTGAGAAAGGGAAATGGCTTTTTAAATATCACATTACCAATAAACTTCAGTACTTTAATTTTAAAATATTTATCTTTGGCTAAGTATTTCTTTAATGAGTTAAAGTTTCACAATACCACACACTTATTCTATTACTTTCTTCCTCACTCAAGTGATTACTTCAGTAAAGACAGGAGTAATATTTATGTAACATGTTAGGGCAGACTGATGCCTGTTAGCATCACCAAAGGGGCTCATTAAAAGTTCTCTCTTCTCTGTTGAGAAAAATAGAACAAAGGAGTCACAAATCAAGTAAACACTATACATTAAAAACTAATAATTGCCAAATTGGTGTTCATTACATATACTTGGGCAAATTCATTTCATAATATGCACCTCCAGAATCAGACACCCTTATATACACAGTAAAAAGGTTTGGTGAAAGAGCAATGAGAAATGCTTTCACTCAAATCAAATCATTCTGAATGCTTTTCTTCATATGAAAAGGAATGAGCAGTGACCTGCATTTATTCAGGCATACTCGATTGTGTCAACCACTAACTCAACACTTCTCTATGTTGGGAGTGAATAAATTGAGAAGACAGGTATTTAGAAAACAACATTCCTCCTCATGGAAACCCGGAGAAGAGAAAGGGTACTCTTCAATAATTTTTGCCAACTTTTCATTTCCTTACACCATCAGCCTTTGGGATTAAGCCTGTGGCTGAGTGGAGGAATGGCTAACCTGCTTAGAGGTGAAGATGACGAGTAGGAAGGCAAGTCTGGAGCACCATTTGTGAGAACATTTCTCCTCTACTACAACTTGGCACTTCTGTGCACCTTCCTGGGGCAATATGAGGTACCCTGGATTTTTACCCCTAAAAGTCTGTGAACTATAAGATGAGCACAGTGATCACATTAACTCCAAAGCCATTGTTTTGCCAAGGCTGAAAATTCACTTACTAATCTACTTCTCAAATTCTGTCCAGCTACATTTTCCACAAAAGCTCAAGATTCTTCACTAATAGAAATATTATGGTCATCCAAAGCCCAGATGTGTAACGCTAACTGAGTGGCAAAAATACCAGTAAATAGGAATGCTTTTTTAAATGAATATTCTGCCCTAATTTGTATACCATGGTGAAATTAAATTCTAAATGTTAACTCCTCTTTAATGTGAAATCACAAAACAGAGGGGAAAAGTTCAAAAATATATTTCTCTTGTCTAATGGTGAGATTAATATTCCAAAGAAATGAAAAACCATAATCTGCATTTTGCTCCTTCTAAGGTCTAAGAGTTCTCTGTCAAGGCAGATATGGCTTCTTCAGCACCCATACACAGGCTAACTTACACAGAAATATGCATATTTCCTTCAGGTTTTATTTCCAGGTCTGTCTCTAATATACTTCTCTTTCAAACTATGCAAAGAATTAGGAGGTCATAGAGCATTACTACTCTGGCCTTATTCCCTCTATAGAAATCCCCAGGCACACAGGACCCAATGCAGTTATCACAGGTACAATCATGTTGCCAGCAGCTGGTACTTACTATTGCCTATGGCTTTAGGATAAAATCACCTAAACTTGGAGCATGAGGGGAAAATGAGAAAATCTTGGTTTTGGCTCATCAAATTAACAGTCAGTATATATCCTGTCCTTAATTTGTATTCTGTGTATTTTAAATTCATTTGGAAGAAAA
The DNA here is from genome assembly GCF_963455305.1 of Plecotus auritus. Lineage (NCBI taxonomy): Eukaryota > Metazoa > Chordata > Mammalia > Chiroptera > Vespertilionidae > Plecotus > Plecotus auritus. The sequence goes on from NC_137774.1 coordinate 156,535,339, forward strand.
ACTTGCACAAAGTTAATATTTATATGATACATGTACACTACCTCTAGGGGTTGTTCCATTATGCTTAATCTTATAATTTTCATTTCCCTTTGAACCCTATTTCTAACATGACAGGACTGGATTGATTGTGAATTTTATAAAGTGACATAGCATCACTCTATTTTTTTAGCTGTTCTACTAGTCCTACATGGCAGTGGAATTTCTTAGGGCTAAGAAACCTGCCTCGTAGGAAAGGTTTCTTTGTCATTTATACCCAAGCATTCAGAAGTCACCTTTAGATCATACACTGAGAGGTGGTATTCAGCATATGCAGAAGCTGCCATCAAACTCTAGGTCAGGTAGGGCCTGCATTTTTCTGCTTGGAGGGTCCCTGAATGGAGGACGCAATTCATGTCTGGTGATGTAAATTTCTTAGCCAGCCTAGCACAAACAATTTACAGCGGGAACCTCAGCAGCACACATGATCACAGCAGAACTCTGCAGATGGCAGTTGAGAAGGTGTTCACAGTGCTGACTCCAGACCCTACACCCAAAGCACATAAAGCCCTCTGCCCCTTAGATTCAAGTGTCTGCCTCTGACATGCATGCGTGACAGAAGTTGTGCTTTTTGGCTAGCTGCAGGAGCCTGTGTTCAGAGGCTAGTCACACGTACTAAGAACTTTCCAGATCCATAACTTTGCTTGCACATGTCTACTATGCACCGGAAATGGGTAAGGAATTTGGGATCAAATTCCTTAAATTAGTTTGATGACTATAGTCTTGGTGACTTGCTAGCATCTGGTAAGGCCATTTGTATTCCTTGTGACTCTGATGAACTCTCTTATGGTCCTTGCTGAAATACAAGTTGCCCATGTCTCAGCTTAGGTGCCTGACTTCTGCAGAATGGGTCTTTTTTTCGGTAGACAGAGCCACGATAAACTATAGTCCTTCTCTAAAGTCAATGTAGCTTGTGAATGGCTTAAAGCTTCATGCATAGCCCACAGACACTAAACACTAAACCAAAATTAATTAAATTGTACACTTACATAGGTGGCTTTTATTGTATGTAAGTAGAACTTTATGTAATTTTAAAAACTGATGTAGCAAAACAAACAATCTATAGGGATAATGTTCTGACGGTATCTAAGGGTTTTATGCACATATTAAAGAATTTGTGGAACTCTAAACTTTAAAAAAAATGTCAAAATTTACTGAATGTAAGTTAAACTTCAAAACTTAAAAAAAAGCAAATAGTGAACCTGTGCCTGGCTGGAATGGCTCAGTGGTTGAGTGTCAAACTATGAAGGGGGTGGTCATGGTTTGATTCCCGGTCAGGGCATATGGTGGGTTGTGGGCCTGATCCCCAGTATGGGCATGCAGGAGGAAGCCTATCAGTGGTTCTCTCTCATCATTGGTGTTTCTGTCTCTTCTCCCTCTCCCGTCCTCTCTGAAATATATATATATATATATATATATATATATATATATATATATATATATGTATACACACACACACACACACACACACACATACACACACACTGAGTGGACAGATTATTACGACCACCCCATCAGTACTTCGTTGGGCCACCTTTTGCCTTCAATACTGCGGCGATTCTTCTAGGCATTGACTCAACGAGATGTTGAAAGGTGATGCAAGGAATCTGACACCATGCCTGATGAATAGCACTGTCCAGTTCTGTGAGATTTGATGGTTGTGGAACTAACTGCCTGATGGCTCTTTTAACTTCGTCCCACAAATGCTCAATTGGATTGAGATCTGGTGATGTGGGGGTCACCTAAGCAAGGTAAAGTCTCCTTCATGTTCTTGAAACCACTCCTGCACAATACGAGGACCGTGGCATGGCGCATTGTCTTGTTGGAAGAAGCCATCTCCATTGGGATACGCCATCAACATGATAGGATGAACTTGATCAGCAATGATACTTAGGTACGTTGTGCTATTCAGACGTTGTTCCACACGAATTAAAGGGCCCAAATCATGCCAGGAAAACATGCCCCAAACCATAACACTACTCCCACCAGCTTGAAGGGTTGTACTCATGCATGTGAGGTGCATGCTTTCATGCTGTTTCCATGAAATTCTCACTCTGCCATCTGCATGATGCAATGGGAAATGTGATTCATTGGACTACATGACCTTTTTTCCAATGCTCGACTGTCCAATCCTTGTGTTTCTGTGTGAATTGGAGACGTTTTATCTTGGTAACTGCAGACAGCAAAGGTGTTCGAACAGGACTTCAGCTTCCATATCCCATATGATGCAGTGTACGGCTAATTTTCCTACAAACGTCAGGTGGTCATAATAATCTGGCCACTCGTGTGTGTGTGTGTGTGTGTGTGTGTGTGTGTGTATCCTTTTTAAGGATATATATATATATATATATATATATCCTTAAAAAGTTCTACTAGCTACAAGGTTAACAAGTAAATGCCAACAAAAAGAATGTACTAAAATCTAGGCTCTGTAATACACAAGTTGGAACAACAAAAATCTCCCCATGGGTAATTTTTGGTCTCTAATATTTCATTGTTGTGTTTTATCAGTTTTCCCAGGACTAGTTCATAAAGTCTGGAGTAACAGAGATGGTATGAATTAACAGGGCACTATTTACTGTACAAGGTTTGAGCAATTCAAGGAATGATAGAGGAGTGGCTGATAAGTAACTTTATTGATATGAAGATCAAAGGTCCAGTTTGGAGGACATGGCTTTGAATGGGCCAGTAAGTAAGTTTTAAACCAACAAGTGATATTTTCACTGAGGTTCTATTTTGTATCAAGATTATCTTTGTATTGAATATCTGGAAATATGTTTATTTTATGATTTACTCTTGACAGCTTGATTGAAATGAGATTCCAGGAAAATAATTTTTGACCTCCATGAAGATATTATTCCATTACCTATGGACATCATTTGCTTATGATGATGTCTCTGCTTTTCAGGGTAGTATGCATAAATTTTTAAATTGTCTGTCATGTGTCTCTGGCAAGGCTTAAGATTTCTTATGTTTGACATTCTGCAATTTGACTTTAAATTGTCTAAGTGTGCAGTGTGGTGAGATTGTACTGTCAACCTATCAAAGATAAAATTGCATTTCCTAGAGCTCTCTTCACTTTGTTGTACCAGGTAGAGATTGTTTACAAAATAAATTTCAGTCCGATTTAGAAGGCAGTAAAGAACTTTTATTTTTGTTGTATGAAAATTAGAGTAGAGCATCAGGCCCTGTATAGTTGTGGATCCACCAGATTACCTCTTTGGTGTGGGCAGCACCCAAGTCTCTGTGGCTCCACCTTCTGTAGGATCTCTCTGTTGGCTTGGGTCAAATACACATGAATGTGCAATTCCGTAGAAAAGAGTGCTAGATTGCTCAGCAAGTCACCCACATAATTCTTATTGGAGGTGGTGTGAGTCATATATGGAATCCAGTTTAGCCTCATAAGTTATAGTTTGTCCAGTATTTTCTTACTACTTCAAAATTGGAGTCCAGCTGCTTTTCTTTACCCCTGTCCTGGCCAACCCATCACATTAGGTTCACATCATATACAAAAGCTGAGATTGCATAGATTTCCTTTTAACCAATACCCACATTGTGTATATCCTAATACCTACAATTAATCACTAAATCTATATCATTGCCATGATTCTCCTTGTCTGAATGAACTGTAATATATTTCCTGTTTATTCATTTACTCATTTATATATTCATGCTACTTAGCTTTTGATGTTCTTTTCAATTGTGATGGGTCAAGTATTTATTCAGTTCTGGAATATTTTTATTCATTATTTTATTAAATCTTTTTTTCTTAAATATTTCATCTATTTACAGAGTCTTCTCAAACTCCTGTAGTGTAAACTTGCCATTTTTCTCCATGCTTGTAAATATTTTTATACTTTTAGTTCTGTTTTCCCTGGACAACATCCTATATAATCCTATGTAATAAAGAGCTAATATGCAAATGGTCATCATGCCATCATGCCCTAAGGCAGTGGTTCTCAACCTTTCTAATGCCATGACCCTTTAATACAGTTCCTCATGTTGTGGTGACCCCCAACCATAAAATTATTTTCGTTGCTACTTCATAACTGTAATTTTGCTACTGTTAATGAATCGTAATGTAAATATCTGTGTTTTCCAATGGTCTTAGGCGACCCTGCTAGCGGTTCTCAGCCTGTGGGTCGCAGGCTGCAGCCACAGGGGACCATGGGCAGGCCGCTTCACCTGGGCTGCAGCCACAGGTGCCCAGGACCACGGGGTGGGTGGCTTGTCCCTCTCCCATGCTGCAGGTGCAGACACAGCTGCTGGCGCTTGGACCGTGGGGGTATGCAGATTGTCCCTCTCCCAGGCTCTCCCTTAGAGCAGTGGTTCTCAACATTAGAAAGGTTGAGAACCACTGCCCTAAGGGCTCAGACACTCAACACTGGGGAAGAGAGGAATGGGGACCAGCCAGGCACAAATGAGCTTGCAAGAGAGGAATGGGGACCAGCCAGGCACAAATGGGCTCACAAGAGAGGAATGGGAACCAGCCAGGCTACAGCCCGGAAGAGGGACAAGCTGCCCGCCCCATGGTCCTGGGCGCCAGTGGCTGCACCTGTGCCTGTGGCCCAGGAGAGGGACAAGCCACCCGCCCTGTGGTCCCGAGTGCCAGCAGCTGGAGCTGCGGCCTGGGAGAGGGACAAGCTGCATGCCCCATGGTCCCGGGCACCAGCAGCTGTGTCTGCACCTGCGGCGCCGGAGAGGGACAAGCCACCCACCCTGTGGTCCTGGGCACCTGTGGCTGGGGCCCAGGTGAAGCGGAATGCCCATGGTCCCCTGTGGGTGCAGCCGGCCCAGGAGAAGCTGGCCTGTGTCCTGGGTGCCTGCGGCTGGCCAGAGGGAGGGAAGCCCGGGTCCCAGGTGCCTGTGACCAGCCGGAGGAGGGAATCCTGGGTCCCGGGTGTGGGGCAGGGCAGAGGCAGTTAGGGGAGATCAGGCCAGCAGGGGAGCAGTTAGGGATGATCAGGCAGGAAGAGGTGGTTGGGGGCAATCAGGCAGGCAGGCAGGCAAGCAGTTGGGAGCCAGTGGTTGCAGATTGCGAGAGGCAGTCAGACATACCCCGAGGGGACCCAGATTGGATAGGGTGCAGGCTGCGCTGAGGGAACCCCCACCCTTGTGCACAAATTTCATGCATGGGGCCTCTAGTTATGATATAATTTGTCAAAACTCTCCTTCAGTAACTAATGTACCTGTCTACTAGTCTCAAATTAAAATTTATACCATATATTGAGTCTATGTCTCTATAGTTGATCTTTATTTTAAATTATTTAATTATGTTTTTTCTTCAATTAGGGTTTTTTTTCTTCTTCTTTTATTAAAAAAAAAAAATCTGTTCTTGCCCTAGCCAGTTTGGCTTAGTGGATAAAATATCAGCCTGTGGACCAAAGGGTCCCAGGTTCGATTCTGGTCAAGGGCACTTACTATCATTACATGCTCCTCCCTGGCCTGGGCCCTAGTCAGGGCTTATACAGGAGGCAACCAATTGATGTTTTTCTCTCACATTGATGTTTCTCTCTGTCTTTCCCTCTGTCTTTCACTCACCCTAAAAATCAATGGAAAAATATACTCTGGTGAGGATTATAAATAAATAAATAAATAAATAAATAAATAAATAAATAAATAAATAAATAAATAAATAAATTCTTACTTATATCTTTTCTCTTTTCTTTTTCTTTTTCTTTTCTTTTTTTTTTTGGGGGGGGGGGGGCTCACAATTTGTACTATCTCTATATTTATAGTGTATCTTCCATGAGCTTGACGACTTCTAGCAGATATTTAAAAATTACTTAGACTGCCATAATGTGTTTTTTTTGTTTGTTTGTTTTTACCTAGGGTTAACCTTTTATCTTTGCTTTTATTTTATCAATACACTCTTTTAGCATGCATTGTTTTCAATGGTGTTGAGATATCACATTCTCTTTCATCTTTACTAGAAATTTGATCTGATTTCTGTATATTTTTCTCTTAAATTTTGTATTAAGTCTGACTGTCCAATGGTTTCTTCTTGCAATGAGTTGCCACATATTTCATCTCAGCTACCTACTTAGGAATCCTTATCAAATCTATAGCTGAAGGCAGTAATCGGGGTTTTTTTTTTTATGTGTTTTTTAGTTGCATTCTATGTTTTAGGTACACCTTATTCTTTGATATCCAACCATAAACCTGGTTCCACCCATTGACACACATATTAGTCTCCCTGTTAAACTGCAGGAACTAAATATTTGTCTCCCTTTGCATAGACAGCCTCTCCTAAGATTTTTTTGTTATTTATCCACATATATTTTAATTTTGGATTTTAATTTAGATGTCTACTTAAATATTTCTGTTAATATTTCACTTTTAATGCCAAGTTGGAGAGACTAAGTAATGAAGTTACAATGCCAGCACATACACTTTCTACCAGAGTTAGAAAACTTTTTTCATAAAAGGCTTGATATTAAATATTGTAGGCTTTGCATGTCATATGCAGTCTCTGTCATATACCCCCCCCAAAAAAAAAGGTTTAAAATGTAAAAAATTATTCTTACCTTAGAGGATATAGACTACATACAAAGTAAGAAGACAATTTTATGCTATTGCATGGACACATTTAGAGCTGTTATAACTGAGATGGTCTGCTAACACAGTAAAAAAGTACATATATTGTGATTTTTTTTAACTGGAAAGACCAGAGTTACATTATGTTTAATTCTAATTTTCCTGATTAATATACCACCATTTGCTTTTTTGCTTAATGATAATTTTATGTAAGTCCATAATTTTATTTTTTTCAGGAAACATTACAGACAAGCTAGTCGTCAAAGTAATGTGCAATTTCTAACATATATGGAGGTCTGAAACTTGAAAAGGGAAACCAAATGACCAAGGGTTAAGCAAATTCACGCTGAAGAGAAATGAGTTTGAGGGGAATCTTATAAAAATTGTAAGTATTCTTCAGTTAGTCAAAAACACTTCCAAAGCAAAAGGAGCCCTGGTCAGGGCCTCGTCAAGAATAAGGAACGTTAGAACAAGTATTTAAGGTCAAGTCTTCTTTTGATGTTTCTCTCAAGGAGCATCAAAATCAACATCATCAACAACTCTCCGAATAGAAGAATATCACTTGAAAAAGGCATTAGCTATAAAACATAATTTGCAAACTACAATACACAGATAAAAGCCTGCTTTGCTGAAATATGTTACCTCTCAGAGCATGCAATGTTAAATAGACTGGAATGGGGAGGTGATAGGAATTTACTTTAGCCAAAATAATGACCTTCCATTAAAGCAAAAATAATTTCAGTTATTTTAATGAGCATATGTTCTATACCTCCTAGAGTGTTGTTAAATGAAAATAAATTAAGCAACTCTATTAGAGTAGATGGAAAATATCCTAAACAATTTATAAAAGTAGACATGCAAATATTATATAAGCATTAGAAAATATTTAGTCATAAGTTTAAATATTTTTAATTTCCAAATATATCATGTGAATGTTTATCAAATTTACAATAGTTGTCAATAATCACTAATTTTTACAAGTGACAGTTCACTGGCTACTTCTAAAACAGTAGTCAATGCTTATATCAATGTATATTTTCTGGAAAGAAAATTTAAAAAATGCACCAGGAACCTTTAAAAGAGCCCCAATTTTTTAAAGCATATAAATTCTCTTCTAGAAATCCATTCTTTGAATATAACCATCAATACAAAATGTACACAATACATGAAGAAGAGCCATTAAAAAGTCACATATAATAGCTAACAGCAAATGAAAGCAAATAAAATCTTACTAATCTAATGTTAGTGAGATTTAATAATCCCTTATCTTGCAGAAATAAAATGTCATCACCTTTTAAAGCCATAAGTTTAAAATCTCTACTACATGAATATTTTACATGTGACTTAACATCTAAAGAAATATCATTGTGTAGAGAAAATTATGAGTTATATCTTAGTGTTTGTCTATAAAATATTGCATTTTTAGGCATGTCTCAAAACTTTATAGAATTGTTTTTAAATTGAACACTGTCATATATAACTGGTTTTTACTGAAAGTTAGCTATATTTATTTAAAAATAAACAATGAAACTATACAAATTATAACCACAAAATATAGTCTAGAAAACAGAATAAATTAATGTTAATAACACTTGACTTCTAAATCTGCACTTAAGATGTGTCTATTTATCATTTTGATTAATAGTAATTATTTTCAAGTAAATAAAGTATACTTTTATTGGTCAAGATTATGTTCTCTCTAATAATTTGTGCTCTTAGTTTTTATTTCACAAATACATTTTCTGTAAATGTAGCATTTGTATGTACTTTATGCTATTACATATGATAAAAATAAGTAATTTTCAGATATTATTCTTAATGCTCCACATAACGTTGAATAAATGAATACTACAATGCATGTCCTCAAATATAGATTTCTTTTTAAGTTAAAACATCACATCATAATATTACTTTTTGACCTCTTGTTATTTACAGAACATTTACTGTAGTTCACACTGTGAACACATACAAATAAAGTAAAACATTATTCATTCTTGATGAAAATATAATAAAAAATGGACAGGAAGCAACTATAGATAAATATATACATACTAGAGGCCCAGTGCACGAATTCATGCATGGGTGGGGTCTGGCCGGCCTGGCTCCAATTGGCAGATTGGGGCTGAACCAGTTGGGAGGAGGAGATGGCAAGAGGATGGCCAGCCAGCCCATCCCGATCGGGGCCCAATCAGGGCCAAGTAGGCTGGGGGGAGGGGCCATGGGCAATTGGCTGTCAGGCCCCACCTCCAATTGGGATGAGGGCAGTTGGAGGTGGGGCCAGCCATGAGGAGGGGCTGGGGGCCATCCAGCCCCACCCACAAATGGGGTGATGGGGGCTCATTGGGGATCAGAGGCTGGGGCAGGGGCCTTGGGAGGTTGGCAAGCCAGCCCCACCCCTGATTGGTGTGGGGGTTCGATCAGGTGCAGAGCTGGCTGGGGGAGGGGCCGCAGGCCAATCAGGGTGGTGGGGGCTGATCGGAGGTGTGGCTGGCCACTGGGAGGGTCTGTGAGCAGTGGGCCAGCCGTCCACGTCCCCAAATGGAGTGAGGGGAGCTGATCAGGGGCCAGTGGCCTGGGGGAGGGGCCATGGCTAGCCAGCCCTGCCCCTGATCAGAGTGGAGGACCCATCTGGGGTGGAGCTGGCTGAGAGGAGGGGCCACAGGCAGCTGACTGGTAAAAGGATGAATCAAATGAATGTTCTTAAAAGGCAATACAGAATCAAGTAGGTTAATGTGAAGAAAATAAATAAATAAAAGCCAATATCAGTGCTGGATATTACGGGTATGACTCTGTCAAACAGATCTGAGTTCGGCAACGAGTTACAAATACAGTTATAGTTAAGAAAAGGCATTTAAGATAATGAAAACTTTCTTTCTTTACAAAGGCTATAGAAAATATAAGAGATTGTTACTCTAATTTTAATCACCAATACAAGTCCAATTAGGTAGAAAATATGTTGCTTTAACATAGAAAAGGACCAAAGATGCAAAGAAACCAAAATAAACTAAATTCTAGCAAGTGACAGTCTTCATAGAAGGTAGTCTGGAGACAGTAGAACTATTTATTCTTGGTAGAACTGCAGAAGGAGGAGGAATCTGCCATATTTGCTGATACAGAGTAACGAGTCATACCTTTCATAAAATGTCATAATGGTACATAGTCTGACTGCATATAGACCAGTGGAATAGATTAAATTTCTGAGACACCCAAGCTATAGAGTGAATATCCACCGACTCTTTTCCTTTATTGGTGATGTGGATAGTAGGCCAAAGAGTGGGGACACATCAGCAGACTTGAGAGAAATCTACCCAAGGCACTTCAGGGTTTTAGCTACCCAAGACTGAGAAAAATAGACAGCTGAGAGGTGTCCTCCAAAGCATTTCAGGCTTTCAGTTCTCTTAAAGCAGGAGGTAGGGAAGAGAAGTGTAGAGGAATTCTCTGAGACATTCCAGGTACTCACAGAATGAGAAAACACTCGGCAAAATCTATGGTTGATGTACAGGGTGTTGAGGTATTTTCTGATGATTAGAAAGCTGGTGACTGGAAGATTGGGGAAAGAGAGCTCCCCTGTCTCCCTAAAATATATCAGTGGGTGGCAATGAGAGCACATCATTAAACATGTATATTTTCAGTATAAATGAATAACTTGAATCTTTCTTCTCTTTTTTAGTCCCTTTTCTTTCCTTTCCCTTTTTTTAAAATATATTTTTATTGATTTCAGAGAGGAAGAGAGAGGAAGAGAAAGATAGAAACATCAGTGATGAGAGAGAATCATTGATCAGCTGCCTCCTGCACGTCCCCTACTGGGGATTGAGCCCACAACTCTGGCATGTGCCCTTGATCAGAATCGAACCCAGGACCCTTCAGTCTGCAGGCTAATGCTCTATCCACTGAGCCAAACCAGCTAGGGCTCTTTTCTTTATTCCCTTTCTTCTCTTTTTTAGTCCCTTTTCATTTCTTTATTCCCTTCCTTTGTGAAATAATTTGATTCTTAAACCTGGAGGTAGGATTAAATCAGGTGTAGAGAAAGGCCACAGCACCTGGAAAAAAATGTGTTTGAGTCTCAAGGTAGACCAGAAGAATGCCCACATGTAAGCAATTTCCTGGAGTAGGATCTAGATGTTTAAGAAGAGTGTAGAAGGCAGCTCAGTGAAGGATACATCAGTGTAGAAATCTGCAAAGTATGTTGGAGTGAGGAACTTTATTGCCCAATCCAGGCCAAGACAAATAAAATGTAAGAAAGTCAAATAGCTTTTCCCTTAAGGCAATGTATAGTCTGTTCTGCTATGCCTGTTTCATTGTTGAAAATACAGCAAGAATTATTAACAACTGATTGCATATCATCATGACTAACCAACAAATAACTAGAGAAATACATTGTCCATCTCTTTTTGTGCCCATGACTTGGGACTGGTTTGTATTCCATTAATCATTAATATAGATAATTTTGAACATGTTGATGGTCTGAATATGACCGTTGTTCTGGAGGTATCTAAGAGAATGTCCTTATTGTCAAAAAATCATGAGAATTTAAGAAGACAATGCATGATTCCTGCAACTCACTTGCCATTTTCCATAAAATATAAATAAGCAAATTATAGGTAAAATATATGAACTTAGGTAAAGGACTTATAGAAGCTATTTGCCATATTTTTTGGCAAATTTTATGAAGGTCTATTGTTTTTCAAATTAAAAATATAATTAAAAATAATAAGTCACTGGAAAATATAAATGGAATACAATTTCATACTCACAAGAGCAATGTAAGAAAAATTTAATAAGAAATTTTCAGGGCCCATATGAAGATAGCTAAAAAGACTTAACTGGGAGATATAATAGTCTAAAAAAAAGTAGAAAAATATTAAACCACAATAGTAATCACCAAATATTATGAAAATAGAAATGAGATAGCCTTTTGTCCCCCAATTTGGTAACAAAATCACAACATAATGTTTACAAGTATATGGAGAAATGGGCTTTCATATACTACTTAAGGGATTTTATAAATAGGTTTAATTATGCTTTTGAGTAAACCTGTGATAAGATAAAATGGGATATATCTTTTCCCATCCCCTTCTCATCACTTTACTCAGAGAAGGCTGAACTAAAGAGAACAAATGATGGGAGATTACAGGTAAGCAATGAAAGCAGCAAGGGTGTTTCTACCTCTGTATCTAGCTGAAGACGTGTGGCTTCACGTGCCCATTGCACTGTCCAGGCTGTGATTCTAGCTACTACTCAGCAGCCATCCTCAGTTCTTGGGAGACAATAACATAATTTCTTCAACTGTCTTAAAAAATCCCAAGTGGGATTAGCAGCTTCAAGCTGTTGCTAATTTTTATCTCACTGAAAGATTTATCTTCCAAACAGATTATTGAAATTAGATTTGTAACTATTTTCTCGTGTTAAATGCCCACTGTTGAACAATGTGGCATGGTTTTGTTTTACCGATAGGATCTTGACTGATATAAGTATATATTCTACATATAGGACTACATCCTGAACACATAATACACTAAACATCTGGGTTCAAGATGACAAATCACATTCCTTTGAAACAGTAAAATATAGGAAGCATTTAAATATTTAAAAGTAGTTGATTAGTTAAACATAGTCCGTTCATACTAGGCAACACATGTAGCTACCAAAAATTCTATTTTAGCCGAAACCGGTTTGGCTCAGTGGATAGAGCTTCGGCCTGCGGACTGCAGGGTCCCAGGTTCGATTCCGGTCAAGGACATGTACCTGGGTTGCGGGCACATCCCCAGTAGGGGGCGTGCAGGAGGCAGCTGATCGATGTCTCTCTCTCATCGATGTTTCTAACTTTCTATCCCTCTCTCTTCCTCTCTGTAAAAAATCAATAAAATATATTTAAAAAAAAATTCTATTTTAAAGTTCTTAAGTTTGGAAAAGTTGTTCAGTCCATGAAGTGTAGTAGAAAAAATAAATTTGTTTCAATTTTATAAAATATTGAAGTGATGGACTGAACTAAACTTTTTTATCATGGGTGTTCTAATTTCCAAGATTTCAATTCTCAAATTAAAATTTTACATTTCCCACATTTTACAAAGAGTATATTTAATTCTATATCATTAAATTATAACTATTATTTAAAGAAAAAGCTTCAAAGTGATGCTAATGATAGGACATGGATGAAGCTATTTCTATTTTCTCTGCAAATGTCTCTCTTCAGATTCTCTTAAGGAGCTTGATAATATTCAATAAGGTGGGGTCAGATAATTTATTACCATTGTTTCTTGTTTTTTTGAGATAAGCCTGTAGAGCTATGAACTTCCCTCTCAAGACTGTTTTCACTGTGTCCCATAGATTTTGGATTGTTGTGTTTTCATTGTCACTTGTTGTCATGATGCTTTTTATTTCTTCTTTGATCTCTTTGGTAACCCAGTCATTGTTTAGTAGCATGCTATTTAGCCTCCAGGTGTTTTATTTTTTTATTGTTTTTATTGTAGCTGATTTCTAGTTTTATGCCATTGTGATCTGAGAAGATGCTTGATATGATTTCTATCTTCTTGAATTTGAAGAGACTTTGCCTGTGTCCCAATATGTGGTCTATCTTTGAAAAAGACCCATGTGCACTTGAGAAGAATGTATATTCTGTGGCTTTGGGGTGAAATGTTCTGTAGATGTAAATTAATTCCATTTAATCCAGTGAGTCATTTAGGATTGATGTTTCTTTGCTGATTTTTTGTTTAGAGAATTTGTCCAATGGTGTTAGTGGGGTATTAAAGTCCCCTACTATGGTTGTATTCCTGTCAATCTCTCTCTCTTGATATCCTCCAGAAGTTTTTTTATGTATTTAGGTGCTCCTGTATTGGGTGCATATATGTTTACCAGAGTTATATCTTCTTGTTGAATTGCTCCCTTTAGTATTATGAAGTGGCCTTCCTTATCTCTGGTACAGCAAATCAATAAATGTGATACATCACATAAACAAACTGAGAGACAAAAATCACATAATCATATCAATCGATGCAGAAAAAGCATTTGACAAAATCCAACACCCTTTCTTGATAAAAACTCTCAGCAAAGTGGGAATAGAGGGATCATACCTCAACATAATAAAATCCTTATATGACAAACCTACAGTCAACAGCATACTCAATGGGCAAAAACTAAACTCATTTCCCCTAAGAACAGGAACAAGACAGGGATGCCCACTATCACCACTCCTGTTCCATATAGTACTGGAAGTGCTAGCCATAGCAATCACAGAAGAAGAAGAAATAAAATGCATCCATATTGAAAAAAAAAGAAGTAAAACTCTCCTTGTTCGCAGATGACATGATACTATACATAGAAAACCCCAAAGACTCCATAAAACAACTATTAGACCTAATAAATGAATTTGGCAATGTAGCAGGATACAAAATTAACACCCAGAAATCTATGGCCTTTTTATACACCAATAATGAACTCACAGAAAGAGAAACAAACAAACAAACAAAAACAATTCCATTTACCATCGCACCAAAAAAATTAAGATACCTAGGAATAAACTGAACTAAGGATGTAAAAGACCTGTACTGGGAAAACTTCAGGATATTGAAAAAAGAGATAGAGGAAGACATAAACAAATGGAAGAACAAACCATGTTCATGGATTGGAGAAGCAACATCATTAAAATGTCCATACTACCCAAAGCAATCTATAGATTCAATGCACTCCCCATTAAAATACCATCGGCATATTTCAAAGATCTAGAACAAACTCTCCAAAAATTCATCTGGAATAAAAAAGACCCCAAATAGCCACAGCAATCCTGAGAAAGAAGTACAAAGTAGGAGGGATCTCAATACCAGATATCAAGCTGTATTACACAGCCACTGTTCTCAAAACTGCCTGGTACTGGCACAAGAAAAGACATATAGACCAATGGAACAGAACAGAGAACCCAGAAATCAACCTAAGCCATTATGCTCAATTAATATTTGACAAAGGAGGCAAGAACATGCAACGGAGTCAAAACAGTCTCTTTAATAAATGGTGCTGAGAAATTTGGACAGATACATGCAAAAAAATGAAACTAGATCACCAACTTACACCATACACAAAAACTCAAAATGGCAAAAGGACTTGAATGTATGACGGGAAACCATAAAAATTCTACAAGTCTCCATAGGCAGCAAAAAAGCAGACATATGTCACAGCAATATCTTTACGGACACAGATTCTAGGGCAATGGAGACTAAGGAGAAAATAAACAAATTGGACAAAAAGCTTCTGCACAGAAAAAGAAACCATCAACAAAATAACAGGAAAGCCCACTGCACGGAAGAACATATTTGCCAATGATATTTCTGATAAGAGAACTCATAAACTTAACAACAGGAAGATAAATGATCTAATCAAAAAAATGGTCAAAGGATATAAATAAACATTTTTTGAAAGAGAACATACAGAAGGCTGAGAGACATATGAAAACATGCTCAAAGTCACTAATCATCTGAGAGATGCAAATCAAAACAACAAACTACAAGTGCTGGTGAGGATGTGGAGAAAAAGGAACCCTCCTGCACTGCTGGTGGGAATGCAGACTGGTGCAGCCACTGTGGAAGACAGTATGGAGTTTCCTCAAAAAGTTAAAAATGGAACTCCCATTTGACCCAGTAATCCCACTCCTAGGACTATATCCCAAGAAACCAGAAACACCAATCAGAAAGGATATATGCACCCCTATGTTCATAGCAGCACAATTTATAATAGGTAAGATTTGGAAACATCCTAAGTGCCCATCAGCAGATGAGTGGATTAAAAAACTGTGGTACATCTACTCAATGGAATTCTATTCCACTATAAAAAAAGAAGGAATTCTTACCATTTGCAACAACACGGATGGCACTGGAGAACATTATGCTAAGCGAAATAAGCCAGTCAGAGAAAGATAAATATCACATGATCTCACTCATATGTGGGATATAATGATCAACATAATTTGATGAACAAGAATAGATAGATCCAGAGACAAAGGTTAGAGAGCAACCAAAGGACTTGTATGCATGCATATTAGCATAACCAATGGACACAGACACTGGGGGGATGGGGGCTTGCCCGGGGTGGGAATGGCTGGGGGGAGGTGTGGTCAGTTGGGGGAAAAAGGAGACATATGTAAAACTTTAGACAATAAAAAAATAAGGTGGCGTCAACTCTGAAGATATGTCAACATCAAACATATTGTTTTTCTTTCCTGATACATGAAATTGTTGCAATATCTTTTATTATTCGTGGATTTGACATTTACAAATTTGCCTGCTCAATAAAATGTCTTTAGAACTCCAAATTAGTATTCACAGTGCTTTCTCCATATTTGAGGACATGCACAAATCAGTGAAAAAACTGAGTCACCTGATACACATGTTTCTTGCTGAAGTTAAATAAGGCAAGGATCTGCCTTGTGTCAGCTTTAGTAGTAAACAAGTGTCCTGTTCATGGTCTACTTAGTGCTACATTTTTATTCTTTTTTCACATTTTGTAGCAAATTTCATTGTGTAACATGGCCCCCGAGCATAGTGCTAGAGTGCTATCTAGTGTTCCTAAGTGCAAGAAGGCTGTGGTGAGCACTACAAAGGAAGTATGTGTGTTAGATAAGATCTGTTCAGCCATGATTTAGTGTTGTTAGCTGTGAGATCATGTTATTGAGTCCACATTATCCTATCTAATAAAAGAGTAATATGCAAATTGACCATCACACCAAGACATGAGATGGCTGCCCCCATGTGGACACAAGATGGCCACCACAAGATGGCCTGCAGGGAAGGGCAGTTGTAGGCAGTTAGGGGTGACCAGGCCAGCAGAGGAGGGCAGTTAGGGATGACCAGGCTGGTGGAGGAGGGCAGTTTGGGCAGACCAGGCCAGCAAGGGAGGGCAGTTGGGGGGGAACAGGGCCTGCAGGAGAGGGCAGTTGAGGAGGACCAGGCCTGCACGGGAGGGCAGTTGGGGGGGATCAGGCCAGCAGGGAGGGCAGTTGGGGGAGACCAGGCCAGCAGGGGAGGGCACTTGGGGGGACCAGGCCTGCAAGAAAGGGCAGTTGTTGCAGGGAGGAACCAGACCAGCAGGGGAGGGCAATTGAGGGGAACCCAGGCCTGCAGGAGAGGGCACTTGCGAGGGGACCAGGCCTGCATGGTACAGCAGTTGGGAGAGACCAGGCCTGCAGGGGAGGGCATTTGTGGGCGATCAGGCCTACAGGGGAGGGCAGTTGCGGGGGACCAGGCCTGCAGGGGAGGACAGTTAGGAAGACCAGACTGGTAGGGGAGGGCAGTTACGGGTGACCAGGCCATCAGGGGAGGGCAGTTAGGGGCAATCGAGCAGGCCGGGGATCAGTTAGGTGTTGATCAGGCTGGCAGGGGAGTGGTTAGGGGGTGACCAGGCTGGCAGGCAGAAGCGGTTAGGGTCAATCAGGCAGAAGCAGGTGAGTGGTTTGGAGCCAGCAGTCCTGGATTGTGAGAGGGATGTCCAACCGCCCGTTTAGGCCCGATCCCAGTGGCATCAGGCCTAAACGGGCAGTTGGACATCCCTCAAGGGGTCCCAGATTGGAGAGGGTGCAGGCTGGGCTGAGGGACAATCCTCCCCCCTATGCACGAATTTCGTGCACTTGGCCTCTAGTATATTAAATAAGGTATATAAGGTGTCTTTAAACAGAAACAAACATAAAATAAGGTTATGTGTTGACTAGCTGATGAAAATGTCATGAACAGATGCTCAGGTAAATCTAATTCTGTATTTCCCTAGGAGAATGGTTTAGTATTTGATCATTAAGTGTTTGAGGGTAATTTATAGATCATAACTACCACCAATAACAACAATCCATTGTTTTGTAGCTAGTTTTCACAATAATTTCTATATAATTTCTAAATAGTTTTATAGCTTGCCTACAACAATTTAACAAAATGTCACTTACAATAGTAGTTTCAGAAACACGCTCTTCTGTGGTGGCCCCTCAGTAGACACCTTCATGTGGAACAATGACGAGAGGTCATAGCAGGTCATAGCCCTGTGAACTCTGCACCCATTGCCCCAATTTATCAGGACTTCATCTGTTTTTCATATTGAGGTTTATACAAGAGAGTTTCTGCTGATAAAATAGAAAAGGAAAACTACAGGCATTTTACAGTCAATGATGACAATGAGAAAACTCAATTGTCATCATTGTAATATTCTTAGTTATTATTTTAGATATAGAGAACTTAAAAAGGAAGATTTATTCTAACAGAGAAATATGATAAGTAATTATAACTATATAATAGATAAGGCAAGCCTTTTACTGCATTGAATGTTTAAGTAAAATAACTAATTTATTCAGAATTAATATATATTTACTATTTTAAGGAAATAGTTCATCCAGAGCAAGAAAACTGGCATTGAAAACAAAGAAAAAATGTGATTACTGTACAGTGATTATCATCCAGAAAGGAGGTGCCTGGCCACTGTTTGGATAAGAACAAAGTGATTAAAATGAAGGAGATGTAAAGGGTGTTCAGAGATAGCCTCAAGCCAAAAACATTGATGTGGTGGGGGGTGAGAGGCTTGTGGAATTGGCACTAAAAGTCATAGATAAAAGAGGAATAGAATTGATCTGGCCTGTAAAACATTGGGTTTTCTTTTCTGTTTGTTAGTTTTGTTTGTTTTGTTTTTTAAATGTGCAATCAGTTGCTCAAATGTGAAACCACAGAGATGTTCATAAGGCTATTGTAAATAGGCCTAGAACTAGAGGTGGATGGGGAAGGCAGTGATGAACATATTTTTGGAGGTTTCCAGTTTAGAGATACTAAGAACCTATGTTGAGCCATATCGGTTGAGTTTTACAATTGGAATAACAGTTCTTTAATTGAATATGTTTTATTCTTAAAATGTAAAGAAATGTGACTAATGATTAAATATCCACAAAAGTAGCTTATCATATTTGAGCTCCCCTTGAGTGAGATTTTTTTAAAAAAAGATACAGTATCAGTATGAGGTCCTCACAGAACCTACTAAAGGTTGTTCAAGATGAACACACATCAGTTTCTTTCCTTCAATAAGAGCAAAAATCTGAATATGCCATGAATGAGAAACAAATATTGGGAAGATCTAAATAGTAAATCAAAATTTTATTCCAAAATAGATCTTTATAGGAATTTATTTCCCCTTTTCTCTCCTCCATTTCTCCTCCTCCTCTTCCTCCTCTCCCTCATCTTCCTCTCCCCCTTCTCCTTCTTCTCTTCCTCTTCTTCTTCTCCTCATTTTATATAAAATAATTAGCAAACTAATACCTAAGCAAATGTATAGAAAACAACATTACTTTTATTAAACTTTGGTATAAAATATGAATTAAAAATTATATATATGATTAAATTCTAGTTGCAAGGCAATCAAAATAAATGATGTAGACTCTGTTTAGTGGGAAGACAGGCAATAAACCAAATATTGCAGTATAGTGTCAAGCACAATGGAAAATATGCTTAGATTATGTGATAAGATAAAGGAGGCTCATCTAACTGTCAAACATGAGAGATTTGAACAACTAATACCACACATCTGAAAAACATTTGTAGTTATTTGGAAAGTAATTAAACTTGACACACTTTGTGCCCTAGATCCCTTAAAATTAAAATTTTATAGTGATATAAAATTATATGTATGTATACATAAATTATTATGTGTATTATATATACTTGAAGTATACACAGAAACACACATATTCTCACATGCATTAGTTAAAGCTTTGATCTGCATATCACTTTGGTATGAAAAAATCCAGTGCTTGACCAATGTATCATAGTTGTTTGGAATTGACACCAACATATCTTTCTCCAATGAAAACCATCTTTCTCCAATGCGAAACTGTGTGAGCAGGAACATAATTCTCCAATTCCTATAAAAACAACTGAGATGGAAGATGTAATGGCTAGATTAGACTTAAATAGTGAGATTGGAGGAGATCCACAGGCTATGGCTATTGAATTAAATGGGATGTCATGAATGAGAACATGTTGGAAAGGATGTAATTTAAATTATTGGTCACATTTTTTATTTTAGATTAGATTCTGCAAAGACCTTCCCATCATTCTGCTAATTTATCCCAGCAAAGACAGGCCTGGAATTCACGTCATTACTCTAGTGAATCAGGGTTCTATAAAGCAGCCATGTGAGAATTGCCACAAATAAATGCTCCTGGAATTCCTGTGATAAAGACGGAGTTTTTCAGCTGAGCAGATGCTGGCTTTATGGAAGAACAGATCTGAATTAGAAGGTATAAATTGATAGATGCATAAAAGCAGTGTCAGGGAGAAAACACGAGAAAGGTGATTTGTTCCTGATATTGTCATTTAAGATACCCTATTTTATATGCTCAAATCCAATTTCCAAATTTATTATTTCCAGCTTTAGCAGCTACATAAATAAGATAAAGAAACACTGGGAAGCAAAGTCTTGCTGATCTTTTGCCCTAAAATACCATCTTTGAGAAACTAGTTTGGAGAGACCTTGGCATTTCAAATTAAGGACTTATTTGGCAGTACTGCTCTCTTCTCTGCATTGTTTCAGGAAAGTGTGGCACTTAAGGAAACGGAATTTTTATACCCTCCTTATCCGCTTGCCTACTGATGCACTGATATTTTGGCACTCCGGGTAAGATCACAGAGCTTTTCTGCAGTGCGTTTTATTTTTAGAAAACTCCAGTAGCTTTATCTGCTTCTGTCATCTTCCACTCAGGTGACAGACACACACATGCAAAGGGAGAAAGGAGAGAAATCCTTTTATTCAGATGTACTTTTAAAGAGTTTTCTCTCCTCTACCAGGCAAACTGAGGCTGTGGTCCCATCCAAAGTTTCAAGGAGGCACATTCTATGACAAATAAATTTTCTTTCTGATGTGTTTAGAATGTATCATTATAACGTCGCTAATATAATTTAAATAATCGCTCAAAGGAGTTTACTAGTAATAACAATAATTAATACTCAGGCAATTTCAGCTCTCAAGATTTTATTCAATCACGTTTTTATTTCATACTGCCTCTTATTGATACATTTTATAAATGTAGTGACTATCTTTTCAGAGTGAAGGAATAGGAATGAACTGTGTGTGAGATTTAAACCCACTCTCTTTAATTCTATGTTACACCAAAAGAAAAAAATCCATGTGATTAGAACAAAGATTCTCTTAACAAATCTTGAAATGAATTCAAAAATTATACTTCAAAGCACCCTCCAATTTCCCCAAACAAGGGAAAAATTGAAAGAAAAGAGCAGGAGGATTTAGCAATTCAATAAGTGGGGGTGGAAGCCCCTTTTCCCAGAGATTGCTGCCGGGATAACAAGGACTTCAATTCCAGACACTTAGAAAGTGCTCTCAAACTATTTGTGAGATCAGTAAGAGTGAATTAATGGCATTGTGTACAAGGAGAAATATAAAAGAACATGGGTCTACTCCATCAAACTGGGGGCTCACGCTTTTGAACAGTAATCTCTTTCTTTAATAAAACAGCTGTCAGTTTCTGTCCAATAAATGCCTTGTGAGTACAGCAAGACAATGTCTGGCACAAACCATGATACTATTGATCAATTATTCATGTGTACTCATTATTTGAAAACTCCTCCAACATCCAGCAAATAAACGTAAGAGTTCGTGTAGCTTTCACAGACTTCCTAACAGCCTTTTACTTTTAGACACAATGCCTCTTGTTAGGTTACCTAAACTGATAAATGCATTTTACTCACTCACATTTAAATATTGCACTGAGGCTTAGTAGATTGTCTTGACAGATGAGCTCGAAGCTTCAAGTTAAGTGAATGTGCTGTATTTAACACCACTTTAAAAAATATCTACCTTGAAAGCAACTTTGTTTTTATATGATATGGATCCATGTACCTTGGCCACAAAATGTAGTAAGATAGGCACATCTGTTTAAGTTGGTTAAAAGCTTCTATTATCACTAAAGAGATGTATCATAAAATGTTTCTCAGAGTATACATAATACAAGAATGACCCACAACAAAACATTGCATTTTTTAGAGAGGATATTTGGTTGAAGGATGATTAAAACATTGCAGTAGTTTTAAAGAATATTGGGAATGACTGCCAGACTATGTTCATGTAAAACGTTCAGAAAGAATACCAAAAACCATAGATAGATCTGCTTAAAGACAAACTTACAACCGCTGCCATGCCTGCCACAGGTCCCCGGGGTACACTGAGACCCAGATTTAAGTTGTCATCTATGATAGCACCAGCCTCCACACCACTGCTGCTTCAACAGGGAAACAGTGACACACCAATGCTTTATTCATAATTCATAAGTGTCTACAGTTACCTTTATAGATAAAGTTCGTTCACATGGAGGAAACTTCCCCGGGGTGTTTAAGTTTAAACTGAAGCTTCTACTCTTCTCACCAATTATTTTTGGTTTGAAAAATAGTTTTTAGAAAGGTGTAGTATTTAGGTTGGCATGTAAAAGGTTAATCTTTGTTTTTAAAAAAATCAATCAAAACAGTTAAATCTCTGTTTTAATATCTCATATGGCAATTATTAAAATACTAGAGGCCCGGTGCATGGGGATGGGGAGTCCCCTCAGCCAAGCCTGCACCTTCTCCAATCTGGGACCCTCTCACAATCCTGGATTGCTGGCTCCTAATTGCTCGCCTGCCTGCCTGCCTAGTCACCCCTAACTGCCCCCTCTTGCTGGCCTGATAGCCCCTCACTAACCCCCTGCCAGCCTGGTCGTAGGCAGCCATCTTGTGAGGGCATGAGGCTTAATTTGCATATCACCTCTTTATTATATAGGATATAATCCATGAAACAAATTTCTATAGGGCCCTTGATAAATATTAAGAGTACAGAAGTATCCTGAAACAAACAAACAAAATGTTGAAAACTTCTCTCTTAGCCTTTCATTGAGTTTTACTTTCTATAAATACCTGCACTTTCATATAAAAATAATTATAATAAACATCTTCAGTATTATTTTAAAATCTTTGAAGTCAGGCTCTTGTCTCTATCATAATTGTCAAATGCAATGCCTAATATCAGTGTGGTCAAATAGGAATAACACAGCATTGCTACAAATAAAAAAAATAAAATTGATAACACTTAAAATGTGCAAGAGTAAATTCAAAAATATAGTGTATTATATTAAAAATATAAATATTCATAAATATTTATAAATATTATGTATATCTTTAAATTATGGTGCTAATGGTTATGATTTCAAAAAATCAAAAAAAAAGAAAAAGAAAAAGAAAAAGCAGTGATTTTAAAAAAACAACACAGCAATGTGGTATCATGCTCTTTCCCTCACATTTCAGAAATTACTAAAACTTTTATACACATATTTTTTATTCTCATCCAAGGATATGTTCATTGATTTGAGAGAGAGAGAGAGAAAGGTGAGAAACATTTTTTTGTCTCCTGTTGCACCCCAACTGGGGATTGAACCCACTACTTAGGCATGTGCCCTGATGGGGAATTAAATCTGCGGCTCTGCAGTGGGGATGCTGCTCCAACCAGCTTAGCCACCTGGTCATGGCCACATTTTGTTTTATTCTACAATTACATCTTCATCTGTATGCCATGGAAATGTATTTCTTATTTACTTCACAATAGTACTTTTATAATGGAACAATTAACAACCCACCAATTGTTAATTCCTTGTTAGTATGAAACCATCTGGTGTCAAATTCTTTACGCCAGGGTAGGATTTGAAACAGACATGCTTCCCACAACATGTTCAGTGTTAATCACCATTGAAACCTGACTCTTTTTAGAATGCAGCTATTGTTTTAAATAGGGTTTTTTTCTTTTCCTGGTTCAATGTTTATTTCACTGGAACCTGTATTGAATTTTATGTTTGTTTCAGGCACAATAATAATATCTATTTCAGAAATTTTACAAAGTATAGTACATTAGATGTCTTATATCCTATGTAATAAGAGTAATATGCAAATTAAGCATCACCCCGTGACACCCACAAGCCACGCCCACCAGCCAATCAGGAGCGAGTATGCAAATTAAGCCCAACCAAGATGGCTGCAGCCACAGAGTGAGCAAGAGGCTTGGGTTTCCCTGGCAATGGAGGAAGCCATGCTTTCCGCACACCCTGGCTGGCCCAGGCCTCCACTCAAGGCTAAAAAGTTTCAATTATGGAATATAAATAAATCCCAACAAAAGTGGTGGCAGTCATGGAGCTGGAGAGAGCAGGAAGCTTGGTTTGCCCCCAGCGATGGAGGAAGCCAAACTTCGGCAGCCCTGGCCTGCCTTGGCCTCCACTCAAGGCTACAAAGTTTCAATTATATAAGATAAATAAATCCCAACAAAAATGGCTGTGGCCATGGAGCAAGCAGGAGGCTTGGCTCCACTCCAGGCTACAAAGTTTCAATTGTAGAAGATAAACAAATCCCAGATACCAGGGCCTCGGCTTGGGTCACCAGGGGGCGTGGCTGGCCTGCAAATCACCACAGGTCCCTCGCCCAGGCCGCCCCACACCCCAAGGGAACCCCCACCCTGATCCGGGACACCCTTCAGGGCAAACCAGCTGGCCCCCACCCATGCACCAGACCTCTATCCTATCTAATAAAAGAGTAATATGCAGATTGACCATCACTCCAACACACAAGATGGCTGCCCCCATGTGGTCAAAGATCCTGCCCCTATGTAGACACAAGATGGCCACCACAAGATGGCCAGCAGAGGAGGGCAGTTGGGAGGGACCAGGCCTGCAAGGGAGGGCAGTTGTGGGTGATCAAGCCTGCAGGGGAGGGCAGTTAGCAGTGACCAGGCTAGCAGAGGAGGGAAGTTGGGGGCGACCAGGCCTGTAGGGAAGGGCAGTTGGGAGGGACACAGGCCTGCAGGGGAGAGGATTTGGGGGGAACCAGGCCTGCAGGGGAGGGCAGTTAGGGGCAAATAGACTGGCATGGGAGCAGTTAGGCACCAATCAGCTGGCAGGGAGTGGTTAGGGGGTGATCAGGCTGGCAGGCAGAAGCGGTTAGGGGCAATCTGGAAGGCAGGCAGGCGAGCAGTTGGGAGCCAGCAGTCCTGGATTGTGAGAGGGATGTCCGACTGCCTGTTTAGGCCCGATCCTACTGGGAGTCGGACATCCCTTGAAGGGTCCCAGATTGGAGAGGGTGCAGGCTGGACTGAGGGAGACCCCCACCCGCCGTACACGAATTTCATGCACCGGGCCTCTAGTTTATATATAAGCATGTGTAATATGATCTTACTTACAGAACATTAGTGTTTTACATACTGTCTTAGTGTATTTTTTAAGTTTAAAAAATATCTGAGATATATTAACTTACATGCTCAATGTGACTAAAAATAAAATGGTATAAAGCATAAAAATACCCAAAAATTAGCTGTTTCATATTATGTAAGTATATGCATAAGAGATTGTCTGAATCTTTGTTAATCCTTAGTACATCATACAGAAGATATATGACATTCACATCATTCCATCTCTCTTTACATTGTATTTTCCTACCTAAATTTTTATTCAACCTGGTTATTATGTTGACCCAGTTACATAATCTTTAATACTTTCTGACTATCCATTGGTCCAGATATTTCCACCTTTCTCCATGTGAGTAGGGAGGGTTTCAGATAATTTGGGAAGTCAAGACTGGAGCTTCTTTTTCTATTACAGGCGCAGTCAATTTGACAAGCTTGCTTGAATTTCTGGAAAAGACGGTGGTTTTAAATAACATCTATAAAAATTCCTCTACCTGCAACTCACTTAAAAACAAGAACTGAAAATAAGGAAACATTATTTACAAGGAAACACAGAAAATGACTATATTATAAACATTAAACAGCATCTGCTATTTACAATACAATGTAAAAAATGAAATAAAAAGGATTTTCAGATAAACCTATAATTTTCCCATTACAAACCAAGGTAGACATCGTAGGATGTGGCCCAGATTTGAAGTACACACTAAGTCTTTCCTGGGGTTTGCTGGAGCAAGGGTTGGAGACAGGGTCAGACTGCAGAGAGTATGGCTGTTATACCTATTGATACCAGCAGTAATGAAAAGAGCCAGAAAAAACTACTCTGCCAAAATATACATTAAAAAAAAGGTCTCACATATAGCCTTCTACCTTGGAAGAATGAGGCCTGGTATGAGCTATCTTTGCAGTGTGTAACAAATCTTGTAGAAGAGAAAGGCAGGCGCTGGGACACATTGCCAAATGTTTGCAATTTTGCTGTATGGATGTCTCTTCCCAGGTAAGACCCCAACGCATGGAAGCCCCATGAAGAGCCCTATGACTGAAATATCTGTGTCATCTCAACCTGCTCAGTTAGATTTCCCCACTCCCCAGAACCCACCTGCATGCAGTCTGGCCCTGCCATTTTTTATTCCCCAATAAGTGTGGATATCAAATGTCTTACCCCAAACCTCATGCAAAAAGTAGGCGAGGACACAGCAGGAGCTAGAAAAGGCAGAGGTCTGAAATGACTACAAGATAACACGACTGTGTTTTAGTTGTCTTCGTGTCTGAGCAGAAGTGCTGTGTCTGGGTCTTCATTTGGAAGTTATACCAGATGTATTTGTTTTCTATTGCTGCTGTAAAAAATGGCCACACACTTATGGGCTTCGAAAGACACACATTTATTATGCTGCAATAATAAATTTTGGTCACAAGTTGGTCACTGTCCTGCCTGGGGTCAAATCAAGGTGTTGGCAGGGCCGTGTTCTTTCCTGAGGCTCTGGGGGAGAAGCAGTTTCTAACCTCTTCTGACTTCTGCAGGCCTCCCACGTTCCTTGACCCATAGCCCCTTTCTTCCATCTACTAAGCCAGCAACCTTTACTTTCATTTTTGCATCTTTATTTCTTCAGAGTCACATCTTCTCACTACATCTAGGAAGATTCTTCAATTTAAAGACCCATGTGATTAGACTGGGCCCACCTGGATAATCCAGGATAGTCCCAATGTATTTAACTTAAAACAAACCTGTAAAGTCTTTATGCCATGTAAGGTATTTACAGATTCTGGGTATCAGGATGTAGACATCTTTGGAGGGAGGTATTATTACGTTCACCAGACCAGAGAAAAATCCTCTTGTTTTTGTCCCTGAAAATGAACTTTTTTAAAACCTTATTTCCACAAAATGTCTCCATATATTCAGATTTATTTATAATGCCATTAGCAAAATTAAACGACAAAATTGTGATTTATTTATCTTAAATACCTCTCCTTACAGTGCAGTCAAGTTCTCAAGTTTCATTTTCCTTCTTGAGGGCTAAAATAGTACATTTGTGTCTTTAGAAGCCAATAAGTGTGTAGTGATTTTTTAGAGCAGCGATAAAACCTAATATCCCTGGTAAAACTCCCTAAAGAAGTCAGATGCAATACTTTGGCTCAAACACAAATGGCTATGAAACTCAAGACAATTAAGTTTGATGTATATATTTTTAATGCTCTTAACTGTGATGATCCAGTGATCTGCAAAGTCTGTATATTAAAGACTACATTTCACAGACTCCCATTGAACCTAAAATGTGAATCCAAATATCTACTAATAAAGACTCATAAAATGTGACCTCCTCAGAAATTTCTTTCTGAAACTCCACAAGTTTCTCAGTCTCTATTTCATTACTCTTTAGAGCACACTTCTCTGTAAAAAATTAGATTAGATCATATTCAGAGGGCACCCACAACTGGACAAGAATATCCCTTGATATTATTGCAACTACAGTAAGCAAATTTCATAAAATTTTGATAAAAACAGAGATAATCATTCTAAAATGCAGTTTCCCTTTGTGTCAATTTTTGTAAACCCAATTGTCTTTTTCCCCCCAAATCCAAACATTACAAGTACTAAATACAATATATAAAATATCTACCCTGAGACCACCCTTACAATTTCTATGAGAATTATAAAAAAAAAAAAATGGCCCTATAGACACAGGTGGGCCCATGCCCGGGTTGCAGGCTCGATCCCAATAGGGGGTGGGCAGAAGGCAGCCAATCAATGATTCTCTCATCATTGATGTTTCTATGTCTCTCTCCCTCTCCCTCTCTGAAATAAATAAAAATATATATTTTTTAAAATGCCCATAAAAACAGGGAAAATAAAAAATGCAATTCCAATCACAATGTCTTTGATGAAAGATTAGTCATAGATAGAACTAATCTCTTCAAAGACGAATAAAGTACAGAATAAAAGCAACACAATTAATCTTACATAGTTCCCTTTTAAGTGCAGCAAAGAAAAACTGGAAAAGAGAAATGTCAGACAGTATAGAGATGAATAACACGTGCTGGATGCATTGCAACAGAAATAAAATGAAATTGCACGCTAACATGAATCATTCTCTCAGGAATTCTTCCTCCAAAAAAGTACTTTTAAAAAAGGGAGTAATAAAGTAATACAATGCAACAAAAAGAGTATTTTTAAGAGGAGTTAAGATAGGGATGCTATTGTAAAGTTCTCAAAAATGGTCAAAAACAGCGAAGAGCAGAATTGAAACACAAAATAAATCCAAATTTTGAATAATCTTTCCTGCCTGTTTTAATTACTTTTTAATTTTTTAAGATATTATTGATTTCAGAGAGGAAGAGAGAAGGAGAGAGATGGAAACATTAAAGATGAGAGAAAATTATTAAGCATCTGCCTCCTGTACACCTCCTATTAGAAATCTAGCCAGAAACCCAGGCATGTGCCCTTGACTGGAATGGAACCCAGGACCCTTCAGTCTGCAGGCTGATGCTCTATCCACTCAGCAAAACCGGCTAGGGCCTGCCTACTTTAAATACAACCATAAATATTGAATCATTCTGAAAAGTGAAAAGAGAGAAATATATTTACATGATAGATAGATAGATTTAAAAACATAGCAGATATATAATAAACAAACTTAAAGATACCAAAATTAATGTTTAGGAACTTAAAAAATCCAGAGATCATTGCACAAGAATCTGGTAATCTCTAAAGCAAACCATAAAGTCACACAATCCTTCAACCTTCTTCTTAGAGGTATTATATGCAAAAATCAAATACCAGGATCTGCAGATTTCTGAAAAAGGAAAGGTTGAGAATCATTAATTCCATATTAAGGCAAGTTATTATTCAATACTGAAGAAAATAGAAACAGAAATTTAAAGTGATTTAATAAATAAGCTTGATTCCTAAAAAGATGATTAGGAAGTTAAATTAGTCAATAACTAGGTACATCACAGTAATGAAATTTGGATGGTGAAGCAATTTAGAAAAGTCAATGAATTTAGACAGAACTATAATTTTTAAATTTACAATATTATGGCTTCAAAACAGAATGACTTTTTAAACAAAAATAGATATTAATTAATATTCCTGGGTTTTATTTTATAGTAAAAGCCAAGACTTTACCAAAAAAAAGAGAATGATTATGGATGGGTTTGGAGAAGAAAGAAGCGTAGGAAAAATATGGAATATATTTGGCTGTTTTATTTAAGAAGGCCAGTTTTACTCTGGACATAGGAAGTTAATAATTATAATTGGTGTTTATACATGTCAGCCATTTTATTAGAAAACAGATTTTATAACTTAAGTTGTAAAAGGAAAAAAGTAAGATTTAAGAAATACACAACAATATAGAAATATATAGGAACATAAAACATAGAAAATTAAATATCAAACAAACACATTTTATATTTTTCTCTATTAAGAGAAAAAGTGCTCACTTTAGAAGACCAAAAAATTAATTTGGTTACATAGCTCAAATAAAAAACTAAAGGACTCTAAAAGATAAAATTAAGAAAATCATCAACATAATTTAGACAAAGGAAAACCTTAAAAATCAAGCATCACAATATTTATGTCAGATAAATATTAATTTAAAACTTCAGGTGACCTTTCTTTAAAATGATTATAAAAGCAAACTTTAAAATGAAGTTATTGTTGTGAGTATTGATGGGACAATACATAGATATGTAGATGCATGTAAAAATGTTTGAACCTCACCAAGCTACTGATAGAATTTAATATGGTGTTAGATATCCATAAACTAGCTCAGTCTTTTATATTTCAAAGTGATTAAAAATTATCCGGCTGGCGTGGCTCAGTGGTTGATCATTGACCTATGAACCTAGAGGTCAAAGTTCAATGCCCAGTCAGGGCACATGCCTCAGTTGCACACTCGATCCCCAGTGTGGGGCATGCAGGAGGCAGCCAGTCAATGATTCTCTCTCATCATTGATGTTTCTATCTCTCTCCCACTCCCTTCCTCTCTGAAATCAATAAAAATATATAACAATAAATAAATAAACAATAAACAAACATGTATACAGAAAATCTGAAAAAAAAGAATCAGTGTTATATTTAAGAGTATATTAACTGTATTTACCCTACAAATATATAATAGATCTTCTTTTTGCCTGCTGTGGAATATTTTTAAAAACTCTCCCTAATAAATATGTACTCACAGTTCCATTAATAAAATTGAGTCTTTGTCTTCTCTCCTTTAGAATTAAGTTTAATTCAATTGTACTATAGTTCTTTCCTTGAATTCCCTTTTCTCTTACTTCACAATTTGTCTTTATGGTTACACTCAAGAAATGTGGTCACAGAACTGACAACCCTGAGACAGTGGAATTCACAATATAAAACATGTCAAAAGACTCTCTCTTCTGTACCAATGGCACCTCTCTAATTATGATAGTACCCGATAAATGTGCCTTCACTTTTAAATTATGATGTCACTTTGTATGTAGTGGTACTCAAAATGCACTTGCTGAATGAATGAACAAACCAATATGTGTGTGTGCACGCATGGGTGTTTGTCTTCCTGTCAAACACTGTATATCTCCCTCATGAAGTTTTGCTCTCTAAGTGGCCTAGTCTCTAGATCTGTAACTCCTGAAAGTGGTGCTGGGGGAATGGCCTGGGCTCTGTGTGCTATATTACAGGAATGCTAGCTGTGTAAGTATTTCCTGTGAGGCCTCCTCTACTAGGCACTACCTGTGGTTAATTGAGGGACAATTTAGTTGTGAAACATCTAGCAGATGTTCATCAGAGGAGGCAGATTACAGACTGTTTACTCAGGCCTCTGGCAACAATTGTCAAGCAGCCATTCTGTAATATGCTCATTTCTATTTTGTTGCCATCCGCTGTCTGTGGGATTGCCAAAATCTGGTGTGTCGTCTTGTTAGTTTCCTTTTATGTCTTTAAGGAAGAAAGGAATGCTGCCTAGAGTTAAAAATAACACCAATATATATTTTAAAGACATGATATGAGTCTACTGAGAGGTTATGACAATCCAAAAGGATTCTTATCTGGGCCACTCAAAATTATTGAACATAAGAAAACTAGAGTGTCATTTAATCTTCAGTCACGAGCCTTGCTCCGCTGGCAGAACACTTTGTTACAATACTGCTTCAGTTTGGACTATCTGACTGCCTCACCATCTTTCAAATGATTAGAGCACAGTAACTGAGAAGGTCAGGGACTCTAAGGCTCACATCATTTCTATTGCTATGTCATGGGATTCTTCTCCAGTTACGTTCCTGTTTTGCTTATTTTGAGTCACCAACTGAACAGTCACTTTCTCCATTTGGAAGAAAATAATCTAACATAATTTCACTATGACCAATTGCCCAGGAGTGCACACCAACCAAGTGATAGTTTTTATAACCTTATAACCTTGTGAATCAAATTGCTCCTCATGTCTTAAAAACATTTTTCCATGGTCCATCAGAGCCTTTAAACCTGTCAGTTCATATATAACCTCAGTTTTGGGGCAGATGAGTTGGCCTAGAATTAATGAAGTTTTAACTATCCCCCAAATCTATCTAGATATCTGGTTTTGGCTAAGCTTTAGCTATACATATAGATTAGACTTATCAAATGACAGTGAGACCTTAAACTAAGATTTAAAGCTTGTTGCAATTAATTTCCATAACTTGGTCAGAAATTTCACTGTTCATTAAAATTGCTCAAATCTCTTTCTTTTGGCTCAATGATTGAGTATCGGCACATGCTCGATCCCTCATAAGAGGTGTGCAGGAAGCTGCTGATCTGATTGATGTTTCTATCTCATCAATATTTCTTTCTATATATCCCTCTTCCTCCTCTCTCTCTAAAATCAATAAAAACATATTTTTAAAATTTTAAATATCTTAATGGCATATATGATCTTATAGAACAAGGATTAGCAAGTCAATAATGGGTCAGATCATCAATTTTTTAGGCTTTGCAGGTTTTTAACAATTTTTTTTGGCAACTGCTCAAGAGTGCTATTGGAGTACAAAAGCAGTCAAAGACAAAACATAAATGATTGGACATGTCTGTGTTCCAAATAAACTGTAACTATGGACATTGAAATTTGAATTTCAAATAATTTTCATGTATTACAAAATATTTCTCTTCTGAATTTTTTTGACCATTTGCAAATGTAAATGGCCATATACAAATGGCCAGCAGGCAAGGTTTGGCCAATTATAGTGTGCTGACCTCTGTTATAGTATATAAACTTCAAAATATATTTTTGAAAACATTCATAGCCAAGTGTTAGATCTTTTCTCTCCTCTAGACATAAGCAAAAAACACTGATGGAACTAAGTAGAAACTGGCCATTCTGATGTGTCAACCCCAGGCTAAAAATCAACAAAGAAACTTGGCTCATACTTTAAAAATCTGTTCCAGTTCTAATTCAGGCCCCTGACAACTTGGAAGTGATTTGCCTTCGTTCTTTATCCCTCCTGTCAAGGCAGTGGCTGTCTGCATGGTTTCTTAGCCACATTTGGAGAATCTGCTAGTGTTCACTTATTCAATATCCCGTAGAGGGAATAATTAACTGAGACCCAGAATAGAAAGCAAGTTTGACAGTGCCCTGCTTGGAACCATTGTGGAACAAGAGGTCTGATTTTTTTGAAGCCAATTATGAACAAAAATGTACATGATTTTAAATATTTTTATTTTTTAATGATGACATGCACTGAGTTTAAATGAAAAAAAAAGAAAATTCTAATAAGATGTTAGTGAGATATCTTTCTATCCTCAAGTCCTTATTATTTCATTATTTTTATATTACATTACTTCTTTTATCTGATACTTACCTCCACTTTTTAAATATATTTTACTTTTCAATTATAGTTGACATACAATATTTTATTAGTTTCATGTGTACAACATAGTGATTACATCCTATCTAATAAAAGAGTAATATGCAAATTGACTATCATTCCATGACAAAAGATGGCCGCCCCCATGTGGTCAAAGATGGCTGCCCCCATGTGGACATAAGATGGCCGCCACAAGATAGCCTGCAGGGGAGGGCAGTTGTGGGCAGTTAAGGGTGACCAGGCCAGCAGAGGAGGGCAGTTGGGGGTGACCGGGCCAACAAGCAAGGGCAGTTGGGGGACCCAGGCCTGCAGAGGAGGGCAGTTGGGGGGGACCAGGCCAGCAGGGGAGGGCAGTTAGGGGTGACCAGGCCAGCAAGGGAGGGCAGTTGGGGGGGACCAGGCCTGCAGGGGAGGACAATTAGGGGTAACCAGACTGGCAGGGGAGGGCAGTTAAGGGGGACCAGGTCAGCAGGGGAGGGTAGTTAGGGGCAATCGAGTCAGCCGGGGAGCAGTTAGGCGTCGATCAGGCTGGCAGGGGAGTGGTTAAGGGGCAATCAGGCAGGCAGGCAGGTAAGCGGTTGGGAGCCAGCAGTCTTGGATTGTGAGAGGGATGTTCGACTGCCCGTTTAGGCCTGATCCTGGTGAAATTGGGCCTAAAGAGGCAGTCGGATATCCCTCAAGGGTCAAGGGGTCCCAGACTGTAGAGGGTGCAGGTTGGCCTAGGGACAACCCCCCCACCCCGGGCATGAATTTCATGCACAAGGCCTCTAGTATTTATATATCTTACGAAGTGTTCACCCAATAAGTCTAGTACCTGTCTACCCTGGTTATTATGATATTATTGGCTATATTTCTTATGTTGTACTTTACATACCTGTGACTACAAATTTGTACTTACTTCCTTTTTTTACCCATCCCTTCAACTCCCCCCAACCTGAAAACCATCCAAAATGTTCTCCGTATCTCTGATTTTGTTTCTACTTTGCTTGCTTGTTTGTTTGTTTTTTTAAATATATTCCACATATAAGGTAAATCGCATGATATTTGTCTTTCTCTGTCTGACTTATTTCATTCAGCACAATACTTCTAGGTTCATACATGTTGTTGCAGATGGCAAGGTTTCATTCTTTTTAGTAGATGAGTTATATTCCATTATGTATATACTAGAGGCCTGGTGCATGAAATTCATGCACAGAGGCGGAGAGTTCCTCAGCCCAGCCTGTACCCTCTCCAATTTGGGACGCCTCGGGGGATACCCACAGGGATCAGGCCTAAACTGGCAGTTGGACATCCCTCTCATAATCCAAAACCACTGGATCCTAACCGCTCACCTGCCTGCCAGCCAGATCCCCCTAACTGCTCTCCCCTGCCAGCCTGATCCCCCTAACTGCTCTCCCCTGCCAGCCTGATCCCCCTAACTGCTCTCCCCTGCCAGCCTGATCCCCTAACTGCTATCCCCTGTCAGCCTGATCCCCTAACTGCTATCCCCTGTCGGCCTGATCCCCTAACTGCTATCCCCTGTCGGCCTGATCCCCCTAACTGCTCTCCTCTGCCTGCCTGATCCTCTAACTGCTATCCCCTGTTGGCCTGATCCCCCAACTGCTCTCCCCTGCCAGCCTGATCCACCTCTGCCTCGGCCCCGCCACCATGGCTTTGTCTGGAAGGATGTCTAGAAGGTTGTCAGGAGGATGTCCAGTCTAATTAGCATATTACCCTCTTATTAGTATAGATACCACTTCCTTATCCATTGATCTACTGATAGACACTTAGGTTGCTTCCATATCTTGGCGGTTGTAAATATTCTGTGATAAAAATATGGATGCATATGTCTTACTAAATTATTGTTCTGGGTTTCTTTATATAAACCCAGAAACTGAATTTTTGGGTCCTTCTTTGTCTCTTGGTATAACCTTTGTTTTAAAATTTATTTTGTCTGGTATAAGAATTGTTATCCCAGCTTTTGTTTATTTGCTTTTGTTTACATTTTTATGAAATATATTGTTTTCATCCTTTACTTTCAGTCTGTGTGTGTCTTTTGATCTGAAGTGGATCTCTTATAAACAGCATATGTAAGGGTATTGGGTTTTTTTTACCCATTCACCCATCCTATATTGTTATTGGTCCATTTAATCCATTTATATTTAAAAGAATTATTGATAGATATGTAGATATTACCATTTTATTATTCAAATTTTTTGTCTTCTTTTTTCTTCTTCTTCTTAAAGAAATTACTATAACGTTTCTTGTAATACTGGCTTGGTGATTATGAATGCCTTTAGCTTTTTCTTGTCTGGGAAGCTGTTTATCTGTCATTCTATTCTAAATGATAGCTTTGCTAGGTATAGTAATCTTGGTTGCAGGTCCTTGCATTTCATCACTGAATATTTCATGCCAATCCCTTCTGGACTGCAAAGTTTCTGTTGAGAAATCAGCTGACAGTCCTTTAGTTGTCTACTAGGTCCCTTGTAGGTATCTAACTGCTTTAATCTTGCTGCTTTTAATATCCTCTCTTTGTCTTTAACCTTTGACATTTTAATTATGATATGTCTTGGTGTGGACCTCTCTAGGTTCATCTTGTTTCTGGACTCTGCACTTTCTGGACTCGTATGTCAATTTCCCATGTTTGTTTCTATGTATTAGGTAGAGCTGCTACATCTTGTGGTCTTTGTAAAGTGTCCTTTTAAGTAGGTGTCCTGTGGGGCCCAGTGCACAGTCTCCTGTTCACTTGATCCAGGTGCTCCAGATGTGTTTCTTATGTGGGTTGTGTGTTGCCCTTCTGTTGTAGTTGAGCCTTGATTACTGTTGGCACCTCAATAGGAGGGATTGACTCTCAGGCTGATTGATTGTGAGGACTGGCCATGACTACAGTGGAGGAGCTGTTGTGCAGGGGCTGACCCTACAGAGCAGGATTCACTTTAGAAGGGTTCTGGTGTCTGCCAAGTCCTTTGAGTGTGTTGTCTGTGGAGGTGCTTACTAATAGATGGTGCTTTGGTGTGGTCTCAAGCTGGCCACTGGGTCTGTTGGTTTTGGGTCCTATTGGGAGACGCAGGCCAAGTTCAGCCATTGCCTTTGTCCTCACAAGGGCCACCTGGTATGAGCTATAGAGTGATTTACACATGGTTGCCATTTGTGCTGGGCTTAGGGGTACCTGGAAGAGAGTAAGCTGCAAACTGAGGCTGGCTGCTGCTCGTTCCAGGCTTGAGGCTGCTTAGCAAGATGTAGGGGGCATGCTGGGTCAGATGCTACTTGTTTCTGGTATGTGAACCTTTGAGAGATTTTAGGAAATTCCACAGCATGCAACAAGATAGGCAGCTTATATTAAACTAGTAGCCCTGTGCATGAATCTGTGTGCTAGTAGCTCACCAGTAGCTTGCTGCTGCCCTTTAGTAGCTCTCTGCCCGCTGCCCCACTCTCGTGTAGCTCCCCCCACCTCCTCTTGCCCCTACCCCCCTTCATATCTTGCTGCCCTGCCCCCTCCTATAGCTCTCCACCTCCTGCTTGTAGCTCACTGCCCCACCCTCCTGCTGATCCGTGATCCGGTTGTTATGCAGTCGGTCATTATGCTTCACAGCGTAACGACCATTTGCATATTACATCTTTATTATATAGGATATCCACCAAAAGTGGCTTGGGTGGGCCTGCAGTTTGGGTGGGACCAATGGTGTTAGCTAGGTTGATGGATATAGCAGCCCCCTGGCAGTTTTGTGGGGGGAGGGTTCAGCAGAGGAACATGGCCTCTGACAATACTTCTGTCTGAGAAAAAAGTTGCCCCTCCAGGTCTCACCTTGAAGTCAGACAATTTAGTCCCTCCCAGTATGTCCCTGGCACATTTTAACCTACTGCCCCCATGCTGGAGCTCAGAGCCAGAAAGCCTTTCATCCAGCAATTTTGTGCAAGGGCCCTTTAGGAGAAATGCCTGGGACTCCATCAGTCCTTCCTCTCTCGCAGCCACAAACTCCACCTGCCAAAGAAACAGAGAATAATAACATATGAAGTTTTCATAGCCAGGTGTTAGGGGGATTCTCTTTCTGGCACTGGAACCCTGGGCTGAAGCTCTGGTGTGGGGCTGGGACTCCTCATTCTTCAGGTGGGAACTCTGCAGCCAAGGTATTTCTCCCAATTTTCAACTGCCAGAGATGGGTGTGGAATCAGCCCAATATGTGTCTCCATCCCTCCTGCCAATCTCCATGTGACTTCTTCCGTCTATCCTCAGTTATAGGACTTCTGTTCAGCTAGACTTCAGTCAGTTCTCAATGATGGCTGTTCTGTAATTTTGATGTGGTTGTGGGAGGAGGCAAGTACAGTCTTTCTCTACTCTTGTCATGTGGGCCAGAGCTTTTTATCTCCACTTTATGATGATATTGCTTGTCCTGAATTTATTTAATGTTGCTAAGCATAATCTCTTGATTTGCAATTATGTTTTATTCAATTCATTTACTACCCTGTTTTCCCGAAAATAAGACAGTGTCTTATATTAATTTTTGCTCCCAAAGACACGCTAGGTCTTATTTTCAGGGGATGTCTTATTTTTCCATGAAGAAGAATATGGTACACATTTATTGTTAAATGAAAATAAAGGAAATTTATTACCTGTATACGGTACGGTAGTACAGTAGTTGTCAACACAAACCAGACAAACTGTGAATCCTACAGTATCAAGAATTTACTCATTTATTCAATGACAATCATGTCATCATCTTCTGGAACATCATCATAACAATCCAATTCCTGAATTTCCTGGTGAATTTCTTGTGACTCCATTTCTTTCAGAATCAGTGGACCAAATCTCTCATATTTAGCAATAGCACTGTCTTTAAATGAGTACTTCTTGTCAAGGTAGCCTGCTCGCAGTGCATTTGCAATGCAACTGTCAGTGATTTTCTCCCATGAATTCTTCACCCAAGTCACAACTTCTTGCAGTTTAGGTTTCACAAAGTTTCCACACTGATTTCTCTCCATTCTATTTTCAATGTAGTCATTAATTTCCATGCACAAATTGTCTTTGAATGGCTTGTTTATTGCAATATCAAGAGTCTGGAGATAGGCCGTCATTCCTGTGGGAATCATTATCTGATCTATTTTTCTTTCGTGAAGAAATGTCTTCATGTCTTTAGCGCGGTGAGTGCTGGTTGCATCCCAGACTAGCAGACCTCTTTGGCTCCCTCGCATAACAAGCGGCAGCATTAAATCGACCCACTTCCTTATAACTGCTTGTGTGGCCCAGGCTTTTTCAGTTTCAAGAATAAAAATGCCCAAAACACATTCAATCTTTTCCTTCTTGCCTTTAGAAATGATTAAAGGTGTGATTTTAGTGCCATCCAGACGAATTGCCAAAATATAGGAAACACGTGCACTTTCGTAAGCAGTGGAGGGAATGTACGCTAAGGAGGCACCCCGCTGTTCAATTGTTGTTTGAGATGATTGGCCCATAAACACTGCAGTTTCATCCATAGCAATCATGTTGGAAAGATTGTATTTAGAGAAGTCAGCATCATCAATAGAGGACTTGAATGCAAGTGCTCGCTTAATAACTTGAGTATCTTCCAACCTAAACAATGTTGTAGATCTTCTTAAAGACAGTTCACTTTGCTGAAGGAAATTATCCAGCCAGTGTTGTGATGCTTTGAAGTTTTGGGGGGCTATGTCAAATTGTGATGCCATTGCAAGGGCAAATTCTTGAATCTGAGCCCTATTCACAACCAAAGCCTTTGCTCTCCTGTCAACAACCCATTCACAGATCAGGTCTTCCAGCTTGGAAAATAATGGTTGCCGACCTGATCCACACTTGCGCTTTTTAGCATTTCCCTTGTCCACTTGTTTGATGAGGTTACCATACTCTGCTCGCCATTTTTGGACCAATCGGATACTCAACATCTTCTCTTTTCAGAAAGCAGTAAGATTTTGGCCCCAAGAGTCTTCCACAATTCCTTTCTTGTACTCCACGAAGTAGCTTTTTCTTTTTGCGCTCATTTCTAGGGGTAAAAAAAAGGAATGGGGGTATCAAGGTGGGGGGAGGGGGATCACTCAAAATGACACAGGGGGGATCAGAGGGGGGAATCAAAATGGCACAGGAGAATCAGAGGGGTGATTACCATTTTAGTAACCCCTTTTGATCCTCCTGTGTCATTTTGATTGCCCCCTCTGATCCTCCTGTGTCATTTTAAGTGATCCCCCTCCCCCCACCCCTGTGCCACTGAACACCTTCACCA
The DNA here is from genome assembly GCF_963455305.1 of Plecotus auritus. NCBI lineage: Eukaryota > Metazoa > Chordata > Mammalia > Chiroptera > Vespertilionidae > Plecotus > Plecotus auritus. The sequence continues at coordinate 156,574,149 of NC_137774.1, forward strand.
GACATCCCCCCTACCCCTTTATCAGACATTTACCCCCTGGGGCCTGCCTGGGGACTGTCACTGGGCTTGCTGGGGCCTGGATCTGGGCTGGAGCAGGGTCTGCCACTGACTGAGAACCTTCAGTCATGAAGGCGGCCACGAGCATCAGGTAGTGTCACCAGAGATAGACCAGCACTCACCACCTTCGCCGCGTCCCATCCGTTCTAATCCTCCTGTTCTTCTACACGCATCTGTGAAAGTCTCCTCCTCTCTCCGGCCCTGCGCTCACCGCTCACTCTGACCTCCGCTCTGCCTCCACACAGCAGTGTCATCAGAACTCCACGTAACGTCACTGGTTGCTAGATGCCAGTCGGGGCAGCCCTAGCAACCAGTTTATGGTAAATTAATTTTCATTCTGAGACAAAGCCTGGGGCCTTATTTTCGGGGGATGCCTTATATTTCACTCAGAAGGAAACCTGTAAATAGGTCTTATTTTCGGAGGATGTTTTATTTTTGGGGAAACACGGTATCAGATCTCCCTCCTTCCCTTTCCCTGCTTCTACCCAATAGGGTTATATCACAATTTTTGTTTAAGTCAATATTTAGCACCTACAATATTATGACCATACAAATATAATTTACTCTGAGTCAAGTAATTCATCGTTTACATTTATATTTACTTAGCTCTGCAAGTTTTTCATTGTTTCTCTAATTAATTGCCCCTTATTTATATGTTTATTTCTCCGTATACTATGGTTAACTGTTCTCAATCTCTCAGTGCAGTACTCTAAACTAAAAACTCTTTCCACTAGTCTGTTCACTAACTGCACTTTCTTCCCCTTTCTAGTGAGGCTTTGGTTTTCCTGTTTAAATCTGGATCAACTATGCATGGAAGAATGCCCTGATTCTCCTGCTATTTCCTTTAATCTCATTCTGAAAAGTCTTCTTCCCATCTTTCTTTGTCAAATGTTCCATTTTCACAGTGCAACATTTTCCTTTTCTTAGGTTTAAGCACTGTTTTTTCTGGAACTCCCCATCCTAAGAGAAAGGTCACAGGAGTGAAATTTTTGGAGACTTGCTTATGTAAAAAACTTGTATATTCATTCTGCTCCCAAAATTGATGAATTACTTCACCTGAGTATATAATTCAAGATTGAAATTAATTGTCTCTCAAAATATTTGAGACTTTTATTCAGTTTCTTCTGACTGCCAATGTTGATGTGAGAATTCTTATGTGCAAAATTTTTGTAGTCATCCCACCATATTTTCCTTACTATTAAAGCTTTTCATCTCTTTCTCTCTTTATCTATCTATCATCTATCTATTCATCTCTATTTCTATTTCTTTTAATTTAACAATTATATTCTATAGTGATGGTATTTTCTGCCTCTATTATGCTGAGCATATATAAATTCATGCAAGTTAAGGATAAGTATAGCAGTATTTCTGTAATGTCTTTTTTTAAAATGGAATTTCAGTAAGGTGCATGCATTGATTCTCAGTTTTCTCACATATTCTCTCCTAGTATTATCTTTTTGTTTGTCTTTTACTTGGAAGGAAAGTTATCTTTATTCTTCTACCTTCCTACCATATACTGAAGTTTTGATTTTTTTAAATTTATTATGTTTTAATACCTAAGAGTTTCTTTAATTTTCTAATTTTTGCTCTTTATATCACCATATATTTTATTCCTTTCTCAGAATATTAGTTTTTAAAATAAATTTCTAACATTTTTTTTTCACTTTGCCTATTTCATCTAAGTGCTTTTGCTTCTACTTATTTTATTTGCTGTCTTTTATTATGGCTTCTGTTTTCAAAGTTGTAAAGATCCTGGGACACTCACACACAATCAGCAATGAAACAAGAAAAAATCTGATAGAAATATTTACATATGGAGAAAAAATCTTTAAATGGAATTTTTTTCTTAAAAAGTTTTTTTATTCCCTGGACAGTGTTGCAAAGTGGTTAGAGCATTGGTCTGCATACAGAAAGGTCATGGGTTCGATTCCCAATCAAGGGCATGTATCCCTGCTCGGTTTGGAAACATGCAGGAAGCAACCAATTGATGACTCTCTCACATCCATTTTTCTCTCTCCCCATACCCTGCTCTCTCTCTCTTTTCCACTGCCTCTAAAAATCAATGGAAAAAATATCCTTGGGTGAGATTAACAAAAAAAAAATAAATAAATAAAAGTTCTTTATAATCAAAGCCTGGTAGTGCTAAATGTAAGAATATAGATGAAATAAGCAAATTTTAGTTATATGTGAAATATTAGAGCCTGGGTAATAGAGCACATTATAATTACACCTATTGCTTATTACTATTTATAGAATAGGAAATTTGAATTTTATTTATTTATTTATTTATCTTATTTATTTATTTATTTATTGTTTAAAGTTTTACATATTTCTCCTTTTTCCCCAATTGCCCCCCCAACCATTCCCACCCCAGGCAAGCCCCCACCACCCCAGTGTCTGTGTCCATTGGTTATGCTAATATGCATGCATACAAATATTTAAAGAGATCATTTTTCCTTTATCTTACCCTCATTTCAGTTGCCCCCAAATACCACATGTATCTGTAATTACACTACTTTTTAATATTGTGAAGTTTAAAAGTGGTGGATTTTTATATTTCCATTAGTAATATTTTATTTTCAAAGGATACCTTGAAGTTAAGTTGATCTCCAATAATTTAAAGGAGCATTTTCATAACTACACATTGTTAATGTCTGCTTTTTTAAGTGTCCACTAGTTTTATATCCTTATTTAAGCAATTGTGATACTTCCCTGTGTGTCTTTTGACTTGAATAAAACTGCCAAAGAAACAGAGAATAATAACATATGAAGTTTATATTCTTAGCATACGTCTAAGTTTCTTATATGTATGAATATATTTAATGTTCACTTAATCCTAGAGTCATGTGCAGTTGCTATTATTACCTGCATTTTATAGGGAGGGAAACTGAAAAGGAAAGTAATTTGTGCAAGACCCTAGAGTAAATAAGTAAGAAGTAGAACTTGGGTTTGAACTTGGTCTATTGCAATGGCTACTAAGCTCTACTGGACTTCAAAAATGAAATAACAGTTATAGTGTATTTTGGTTTGTATAGAAGGGTAAATATCATAAATAAAAATTTGAATATATATATAAATTGGTGTTCCATATGTTGCCCTATAAATGACAATTAATGCACATGTACTACTCTATGATTGAAACATTCTCATTTATTACTAAAAACAGCATTTACCCTTCAGGTAGCCAAGAAGGTGCTTGCTGATTATAATCAATTTTCACAGAAAACAAATGTCTTAGTGAACTTTTAGCTTTATTTTAGGTGAGAGCAAATATATAGACATATAGCAGTAAAAATAGCTTTCAAATTGCTCTTTCCATGTAGAACTGAGCAATGGACATCTCCCAAAGACCACAGGAGGGAGTCAAGAGAAAGCTCCACCATAAGAACTGAGGTATGTGCTAGAATGCTCTCCTGAAAATGTAAGTTGGGTTCTTTCTGCATATACACAGTCCATGGCAAGGGCATGACAAGTTCTGAGCCTGGTCCTGAAGCAGGTATGTTGGGGAACCCAAAATCAGTATCCACAAAACTAGAACTATGGGCATAATCCACAAGGCATTTACTAGAAATGTGCTCTGTGCTCCATAGCACCACATTGTCCCTATAGATGTGTGGGTCCCTCTGACAATTACCTCTAGGCCTTCAGAAAGAGACCAAGACAAAATTTGAGGGAGATGAGCTTTTAAATAGAAAGCTGTAAAATAAAATCTACAAAAAAGATGGTGAAAGAAAAAGAAAATCAGTATCCTCCATTTTCTGTAGGACTGAGACCCTCTGGGAAAGCCTTTGGTATTGTGTCCTGACCTGTGTCTAAGCAGTGGTTTTGTGCACATCACTCTAGTTCCATCTGAAGACAATGCAAGTCCAGCAATGCAAATAAACTCTCCTTCATCTCCTCTTACTTCATGTAATAAGCATGTTTATTGTTAAAAGATAATCTCCTATGAACTTACTACTGTAAAAGTATTTCTGTGAGCAGGCCAAAAGGTTAGAAGACTAGGGCAGGCAGGCATTCACAAACATTTCTAATTTTAAAACCATGTTAATTAGTCATTGCAACTACATTAAACCAAATTTTGTATTTGCTTTCTGAAGATAATTAATTTCATGCATGATTGCTTGGGCATATTTCTTTTCTTGAAATTTCCCAGAATATTCAAGCTACAGATCAGTGTTCATAGTACAAAATAATATAATGATAAAAACACAATAAAATGATAAAAATTATTTTATTATCATTGGTAATGCCATATTAATCTCAAACTCAAAGGCCCATTCACTTCATTCACAGAAATCCATAGTTATTTTGTTGTAGGTTGAGGTGGAAAGTTACAACTACTTCTTCTGTTTAGTGATCTGAACTCTGTTGTGACTTTGGATTCTTGTTGATTTATTCCAAATTATAGTTGCTTTAAGTTGCTTAGCCTTTGTGAGCTTCATATATACCTAAAAATTAACAAGCAAAAAAATAAAAACAAACTAAATACCCTCTTATGTCCAGAACAATTGAATAGAACACTTCTCTGTGGCAGATATAAGAAACTACCAAAATCTCCCTCCTCTCCATAATTGTAGCTTAAAATTGAACACAGAGGCAAGAAACTATATTTTCCATTTCCTTGCAGTTATGCGTGATCATATGCTTATCCTTCCCAATAGAAAGTGAATAGAAGTGACATGTGCTCCTTGTGGACCAAGGCTTTTAAGCCAATGCCCTCTTCCATAATTCCTTTTCCCCCATCCAATGAAAATTATAAACTTCCTTATGTTGAGCTATGAGACAAAAAAAAATTAAAATTGTTGCACAACCACACAGAAGAGAGTGGTCCCATCAGCCTGACCAGTCACCAAGAATTGTGTTAGGAGAAAGACTGTTTTATTCTGAGCATTACATTTGGATTTAGTTATCACTGCATCCTTGCTTGTCCTCACTCATTATCCTCTCTGCTTCTGATTTTGAAGCCTGTTTAAGTTTTCCAAAGACCTTAAAGCAGGCGTCCTCAAACTACGGCCCGCGGGCCACATGCGGCCCGCCGAGGACATTTATCTGGCCCGCCGGGTGCCGCTGCCTGTCCTGCTTAGCAGCCAACTCGTCCCGGGCCCACAGTGCGCATAGGAATTTGTTCATAGTTTTTTTTTTTAAACTATAGTCCAGCCCTCCAATGGTCTGAGGGACAGTGAACTGGACCCCTGTTTAAAAAGTTTGAGGACCTCTGCTTAAAGTCTACACGGCTATCCAGGGGCTTTTGTATCTTGGCTTACTTTCCAAGTGAGTACACCCACTTCGTGGGTACTTGAATGTGTAATGGGTTCAGGGTTGGGTTGGGGGAGTCTTTGCACTTATTGGCACACAGTGGGAATCTTCTTCCTGGGATGGTAAATATGACATTTATGATGCACTTGTATTTATGGTGATTTTACCACTTCTTAAAGTAAAAATATATTGCATTGGATTTAGCAAATATTATTTGCTGTGCCCGTGAACATTCATTGACATGTTGATTAGGCCGCACATCCTGCTTTCCTTTTTCAGACAGTAAAAGCTGTTTCATGGAACAAGTGTTTTAGATGAAAATGAATAGGTAGCAAATAAAACTATAATGTAAATCTAGACTTACCATTGGAGAGTTGACAGCTGCATGTCTGAGGGAAAAATAGTCAATATTTTCTGTGATGATAGATTGAAATGGGATTAAAATACAGCTGGATTTCATCTGATACTTCTCAACAGTACACATTTTCCTCCAACTTAAAAGAAGCATCTGATGATTAGGACACAGACAATAGTGTAGTGAAGGCCTGAGGTGGGGAGTGGGAGCAGGGTGGAGGTGGGAAAGAGGGGGAATATCAGTAATACTTTCAACAATAAAGATAAATGTTTTTGGAAAGTATCTAGATGAGTTTGAAATATGAAAGTATTCATCAATCATAAATTTTACTTATTTTTTCTGGATATAAATATTGGTGATTGTTATGTATCTAAGCTGACATTTCAGAAATAAGAAAGAAGCATTGAACAGACTGTCAAACTACAGCGGGAAGGCAGGGGTGGTTGGGGGGGGGGTTCTGTAAGAGATCAACCGAAGGACTTGTACGCATGCATATAAGCATAACTAATGGATACAAGACACTGGGGTGGGCGGGCAGGTAAAGGCTTGTACTGGGGGGAAGGGGAGGCCAGGGGGAGGTCAATGGGGGGTAAAAAAAAAAAAGGAGACATATGTACTACTATTTGTAATACTTCAAACAATTAAAAAAATAAAAATTAAATTAAAAAATAAAAATAAATAAAATAAAAACTAAAAACACTGAGTTCAAAAAAAAAAGAAAGAAAGAAAGAAAGAAATACATTTCTAGCCAGGACAGTGTGAGTCGGTGGATAAGCGTTGACCTATGAATCAGGAGGTCATGGTTTGATTCCCAGTCAGGGCACATGAGGGGTTGTGGGCTTGATCCCCAGTAGGGGGCATGCAGGAGGCAGCTGATCAATGATTCTCTCTCAACATTGATGTTTTTATCCCTCTCTCCCTCTGTCTTCCTCTCTCCAAAATCAATTAAAAGAAAAGAAAGAAACACATTTCTAAATATGGTTTCTAATATGTTCTAGTATGCTTGTGTATGGCTATATGATTGTGCCTTTGAGACCCCACAAAACAATGTACATAATTCATATCTCTTACAAGATTGAGAAAGATAAGATCATGCCCCAGTGAGTTCAGAAAATGTGATTTTGAAAAACATTGCAGCCTCAGAGTTTCTTCTAGATATGTTATAATTGAATTCAGATGTGTACTTAATCAGTATGCTTTAAATATTATCCAAAAGAAATAAGACCACTATATGTTCTATATTCATCAAACTATTAGCCAAAGTCCATTAGCATAAAAACAAATCTACATAATTTAAATGAGGTAAAGATATCTTAATTACTAAAAATTCAAGAAACTCATACTCTTAGCCTGTGAATGTTGTGAAAGCTAACAACAGTGATTACATTGATATCCATTGCTCTAAGAACAAAGACTGAAAATGTGCCCAAGTTTGTGTTGCTCAGTGGATAAAGCATCAGCTTGCAGACTGAAGGGTCCCAATTTGGATTCTGGTCAAGTGCATTTATCTCGGTTGCAGCCCTGGTCAGGGTGCATGCGGGAGGAAACCAATCGATGTTTCTCTCTCTGTCTCTCCCTCTCCCTTCCACTCTCTCTAAAAGTCAATGGAAAAAGTATCCTCAGGTGAGGATTATAAAAAAAAAAAAAAAAAAAAAAAAGAAAGACTTAAATGTAGCCTGGCTCTGCTCATCCACTGCACGTAATTCTTATCTAGTTGCATCTTACTTCCTGTCAGGCCTCAGTTCAATAGTCACTTTCTCAGGAAAGCCTACACCAGTCTCAATACCTAAGTGATTTTCACTCAATATCTGTGTTCTTATCAGCATGCCCATCTTCTTCATAATTCTTATCCTGTCTAGAATTCTTTTGTTTGTGACACTATATTGAATGCTATTCTTTCCTACTAAGCTGCAGGGATTCTGACACTTTTAGTGACCTTTGTATATGTAACACTTAAAACATGTCATAGCTGAATAAGTACTGATTAAGTGAGTGAGTGAATGAATGAGTGAATGAATGAATAAAGAATGTTGTATTCATATCAGAATCAATGTTTAACAAAAAGAATGTCAAACGTGAACTGAGGAATTACAATCTCTATTTTATGATGTCTTTAAAAATAGTTCAAGGTACTTTAAAAGGAAAATCTATTTTCAATTCTGCTTTGAGCAAAAAGAGGATGTTTTCTTTCAAAAATCTTGTTAATTTCAGAAATAAACTTGGAAGTCAGAAAAATTCAAATTTTGATGATAAAAGTTAGAAAGATAGACATTCAGCATTCTTCAGACATTCTTATTTTTAAAAGTATGGTCCTCCAGTTAAGAACTAAAAAGCATGTGCAGGTAAGAAAAAAGGGTAGCAAAAAAAAGTAAAATAATAAGAAGAAGGATAAGATGGAGGACAAATATAAAGAATAGGAAGAATATCATTTTGATGGGAAATCAAACCTTGGAAGAAGAAATGACACTATGAAGAAGATAATAACCCTGGATGAGATACCTTTATATTTGGTCTTTAAAACTAAGAGGCAAATAAAACCCTGAAAGAATGACTGCAGTATTTTTGCCTGAAAAAATTAGAAGATAGGAATTGGGACAATAAACTCTGCTTTAAAGTAATGGAGAAGTCCTATAAAGGGAAAGAATAAGATGAGAAGTAATGATAAATTGTGTATATAATGTATATTCAAATTGTTAACCTGACCCATGGACCACATGCACAGAGCATGCCCTATGTAGCACAACAAAGGCTAAATATCACTGTACTGAATTTTGAGGTTATGGGTTGTAGTGTAAGTATAATCAAGTTAATTGTCAGCTAAAGCAATCCAACACACATAAAGAGAGAGAGAGAGAGAGAGAGAGAGAGAGAGAGAGAGAGAGAGAGAGAGACAGAAAGGAAGGAAGAAAGGAAAGAAGGAAGGAAGGCTGGAAGGAGGAAAGGAAGGAGGGGAGGAAGGAAGGGAGAGAGAGAAGATAGCATGAGTGGAAGGAGGGAGGAAGTAAAAAAGATAGAAAAAGCATCTTGTTTTGGCAGACTCAATTCCTATATAATAAAAGCCTACTATGCAAAGCAACCAAACGGTGGAATGACTGGTCACTATGATGTGCACTGACCACCAGGGGGCAGACACTCAATGCAGGAACTTCCCCCAGCCTGCAGGCCCCAGGCCAGCCAAGGTGGGTGCCAGCTGGGGCCCCCCAATTACCCCACTGGTCCCCCGCAGAGGGAGACGACCAGCGGAGGTGGCAGGGGGCGGGGCTTTCTGGCAAGCGGGTGGAGCCACCCCACCACCCCCATCGCTCCACCTGTGGCCCTGTAGATCAGCCCTGATTGCTGGCCAGGCCTAGGGACCCTACCTATGCATGAATTCCATGTACCGAGCCTGTAGTGCAGTATAATAGAGAAACTTAGTTATAAATACTCATTTCACATTTCTGTCTGAAATTTCTAATCTCTTAAATATACATACTGAGTTTTCCACAATAACTATATTAATTTTATGAGGTAAAGATCCCAGATTAATAATGAGTAAGTTTATGGTTAAAGTGAAAGGATATTTTATTTATTTCTAGCACACACACACTCATATTTTAAAACAATGCTTCCAAATATCTTGTGGTAAAACTAAAGGTCATTATCAAATATAGAACTCCTACATAGACAACAGCAATAACAAAATGAAAACATGCATCTGCAGATTATTTGTTCCATGAACCAAATATGATTAACTGAATTCCACACACCTGAGATGCAAAAGAAAAAAGAAGCAAAAAACAAAAAAAGTCATTAGGTAGGTTTGGTGAAGATAAGCTTTTTAAGAATGAAGATGTAAGTAAGAAAATATAAATATGTATATAAAATTTAATTACTCACTATAGGTTGTTTGGTTCCAGTAATATAATTACAGAGCAATGTGGCCCATGGTAAAAGGCATATGGCCAATCTTTGTGTAGCAGATCTACTTAATTCTTGATCCCTGATAAAATGTAATAAGGGAGACTCAGAGGCCTTCCAAGTGGAGAAATCTCAAAACCATGACGCACCTAAGCTCTTTAGAATATTGCTATTTCTAATCCTTGTTGATTTTAATAGAAAAATCTCTTCAAAATTCTCATTTTTGTGCTTTTCTTATGAATCTACAAAGAGTCAAATGAATTATAAATCCACATCAAATACTAAGAAACAGATTTCTGTTATTTATGCAAGCTTACTTAATCTCTCTTCCACTAAATATTAGGGGAAAATCCAACTGGTTTTTACTTTCTTTAAAAAAAAAGAAAAAAATGTTTTACTTATATAGATTTATACTATTATCTTAAACTTTAAATGTTTCAGGCATTATCACTATGAAAAATAATGTTTATTCTCATAAATATTTAATAAGCAGACACTGTGTCCCAGTCATAGTTCTAAATATGGGTAATCCAGTGTTAACAATAAAGATAATATCCCAATTTTATGGGGTTTTTTATTCTGGTCAGGAAGCTAAACATAGTTTAATATACACCCACAAAAATAAATATTTTGATTGTATTAAATGTGAAGAAGAAAATCATGATGTATAAGTGACTTGGAAGTGGCACTTTATATTTGGTGGTCAGAATATAACTATCTGAAATATTGACACCTCCCTTTAGACCAAATATGAGAGTGCATTTATAGTAAAAGAAAGTGTGAAGGCTCTGCAGTGTGCACCAACTTAGCATGATTTGGATCTGACTAAAAGGCAGCATGGCCAAAAGTCACGAAGTATAGGAAAGAGTGAGAGTAATAAAGTTAGAGGGATAGACAATTTCATGTAGAGACTAAAAAGCATGAGAAAGAGTGTTTTAATCTGGAGAGTTATTAGAACTTTCTAAGGTCTTTTATACAGGCAAATTGATGCTATAGCCTTTCCAAAAAGTTGGAATGTCTATTTTTAAATAAATTAATTTTACACCCCTGTTTATTATCCCTCTGATTTGTATAACCCAATTTCTGATTACCGTATTCTTCTCAGAAGTGTATTTACTATAACTTCAATCAGATAATGACTTGGCCACGAATGACCAGGGCTGTCAGTTAGTGTAGAATGTGGTTAGAGATATTGAATCAAAGGCCTCTGGAGCCTGCATAACAGATGCAAGCTCATGTATCTAGTTAGAGGGAGAGAAGGGCAAGAATAATGAACCACTGAATTCTTGAAGATAATCAAGTTGTGATTTTTCAAATGTGTTCTACAGCTCAGGTTTTTCTTGGCCACATGATTCTACCAAAATTGCAAAGAAATTAACCAAAAACTTTTACAAAATACTTATCAAAAACATTCATTAGCTCATAAAAATAATTTGCATGGCATATTCTGGGACAATATTATTAAATGAAGGGGTATTTTAGCATGTTAATATTAGCTACTGTCATAATGGTCAATAATTCAGCACTAAAAACATGAAATACAAATATCAAAGCAATGAACTTAGGAAGTGATTCTTAATGCCACATTGTACTTCATTTAGCATGTACTACTGACGGTAATACTTCTAGTCTGCTACCATACAGGCTGGAACCTGGGTCCCTTGCATACTGTCCCAATTAATATTCCTGAACTTGATTTTCACTGATTATTTTATAAACTAGAGGCCCGGTGCATGAAATTTGTGCATGGGGGGGGGTGTCCCTCAGCCCAGCCTGCACCCTCTCCAATCTGAGACCCCTCAAGGGATGTCTGACTGTCCGTTTAGGCCCGATCCCAGTAAACCAACAGTCAGACATCCCTCTCCCAATCCAGGACTGCTAGCTCCCAACTGCTCGACTACCTGCCTTCCTGATTGCCCCTAACTGCTTCTGCCTGCCAGCTTGATCACCCCCTAACCACTCCCCTGACAGCCTGATTGATGCCTAACTGCTCCCCTGCCAGCTTGATTGCCCCTAACTGCCCTCCCCTGCAGGCCTGGTCACCCCTAACTGCCCTCCCCTCCAGGACTGGTCCCCCCAAACTGCTCTCCCCTGCAGGCCTGAGTCCCCCACAACTGCCCTTCCCTGCAGGCCCGGTTGCCCCCAACTTCCCTCCTCTGCTGGCCTGGTCACCCTTAACTGCCCTCCCATGCAGGCTTGATTGCCCACAACTGCCCTCCCTTGCAGGCCTGGCCCCTCCCACCTGCCCTCCCCTGCTGGCCATTTCATGGTGGCCATCTTGTGTCCACATGGGGGCAGCCATCTTGTGTGTTGGAGTGATGGTCAATTTGCATATTACTCTTTTATTAGATAGGATACTGGTGAAATTTTCATACATGCCACTCAAGACACATATTCCCAAAAATTTTGAAAAGCTATTTTTATACTATGTCCTACACTTAGAGTTTTCCTCCATCATACCTTCATCATCACCGCTGGACTTTTCTTGTTTAATCTTAAAATCCTTATCTCAAGGCTACTTCTTTTTCAAGGAGTTTTCTGACCCATTATCAGGCTATAATTGATCTTTGTCTTTTTTAGTCTCCAAGAATGCTTTCTTCTGTCTTTATTATTCACCTTTGTTTCATCTTTGCATAAGATGCTACCCTGCACTGTGATAATTACATAATTTGTTCAAATCCCAAAGTGTAAGATTCCTTATAGCAAGAATGGGTCTTCTTGGAAAGCACATTAACTCTATGGCTAAGAATCTCATGATAGTGGAAATAGCTACATTTTTATTGTATAGTTATTCTTCAAGGTATCTTGTGCATTCTTATATATATTACCTCAAAAGCACCAGACCAGATTTTATCAGCTCAAAGTGGCTAAGTATCTTGCCCAAACTCAATCAGGCTATGAGTTATATTAGTAAGATCCTAAGCCCTGATGCCAGAGATTGTGATTGTATTATTTTACAATAATTTTGAGAAAGGGTCTGGAATTATACAGACACTTGCTTTATATCTCTAACTTTTCTTTCACTCCCTCCACGTAGCAAGCAACTTGTGGAAGCTGATGTAAATTCTCTGAGGTTTTCTTCTCATAGTAACAACATGGTAACACTTACATGGCAGTGATGTTAATTATTTAATAAGATAATATTCCTAAAGTTTATGGGCTAAAAGATCTATCTGGTAACTCTCAGCCTCATCCTTACATATAATTTCTGTGTTCTCTGTAGAGCTTAAAAATACACAATATTTTCTTTAACAGTATTCAGTAAATTTTAAAAGGAATTTGTATACCATGGATACTAAACTGCTTATATTTATTTTCCTTTTTTGGAATGATTTGTGTTAAGTCTATAGATGTATGCCATAGCATCTCCTTGACTCATGACTAACTTTTCTTGACATTACTAAACTTTATCACATGTTGTGGGGCTTAGCAGGGAGTACCCAAAAAAGCCAAGTAGTAAGTTGTGCATGCTTTAGGTTTTTGAGAATTGAGAATTGATCTTTTTTCATTTTCATCAATAGGGGAATCTACCTCTGCATCACTCAAAAAAATTAAAATTAAAAAATAAAGAATTCTTAAGACAGGTTCCCATCACTTTGAGTCCTTGGCACAGTTTTGATGACAGAGATGAGTGACTTTTCTCTGAGAAGCCACACACAATTGTGTTGTCAGTATGCGAACTAAAAGCATTTGGTTTATACATGTGGTATGTCCTTCTTAATTTTTTAGTTCATCAAAATTCAAGGAGTGAGCAAAAAGCAAAGATTGAAGCATTAGCTGCCAAAGAGAGTGTGAATCATTTCTCTCAAGATTTAAAATATCTTCTTTTTAGCTCAGAGACATAAAGCAAACAAATTGAGTGAAAACAGACTTAAGCTGCAACAAGACAGAATTTAACCAGCATATGCTAAAGTGCCTTACTGAAACAGAACAAAAGTTTTATGCAAAAATGTTACTTAAAGAAAAAAAAAGCATGCAGCAAATTATTCACACTGTGTTCGCTGGACCTTATTATAGCTTTAAAGGTCATGAGAACTCTACCAGGATAAAGAACTGGAAATTACAAAAACAATAATCTGTCATGAGGAAGGATTTTTGATACTTTATTGATCTATACAGATTTTTAGTAAAATCATCTACCTAGCTCTATTCTAATGCTAATATAGCCAAATTAGATATATGTTACAGTATTTTATATTTTTACTAGATTAATAATCATTTACTAAAATAATGTATTATATGTACATATTATTTTACTTAACACTTAATAATAAGAATTCTACAGTTCAATGAAATCTATTAGGAAGCTCAGAATGGACCCAATATATATACATTTAGTTTAAAATTAAAATATCTTAAATTAGTATAAAAAGACTTGACTATTCAAAGAATGTTGTAGAAACAATTGGAGATCTATCTACCTATCAGAGAAGTGGATCAGTATTTTAAACCTTATGACAAAAATAAATTTTAAATGGATTCAAATTCTAAGCTTAAAAATCAAACAAATATTGAAGTACTATGTAAATACTAAATGCTAAATAAATACTCAATAAAATACTAATTTTTTATTAGAAAATTATTTTTAACCCTCATATAAAATCCAACAGTCCTAAGTTTGATAATTAACCCATATAGTTGGAACACTAATATATATATACAACATAACATAAGGCAAATTAAAAGGCAAATATGTACCACACATAAGAAAGAGATGTATGTTTTAACTATGTTAAAAGCTCATACAAAACAACGTAAAAGATCAGCAGAAAGATGACTTTTATTCGGAGGCCTTGTCTTCAGGTCTCTGTATAATCATTTCCTTATCAAAGAGCTCTTCCCTGACAACTACAAAAACAAAAACAAAAACAAAACAAAACAAAATATTCTGAAGATCTCTCTAATCATATTAGCCTGCTTTTCATTGCATATTCTCTGCAAATTCTAGGAAGGCCAGTAACTGGGACTCTAATTTAGTTCACTATTGTATCCTAGAGCATAAACCATTGCCTGGCGGTGGCTCTTTAAATGAAAATTTGGAATGAATGAATAAATTCAGGATAAAATATAAAGAGGCATGATAAATAACAGAAGGATTATCTTGGAAAGAATGAACATGCTATTTTCGGAGGTAAAGGCAAAAGAGTAAAAGTGTGTGTGATGTGATGTGTGTGTGTGTGTGTGTGCGCGTGTGTGCGTGCATTTTTGTGCATGTGAATAGGAAATAATCTAGGTTGTAACTTTCACAAAAGGGTTATCAAGCATGATTGAATGAACATTTAACATTAAACAATATGAATTTTTAGAGGACTGGTTGTTTGATTTTGTAAGTTTCCCCATTGTTGCTCAGCTGCCTAAAATCAAGAATAGAGAAATATAACATATTAACATCCTTAGCTGAGAGTTTAAGAAGAAGTGATCATAAGCACTGAATAATTCCATAATTAAAGATAAATATTTGAACTCCACTATAGGCAAATGAAGCTGAAAATAGGGTGACAACATCAAAGGATAATGAGAATTTGGAAACACAGAATGTAAATGAAGAGAAAATTTAATAAAGTAGCGAAAATCAAAATGTTAATACATTTGAAATCTTTTAGGCTTGATATTATACTTTCTTTTTCACTTCTAGCTTCTCTGACTGCCTTTTCTTCCTATGCCTTCTTATGAAGCTCTCCAATGTTTCTTTGCACACAACACTTCCTGGATGACCTCATTCAATTTCATGTCCATCACTAAGAGCTATTCTCTAATGATTTCCAAATGTTTGCCCTCAATTATATCCTTTGCTTTAAAATCCAGATGTATAAACTAATTGCCATCCAGAGTTTATCAACTGGGAACCACTTATATGCAAATAAATCCATTCTATATGTTTTAAACAAAAAGGGGTTCAATTCAATGATCAGATGCTTTTTACATAATTGGAAAGAATGGAAGTGAATGCTCAAGGCCAACACCTAGACACCAAAACAGGAATTATTGAGTTAAAGAGCACACATTTGTAGCTGTGATCCTCGTATCCGGGTGTTGCCCCTATTTGCACCCCAACCTGTTGACACATGGAAGATAGTGACTAGATTGTTATGGGAAAACCCAATGTCCCCATACTATATTTGATAAGATAAGAGACAATCAATTAAAAGATAATCTTTCGAGGAGAAACCAAGATGGCGGCATAGGTAAACACCTAAACTGCTGCCTCGCACAACAATTTCAAAACTACAACTAAAAGACAAAACGGACATCATCCAGATCCACAGGAAGGCTGGCTGAGTGGAAATTCTAAAGCTAGAAGGAAAGAGAAAAGCACACTGAGACTCAGAGGAACTGCAGAAGGCAGAGGTACCGAGGCGCACGCGCGGAGAGGGCGGGCAACTGAGTACGCAGCTGGCTTTCTCAAGCGGGAGGGAGACAAAAGCTCCCGACAGCTCTGAACTCCAGTTCCGGGTGAGACTCTGGGACCCAGACTCATTCGGGGAGAAACTGGACTGTTTGGCAGCAGGTGAAACTCGAGGGTGGCTTTCTCTCAGAGGTGCTTGCAGCGATTACCATGGGACACTGAGACACAGGGTCCTATTAGGGAAGGGCTGAGGGGAAACCAATGCTGTCTGGTCCGCCCTGAGACTCTGCCCCATCCAAGCTGAGCACAGAGGCTTTTGCAAGTCTTTTCGCATAAGGGTGTCTCCAGCACAGAAGTTCTCCCAGCATAGACACAGCTGATCCTCACAGACAATTGGCCTGAAAGTCAATTCCTCCCAGTGATGCCAACAACAATCAAGGCTTAACTACAACAAGACTGTGCACACAGCCCACAAAGGGGTGCACCAAGAGTGTCCACCTCAGGTAACTTGGGAGGCTGAGCCACTGGGCCCTATAGGATACCTAGCACACAAAGCCATTCTATCAACTCAGGGAAGCAGCCAAAATGTGGAGACAAAGAAACAGATCACAAATGAAAGAAATGGAGGAAAGCAAACAACTGGATATAGAGTTCAAAACCACGGTTATAAGGTTTTTCAAGAATTTTCTAGAAAAGGCCGATAAATTTAGCAAGATCCTCGAGGATATGAAAAAGGACCAACTAGAAATTAAGCATACACTGACTGAAATAAAAAATATTATACAGAGATCTAACAGCAGACTAGAGGATCGCAAGAATCAAGTCAAAGATTTGAAATACAAAGAAGCAAAAAACACCCAACTGGAAAAGCTGAAAGAAAATAGAATCCAAAAATATGAAGATAGTGTAAGGAGCCTCTGGGACAACTTCAAACATACCAACATCAGAATTATGGGGGTGCCAGAAGAAGAAAGAGAGCAAGATACTGAAAACCTATTGGAGGAAACAATGACAGAAAACTTCCCCCACCTGGTGAAAGAAATAGACTTAAAGTCCAGGAAGCGCATAGAACCCCAAACAAAAGGAACCAAAGAGGACCACACCAAGACACATCATAATTAAAATGCCAAGGGCAAAAGACAAAGAGAGAATATTAAAAGCAGCAAGAGAAAAACAGTTACCTGCAAGGGAGCACCCATATGATTGTCAGCAGATTTCTCAACAGAAACTATGCAGGCCAGACGGGAGTGGCAAGAAATATTCAAAGTTATGAATAGCAAGAACCTACAACCAAGAGTACTCTACCCAGCAAAGCTATCATTCAGAATTGAAGGGCAGATTAAGAGCTTCACAGATAAGAAAAAGCTAAAGGAGTTCATCACCACCAAACCAGTATTATATGAAATGCTGAAAGGTATTCTTAAAGAAGAGGAAGAAGAAGAAAAAGGTAAAGATAAAAATTATGAACAACAAATACATATCTATCAACAAGCGAACCTAAAAATCAAGTGAATTAAAAACCTGAGGAACAGAATAATCTGGTGAATATAATAGAATCAGGGGCATAGAAAGGGAGTGGACTGACAATTCTTGAGGGAAAAGGGGTGTGGGGAGTGTGGGAAGAGACTGGACAAAAATCATACACCTATAGATGAGGACAGTGGGGGGTTGGGGGGTAATGGCAGAGGGTGGGGTGGGAACCGGGTGGAGGGGAGCTATGGGGGAAAAAAGAGGAGTAATTGTAATAATCTGACAATAAAGATTTATTAAATTAAAAAAAAACATTAAAAAAAAGATAATCTTTCCATCCAGTTCTCTTGCATTCCCAATGTTATAGAAGTGCATCTCATTGGAGTTACCTTCTTTGTATAAAAATGGTAAAAGCAAACTATTTTAGAAAAGCTGTTTGAGCTTTTGCAGCCTCTGAATTGAGGTTAGATGGATAGAAGGAGGTAACCAAGATGGTGAGTGGGAGTGCTTTATTACTTTATAATCACCCCATGAACATATCACCCTGGATGCTCCACAGATAGTTCAACATCAAAACAGAAAACAGACATTTTTCTCTGTCACACTGCTTCCCACCTTAAACCCCTCATCTTAGTTAATAGCACTGTCCAAAAATCTTTCCTCTTCTTTTGCCCAACTTCCAATACCTACAGATAAATATACTTTATTGATTCTAATATTTAAATATGTCTTATACAATGTTCCACTGACATACTTTGTACATTATTCAGGATTTCCACCTCTGTTATGTTTATTATTTTTGTCCGTGATTGAAAAGGTAATGAAATGTTTCTGACTAAAGTGACCGGAATCACAGTAATTTTTTAAAAAATATTTTTATTGATTTCAGAGAGGAAGGAAAAGGGAGGAAGAGATAGAAACAACAGTGATGAGAATCATTGATCGGCTGCCTCGTGCAGGCCTCCCACTAATGATTAAGCTCACTATCCAGGCTCCTGCCCTGCCTGGGAATCAAACTGTGACCTCCTGGTTCACAGGTCGACACTCAATCACTGAGCCATGCCGGCCTGGCACAGTAAATTTTTAAAGATTTTTAGTTAGTGAACAATTTTAATGTAGATATAGTCATTACATAATTTTAGTATTTAAATATTTATTTTGTGTAAAAATGATTATTTCATCTTCAAAAAAATGTAGAATTTAATAAACTTGTATTATAGAGTGTGTTAGTTATTGTGATGTGTGCTACAAAATAATTTAAACAGAATTCAAGGAAAACAATCATCTAGAATGCTAGAATTGTGGAGGCTTTTAAGTTATTTTAGGCTTAGGTTGTGAAATTTCCAGTTCCAGTTTTATTCCATTTTACATATTTAATTGGTGTTTTAAAAATGGCTGGTGATAAAAGTTGCATATTCTATGTTATGGTAAAAATAATTAAAGGACTCCAAAGATGTCCTTATTCCAATCAGTGGAACCTGTGAACATGCCATCTGATATGGTGCAAGGGACTTTTCAGATGTGCTTAAGAACTATGAAACATGAAAATTATCCGAGATTATTCAAATGAATCTAACAACCACAGGATCCTCTGAGAGGGAAGCAGTAGAGGCAGGTTCAGAGTTTAAAAATAAATGTAATAATAGAAGCAGAGGTAGGAATGGTGCACTTTAAACATGGAGAAAAGAGCAACAAATCAAGAAAAGCAGGGGGCCTCTAGAAGCTGGAAAATGCCAAGGAAATGGATGCTCCCCTGAAATTTCCAGAAGGAACAAAGTCCTGTCAACACTTTGATGTTGAAAGTCTGACTTCCATAACGATAAGAGAAAAAAATGTATTGTACTAAGCCACTAATTTTGTGGTAAAGTATTGCAGCAACAATAACAAACTAATGCACATGATTGCCAACTACAGAAATCAACTTCAATCTGGCAATTCTCTGTTATGATAGGTTTCTATATAGTCAACATTTGACTTGGATTGGAATGTATCTCAGACCCACCAGAATGCTGGGAATTCTAGGCAGCAAACAGGTTGACACCCCTGCTGAGAAATTAGTAGAAGTGAATCAACTTAAGATGTTTCTTCTGCACAGGGTTGTAGTTCCATAATGGCAACATTTCACCCTTCATATTTATTGATGTCTGTGTATTTATCCCAAATCAACCTAGGCATCAGAGAAATAAAGTCATATCTATTAATGATACATTTCTTATCATTCTATACAACATGTGGCCTGTAGCATGAAAAATGTGGTCAATAAATACATGTTTAATACACTGATACTTAGAGAGACTCCCCAACTTCTTTAATAATCTATAAAGTAAGTTATCTCAAAGAAGAAAACCCAGCCTGGCCGGTGTGGCTCAGTGGTGCAGCATCAACCTAGAACCAGGAGGTCACAGTTCAATTCCTGGCCAGGGCACTTGCCCAGGTTGTGGGCTAGATCTACAGTGTGGTGGGTGCAGGAGACAGCCAATCAATGATTCTCTCTCATCATTGATTTTTTTTTCTCTCCCCCTTTTCCTTCTTCTCCGAAATCAATTTAAAAAAAAAACAAACAAACAAAAAAAAAAAACAATTCGCAGAAGATAGGAGTGTTCTCCCATCCACATGATTATTGAAGAGAAAGCTGAATAGATATGAAACCAGATAAATACAAAGAACCCTGCAGAGTAGAAATGGCATGTTGGTAAGGCATACACAGAAAGCAATCCAAACTAAAGAGGTATAAATAAAATTGTCTTTATGGGACTATTTTTCTTTTTTTTTTTTTCTGGAAATAATCATTGCTTGAATATAACAAAGCCTGTTTATGCTTTTGTGAATTAAGTCTCCTGCATCAAGTATAAACTACTTTCGTGAATAGGAGATAAAATCATTAAAATCAAAGACTTCAGACATTTGTGATAGGCTTGGTAGGACAAAAGAAAAATCACCTCAAAATAACTGGAATGCATCTGGAATCAATCATTACCGGTGGAATGATTTAGAACAAGGTTGTATTTATCTCTTGCACTCTTCTCCAAGTGGCAAGTAAAACACTATAATTTCTACTCCCACTCCTCATCAGAAGCTTAATGGTATTCTGAAAACACAGGCTCCTGATCTGCATTCCACCTGCCACTCATCTGTGCCAGAGTGTTGGTTCTCCTGCTGCACCCATGTGTACACCTTCCTGTGCACCTGAGGGCCATATGCCTGGATATCCTAGGAGCTGGCCAAAGCCTCTTGCTGTCAAGCTCTGCCCATTTTATGAACACACTATTTGTTAAGCATGCATGGAGATTGTCCTCCTAGGTTCCTGTGTTCTTCACCTTGTTGACGAAACACCACACATCAGTATGATTTTCAATGTAACAAATGGATCTACTGTAAACTCCCATCCTTTCCCTTTTTTTAATTTTTTTTGTTTAAGGATTTATTTTTAGAACAGTTTTAGATTCACAACAGAATTAAGAAGTAGAGAAAATTTCCATATACCTCTGCCCCCACAACTATATACTATCCACCATTACCAATATCACTCAACAGATTGGTATATTTGTTTCAATTAGTGAACTTCACTGATACACCATAATCACCCAGAGTTCATAGTTTACCTTAAGATTAATTTTTTGGTACATTCCAAGGGTTTGGACAAATGCATAATGACATTTATCTATTACTAGAGGCCCAGTGCAAGAAATTTGTGCATGGATGTGGTCCCTAGGCCTGGCTGGTGATCAAAGTACAAGCATCTGGCATGGAAGGGCAGGTGCCAGCTGACCTCTGGGCCCTGGGCAACATCTGGGCCCCTGGGTCCCACACACCCGCCTCCACCTCAGTCATCGGGCCCCGACCTGGATCCCTCAGCTCCTGGGAGTAAAGTGGTGGCTCTGCCCCCAGCTGTCACCACTGGCCACCACATGCAGGGTGATTGGTGGGACAATCAGGCCCTGCTTGCACCTGCCTTGACCTGGCGCTGCCCGCTCACCTGCTCCACCATCCCGCCGTGGTCCCGCTCTCGATGGAGCCCATCGGGGTCAGCAGTGTGTCCACTGCCGCCTGCTGCCAGTGCCACGTTGCCAATGCTCTCCATGTACCGCGCCGCCCCCTGGTGGTCAGCCCACATCATAGTGAGCAGTCGAACTCTTGGTTGAACTCCTGGTCAATGGGACAATTTGCATTTTAGGCTTTTATTATATAGGAAGATAATATCATACATAGTATTTTCACTGACCTAAAAACCCTCTGTGTCCTGCCTATTCAACTCTCCCACCCCTCCACCCCCAACCCCTGACAGCCACTGATCTTTTCACTTTTTCCATAATGTTGTCTTTTCTAGAATGTCATATAGTTAGAATCATATACTATATACCCTTTCAAAGTGTCTCCTTTCACTTAGCAATATTCATTTAAACTTCCTCCATATCTTTTCATAGTGGGTAGCTCATTTCTCTTTAGTGTTGAATACAATTATATTGTCTAGATGTACCACAGTTTATTAATCCATTCACCTGTTAAAGGCATCTTGGTTGCTCCCAAATTCTGACAGTTATAAACAAATCTGTTATAAATGTCTCTTAATTTTTTTCAAGAGCAACAATTGTTTCACCATTCTAGATATTACCATTTCCATATGCATAGTGTGTTTCATAATTGCCTTCATTTAAAATTTTAAAAAATTCTTTATATATTTAAAAAACATTCTTGAGAGTTAAAAAGAGTAGCAAAAGTATATTTCTTCTGAAATAAATTATCTTAAATGTATTTGAAAGGTCATTAAAAATATAATGTAGTAGCAATTCTGATTAAAGTGCTAATAACCCCTCTGAATACTCAATGTTTTATTTATATTTTCATAAATGTGTGTTTTATCATATTTGAGTTACCAATTTCCCCATTCTACTGTAACTGGTTATTCAAAACTCAGCTTTAAGAGATTAAATGCAGCTAATTTTTAAAAAACTCATTCATAAACATTAGATATTTAGTTATAGCCTGTTATATTCCTTGGGTAACTTTCTCTAAGTTAACTTCATGAAAAAAATTAGAAGCCATAACTTTTTAAAATAACACTGTGTACCTAGACAGTCACTTACTTCTAACATAAGAAGAATGAATTGCACTTCAGCTGAATATGGCTTGATGGAAGTTGAGTCCATATTTCCCAGAAAGCAGGGAATATGGTATGCAATGTCACCGGTTCAGCAAGTATTACAATAAGGCTACAAAAATAAATAAATTGATCTCATAAAGTATTGAACAAAGATGTGACATGGTGAAGCACAAAGATCATGCAGTGATTACAATGATTTTGAATTAAGAAAGTAAAGTGGTATATTTTGGTAGAAGAAACCTGAATAAATATATATATATATTTTTAATGAACCAGTTGCAGATAATATAACTAACTCAGGCCAGGTCAACACAAAGCACATTTTCCATTTTCATGAGGAACAGATGGTGTGGATGGACTTGAAAATTGGTTTCATAGAGGGAAAACTTGTTTAGTTTGGCAAGTTCATTTCAGGAAAGGTACTTCAGAGCTAGATTTGTGTAGCCATTTTGAGAATGTTCCCCCATAGATGCAGTTGATTAAGGGGTAATCATGACTACCTATGTAATCTGTAGAAGAACATCTAGCTGCCTCCCATTGAGATGCTCTCTCTGGCCAGCTGGATTTATGGAACAAGTTTCCGAGAATTTCATTCTTTTATTTAATTGGAAACTTTAAATACAAGAACAAATTATATGATAAATTAAGTTATAGCTACTTGGAATTGCTTAATGCCTGTAACTTATTTCTAAAAAGAATAATTATTAAAAAAAATAAAAGTAGAGGTCATTGTCATGTATTTTGAGCAAATACTTTTTGAGATAAATTAAGAAGTATTTGTTTAAGAATAACCAACAAAATGTTATCTCAAAGGTTGTATTTTTGACTTGAAAAGAAAATTATTTTATTTCATGTAGAAATGAGACTGAAGGACCAGAAGGCACAAGTTGAGTTTTCATTTTTCATTCCAGTTAAAGGTCTAATTTAGAAAAAGTAAGGGAAGTAAGGGAGATGAACAGCTGGCTACATATACTATGCCAAGTACCAGTTTTTACAAACTGGGCCTACAACAGGAAGTTCCATGGCAAAAAGATAAGCTCAATTTCTTTGGCATGGCAATCTTCATTCTAATCAAGAGACCTTTACCATGAATATGAGGTGGAGAAAGAACATACCCCAAAAGAATTACAAAACTGGGTAAAATGAAACCAACAGATGTAGCACCAAAAGATGATTAGTAAAAATAAAATAAAATAATCTCTGGTAAATTCACGAGAAAAATAGTTTGTGCAACAAAATGTGCCTTTAGATATAAATAATGGTTACCATGAAATTTTAACAAAGGACATAAATGCCACATGATAATTATCAAAATTGTGTAGTGTGAAAATTAGAACTTCATAGACTACTAAAAAGCAAATCTAATTATAATAAAGAAGAATATATATATATTATATGTATGTATCAAGACAGCATCTACTTATGTGGAAAATAATTCATGAAATTAAGGATAGACATACGTATGATGGAAAGAATTTGGGGGAAATGAAACAAACTGGTAAGAGTTCCACCAACTAGACCAGCCGTGGGCAAACTACGGCCCACGGGCTGGATCCGGCCCGTTCGGCTGTTCTATCTGTCCCGCAGAGCTGAAAGAGCGGAGGGTTCTCTTGCTCTCCCCTCTGCTCCTTTACTTTGAATTTATATTAGTGCACACAAACACTCCATCCATGCTTTTGTTCCGGCCCTCCGGTCCAGTTTAAGAACCCATTGTGGCCCTCAAGTCAAAAAGTTTGCCCACCCCTGAACTAGACAGTGGTGTGGAAGAAGCTATGGCTTAATAATTTCTTGGTTTGAATTCCTATGTAATGGAAGTACTGAGAAGAATGCTGTTCTAAACTAAAACCATATGAAAAAGTAAGAAATACTTACTGATTTATACATACATAAAACTTGGGAAGAATAAGAAAATATAATCCTGGAGTTTAATAAAGGAAGAAAATATTTTATATAGTCATTATAGCCATAAAATTCATAGATAGTATTTCAAAAAATGGAGAAATTAAATTATACCACATTTTAATTGGAAAATAGTCAATTTATTTAAAATATTTGACAACAATATTATCAGGTTAAACTTTTCAAAATTTATTTTTGTATGTCAATATTAGTCAAATATTAACAATTTCAAGTGCTTCAACAAAATATGGTATACAAATTAAACCTATCTAATAAAAGAGTGATATGCAAATTGACCATCACTCCAACACACAAGATGGCTGCCCCCATGTGGTCAAAGATGGCTGCCCCCATGTGGACACAAGATGGCCACCACAAGATGGCCAGCAGGGGAGGGCAGCTGGAAGGGACCAGGCCTGCAAGGGAGGGCAGTTGGGGGCAATCAAGCCTGCAGGGAAGGGCTGTTGAGGGGGACCCAGGCCTGCAGGGGAGGTCAGTTAGGGGTGACCAGGCCTGCAGGGTAGGGCAGTTAGGGGTGAACAGGCCTGCAAGGGAGGGCAGTTAGGGGCAAACAGGCTGGCAGGGGAGCAGTTAGGCATCAATCAGGCTGGCAGGAGAGTAGTTAGAGGGTGATCAGGCTGGCAGGCAGAAGTGGTTAGGGGCAATCAGGAAGGCAGGCAGGCGAGAGTTGGGAGCCAGCAATCCTGGATTGTGAGAGGGATGTCCCAGATTGGAGAGGGTGCAGGCTGGGCTGAGGGACACACCCCCTTGTGCACCAATTTCATGGACCAGGCCTCTAGTATGAGGTAAACAGATCTAAATATGAAATGGCGTAAAAATAAGTAAAAGTGCTCAAAAGGGAGTTCTCAAAACAGAGTTGGACTTTTCTGTTTCTGGTCTCCAGGTGGCTTGCCCTGCCAGTGGTGACATTGGTCCCAGGAATACATCTGCTTCTGTACTGTAGTTCTGCCCTGCCCGACTGCTTTACTGTGAGATGCATCCTGTGCTATAAAGGGGGAAAACCCATGAAAGATCATTACTGCTTCACATAAACTTTGGCCAGAAGTGGCGCCTGCCTCTTCTCACATTTCTTTATAGAGTACTAAGAGCTTCTTTGTATGTTCAAGAATATTAGAAACTAGAGGCCGGGTACACAAAATTTGTGCACAGGGGTGTGTGTCCCTCAGCCCAGCCTGCACCCTCTCCAATCTGGGACCCCTCGAGGGATGTTCGACTGCCCCTTAGGCCCGATCACGGTAGGATCAGGCCTAAACGGGCAGTCGGACATCCCTCTCACAATCCAGGACTGCTGGCTCCCAACTGCACGCCTGCCTACCTTCCTGATTGCCCCTAACTGCTTCTGCCTGCCAGCCTGATCACCCCCTAACTGCTCCCCTGCCAGCCTGTTTGCCCCTAACTACCCTCCCCTGCAGGCCAGGTCACCCCTAACTGCCCTCCCCTGCAGGCCTGGTTACCCCTAACTGTCCTCCCCTGCAGGCCTGGTCCTTCCCAACTGCCCTCCCCTGCTGGCCTGATCGCCCACAACTGCCCTCCCTTGCAGGCCTGGTCCCTCCCAATTGCCCTCCCCTGCTGGCCATCTTGTGGTGGCTACCTTGTGTCCACATGGGGGCAGCCATCTTGTGTGTTGGAGTGACGGTCAATTTGCATATTATTATTTTATTAGATAGGATTAGATAGGATAGAGGCCTGGTGCACAGGTGGGGGCCAGCTGGTTTGCCCTGAAGGGTGTCCCATATCAAAGTGGGGGTACCCTTGGGGCATGGGGCGGCCTGGGCGAGGGGCCTTTGTTGGTTTGCAGGCTGGCCACGCCCCCCGGCATCTAAGCAGAGGCCCTGGTATCTGGGATTAATTTATCTTCTATAATTGAAACTTTGTAGCCTTGAGCGGAGCCAAGCCTCCTGCTTGCTCAGTGGCCACAGCCATTTTTGTTGGGATTTATTTATCTTCTATAATTGAAACTTTGTAGCCTTAAGCAGATGCCAATGCAGGCCAGGGCTGGCGGAAAGCTTGGCTTCCTCCATTGCCCGGGAAACCCAAGCCTCCTGCTCTCTCCATGGCCGCAGCCATCTTGGTTGGATTAATTTGCATACTTGCTCCTGATTGATTGGTGGGCATGGCTTGTGGGTGTAGTGGAGGTGCGGTCAATTTGCATATTACTCTTCTATTAGATAGGATATTTTGACAATAACTAGTGCTCTTTGAGACACAGTCATATACACATGCACATACTATGTTGGTAAAATTATTCTTGGAATGAGTACAACAGCTCAGCTAATGAGACCCAAGAATCAGACAGCCAGAGTCAGAATTCTGACACTTCCTACTTATACCAGAGAGAGTGGTACTCATTTAACATTTCAGCTATTTCTCCATATTTCACAGACTTCATCAAGTTACAAATTGTCTTGTTCTGGCCCATGAATTTAGGCAAAGAGTCATCCTGGAAATCTCCAGCATGCTTCTCTAATGCTGTGGCGTCTGAAGAAGCTATGTGTTTCAAAAGCTGCAGCCACAAGATGGTGGAGCTTCTGTCAGCCTGAGCCCCTGCATGTCCACGTGGAATCGAGCCACATCACACACTCAGACCATGAGAGATAAATAACATTTCTGAGAATTTGGTTACTTATCATCAAGGGGTAATCTGTTATCACAGTAATTATGTAGTTATCTATAAACTGTAATAATAATATCAAATAGTGGGACCACTGTGAGCATAAAATTATTTATTGCATATGAAGCACAGAGAGCACTGCCTGCTTGGACCTGGGGAGGCATTTATTAATTGTTCGTTATTAATATGGTATTAGAAGTTAAAAATATATAAGCAGGGGTATCCTTAAATCATATATTTCATTATGATACGTTTTAAAAAGTTATCACAATTTTAAAGCACTTTATTAAAGTATGATTGACATACAAAAAGCTGTACATATGTAATGTATGCAACTTGCTGAGTTCAGAGATAAGTATACATCTATCAAACCTATCACCACATTCTGTCATAGTCATCCCCTCCAAAAGTTTCTTCCTACCTTTTAAAATTATTGTTGTTATTTTCTTATAATAAAACCTAATATGAGATCTACCTTCCTGAAAAGTTTTAAGTAAATAATACAGTATCATTAACTGTATGCTCTATGCCATATCATAGATCTCTAAGACTTATTCTACTTGCTGAAACTGTGCTGTTTGACTAATACCTTACCATTTTCCCCTCGCCCCACATCCTGGCAACGATCATTCTACTAACTACTTCAATAAATGTGACTTTAGATTCTTCAGATAAGTGGTATTGTGTAGTATTTTTGCTTCTATGAATGGCTTATTTCACTTAGCATAATCTTCTCCTGATTTATCTGTGTTGTTTCCAATGGCAGGATTTCCTGCTTTCTTAAGGCTGAATAATATTCTGTCGGATGTATACAACACAACCTCTGTAAATGTATGCCAGAGACTATAGGTCGGCTCGTGTTGTGAGTAGGCCTGGTTCTCAGTTCTGCGGGAGAGTGGGTTGTTGCCAGGGGCCACAAGGAGGGTGAGTGGGCCTGATGCCAGGGTCTACAGGTGGGTGTGCCTGGTGCCAGGTCCATCAGCAGGGAGGTCTGCTGCTGAAAGACACAGGGAGGTTTACCACAATTTTAAAAGCTTAAAATGATTCAAATTTTTATCATAAGCTTATGAGAAAATTATTTCCATTTATTAACAAAGCCACAGATATACAAAGTGTGTAGGTAAATTGAAAAATCATAGCCCGGCCGGTGTGGCTCAGTGGTTGAGTGTTGACCTATAAACCATGAGGTCAGGGTTCCATTCCTGGTCAGGGCACATGCCTGGGTTGTGGGCTCAATCCCCAGTAGGGGACGGGCAGGAGGCAGCCGATCAATGATTCCCTCCCATCATTGATGTTTCTATCTCTCTCTCCCTCTCCTTTCCTCTCTGAAATCAATAAAAATACTTTTTAAAAAGAAAAGAAAAATCATGAACTTAGTAACTGTAGAAGCAGGAGTTAACCTTAAACCATATCATACTGCCACTTTAGTTATCTGTCCAAGTTTTAGAAAATCTTGAAAGTTAAACCTTTCTGCTTTATATATGCTATACAAAACAATGATTTCTTGCCCTAACTGGTTTGGCTCAGTGGATAGAGTGTCAGCCTGCAGACTGAAAGGTCCCAGGTTTGATTCTGGTTAAGGGCATGTACCTTGGTTGCAGGCACATCCCCAGTAGGAGGTGTGCAGAAGGCAGCTGATCCATGTTTCTAACTCTCTTTTCCTCTCCCTTTCTCTCTGTAAAAAATAAATGAAATATATTTTAAAAACAACAACAATGATTTCTTTTATTACAACAATATTATGCAAATTTATAAGACTTTTTGATTAGTCAATGCAAAGAAATCTTCATAATTACATTTATTTCTTAACATAAACTATACAAAAATAAAACAGACCACTGTATGAAAAAGCAAGGCAGAAACCGATGTGTGAAATAAAGTTAAGAAGATGTAAAGGGAACAGAACCACAGTTGAAGACACCATAGTAAAAGCTCCTAAGGCATACCAGATATTATAACTTGTTTTGTTTTAGAATTGTTTATTTGTTTTAATCTATAGTCAAAGAAAACAAAACAAAACAAAAAGATGAGAGAAAATTGTTACCTATGTTGGGAACAATGCCACAATGATAAAAAATAAAAGTTAGAAAAGAGACACTTCTGTTTTGCTTTCTTCTGAACTTCAGAGGAGAATTAGTTGCAAGTTTTCAACTTGAGAATAAAAATATAATAAAATATCTAATGACCATAAGTGGCATTTTAAGTCCCTACATAATTTCTGAAGATTTTAACATAAATCTTAGTGATTATTTAAATGTATATTTTTACTGAGTAGTTTAAGAAGGTAAGAGAAAAGCCAATTGCTTTCTTGTTCAAACTGGGGAGTGGGGTGGGAAGAGAAATTCTAAAAAATACAAAGAATTGAACTTGATTCTGACATGTTTTCAAAATTCTGAAGGAGACAAATTCCATGACCACTTAAATAAGGAGACACTGAACACAGTGAGAAACAACATCCTTTGCTAAGGATTATATCTGGAGAATGGCAAAAAACATAACGTAACGTATCTCAGCACAGGATATGGCTGTGTATCTTATATTAGTTTTGTAGAGTGGCTTTTTTCATGGTCCATATTTTTACAATAGTTTGAACCAGTCACTTATAGACTGAGTTGCAAATGAGAAAGACTTGATCTACAGGCAGAAGACATGGATTTGAAAGTTTCTCTAGTCTCTCTGCTTTTATATATCTACTAGAGGCCCAGTGCATGAAATTCATGCACAGGGTCCCTCAGCCTGGCCTGCACCTTCTCCAATCCAGCACCCCTCAGGGGATGTCTGACTGCCAGTTTAGGCTCAATCCCGCAGTCAGACATCCCTCTCACAATCCGGGACCACTGGCTCCTAACTGCTTGCCTGCCTGCCTGCCTGCCTGATCACCCCTAACCACTCTGCCTGCCTACCTCATGCCCCTAAGTGCTCCCCTGCTTGCCTGGTCACCCCTAACAGCCCTCCCCCACCAGCCTGGTTGCCCCTAACAGCCCTCCCCTGCCAGCCTGTTCGCCCCTAACTGCCCTCCCCTGCCAACCTGGTCACCCCTAACTGCCTCTGCCTCATCCCCCGCCACTGTGGCTTTGTACGGAAGGACATCTGGATGGATGTCCAGAAGATGTCCAGTCTAATTAGCATATTACCCTTTTATTAGTATAGATTTCATAAATAAAGGTGTAATGAAAGAAAAAGATAACTCAATACCTTATCTATAAAACACAAGCAAGTGACTTCTTTCATAAAATTGAACTTTTATAGGGTTACAAGAGAAAAAAAGTATGGAATTGCTTGTAAACTGCAGTACACTCGAAAAAAAATAGTTCTTCATGATTTACCAATAATTTCATTCTTATAATACCTTCCACGTACCTACAATATCATACTAGAGAGAGATATTGAAAGCTGCCATGTTTTCTTTTCTCTATTCTCTTTTTATTACATATTTCTAACACCTGGTGTGTGATAGCTAAAGGTCTGTAGCTGTTCTTGAACTGGCTGTTCCCACGTTGAAAGTATTTAGACCTGACTTAACCCCATCAGTCACGAATAGCTGCAGTCACCTTCCACACAGTACAAACACCTTAGAATACGTTTTCAGATCATTTCCTTCCATTCTGCCTGTAACTATTGTCTAGCATTTTAGAACCATTCTCTTTTATTTTGCCTCCCCCTGAGTGATTCATCATGATTATTGTTTCGTATTACAATAATTTTTATTTCCCAACAGGTTTACTTCCTTGCTTTTTACCTCCATTTCTTTTCAGAATGAATAACTTCCCCTAGGGTTTAATTTTATTCTTCCTAAGATTCAAGGTTAGAAATGTGTTTTCTGTAGAGTTGTGAATCAGAAACATCCTCATTTGTTAAAATCTACACTTTCATAATTTTTTCCATTAGTGGTAATTTGGCAGATCCTTGCATTCTACTTTGACAGCATTTCTCTCAGCAGTTTGAAGAAATTATTTACCTCTCTGTTGGCTTCTGTTATTGCTGTAGAATATTTGTGCAAGTTTCATTCTCTCATGTTTCTCACTTTAATCGCTTTGTTTTTCTCCAAAACTTCTCTTTGTCTGTGTTCAGCATTCTCTAATATTTCTTCCACTAAAACTATAATGAGTTATATATTGGATCCTCTCATGATATCGTTCATATCCATTAATGTTTCCCAGCTTCTATTTCTTTATCTATTTGTTCTTCACTTTTAATACTTTACTTAATGCCAAAAAACAGGTTACAAATTTTCTTTCCAGTTTCTATATGCCCTTTTTGCCTCATCCCTTGTGGTTTTTAATCTAATAAATATTTGCCTTTAAATTTCTATTTATTAAACATCTTCATTTTAATATAATATCTTACAATTCACCATATTCTTCAAATAGAGTTGTTTCATAGTCATTTCCTACCCTCTGACCTTTCTGACAGTCTAATCCTGCTGTTTGTTATTTCTACTAACATACATTTTTTTCTTATATTTTTGTTACTTTGAAATGTAAGTTCCTGTTCAGTGGAACATTATTAGGACAGCATGAACTTTTACAAATATTTTTTATTTTTCTCAGAGTCATTTTTTAAATTTTATTTAATCAGATAAGCCAATTTTATTAACAGTCTATGACTGTTTAATGGTTATTTATCCATCTGGGTTTAGAAGACCATGCAGATCATGTTAATTCAAACCCAAGTCGAAATCAAAGAAGACCTGTGATTATCACTTGTCGGGTAAGAACATTTTGTTTCTTCTCCTGGATGTGAAAAGGAGAAACTCCATCCTGCTTATCATCTTTTGCCTCTTCATAATTTTTTATTAATGCATAACGGTTTCTATTGCACAATTTCATAAAGTAGCAATCCCTTCAAGTGGCCTGTTTTTGTTGCGTGTTTGTTTTTAGGGCCCAGACTACTTGGCTATTGGGATTACTGAAGGCTCTTCCACCAACAAAGTAGCAAACAAATTGTTAGCATTTGCTTTCTATTCTGTTTTCAACACTCTCCATATTCGGTCCCTGGATATTTTCATTTTGATTTTTTTTATTAAAAGCTCATCTCTGCAAATAAAAGTGTATTTGTTAAGTGTTATCCAGCACATTTTAGTTTTTATGGAGGAATAGTTTCAGACTATATAACATGAACATTTTCTGGGGGAGAAAAGAATAGATAGAGATGTCTCTCAGTGATTAATAGTACTTTTTGTCTCAGTTATTTTTTTTCAGTATTTTTTGTTATAAATAAAGAAAGTTTACTTAGAATATTTGTGGAACAGTTAAAAGAGATAGCTAATGTGCTAAAAAATGATGAAATGATAATATGGAGACAAGATTAAATGTAACATCAATGAAAATCTCACATGAAATTTATTTATTTATTTATTTATTTATTTATTTATTTATTTATTTACTTACTTACTTACTAGTGGCCCAGGGCATGAAATTTGTGCATGGGTGGGAGGGGTGTCCCTCAGCCCAGCCTGCACCCTCTCCAATCTAGGACCCCTCTCAGGATGTCCCACTGCCGGTTTAAACCTGCAGTCAGACATTCCTCTCACACTCTGGGACCTCTGGCTCATAACCACTCACCTGTCTGCCTACCTGATCACCCCTAACCACTCTGCCTGCCGGCCTGTTCACCCCCAACTGCCCCCCACCAGTCTGCTCACCCCAAACTGCCCCCCACTGCCGTCCTGCTCACCTCCAACTGCCCCCCTGCCAGCCTGATTGCTCCCAACTGTGCACCACTGCTGGCCTGCTCGCCCCTAACCACCTCTGCCTTGGCCTTGCCATTATGGCTTTGTCTGGAAGGACGTCCAGAAGGTCTCCTGGTCTAATTATCATATTACCCTTTTATTAGTATAGATTTATTTATTTTAATATTTTGATTGATTTCAGAGAGGAAGGGAGAGGGAGAGAGAGAGATAGAAACATCAATGATGAGAGAGAATCATTGATCAGCTGCCTCTGGCACACCCCACACTGGGGATTGAGCCCACAATCCAGGTATGTGCTCTGACTGGGAATTGAACTGTGACCTCGTGGTTCATAGGTCGACACTCAACCACTGAGCCACACTGGCCAGTAATCACATGAAATTTAAAGCACCTTAAAGCTTTTGTTATAAGCACCTTAAAAATTATGGTCTATGTAGGATAAGGAAACTTATCCCCTAAGGAAGGATTCAAAGGCTTTCAAACATTTAAGGAATGATGAAAGAAAAGTTACACATTTTTTTAAGCTTCTCTGGAAGGTGACTTAAGATAAAAAACTTGGGAATTCCAAGGGAGAAATGCTGGATCAATGTAAGGAAGACCATTTTGGCAATTATAGATTTTCTCAGAGAATTGCCCTCTGTCCAAACATTTAGAATTACTGCAGAAGAGAATACATGGATATCTACACAAGACGTTACAGATGGTGTTCCTACTCTCAGGGGTAAATTATTCTGGTGGTGTGTTTCCCTGAAAATCTATTAATCTATGGTTCTAGTATTATGTATTTGCTTTTTGTCTTTAGGAAAATTTAAAAACATATCATTCACTATCTGGTTATGAAACATACATATAGTCATTGTTTGGAGTAAAATATTTCTGCTATACAATTTTCAATCAGCAACTTTTATTAGCTGATTCTAACACTTGAAATTATTTATTAGATACTGTAGGTTATAATGTGATATTACTTCTTAGACTTTTCCATTCAGCTTTCCTCAAGAAAAAAAAAATAATAGCTCAAAAATGTTCTACAAAAACTCTTAAGAAAAAGAAAACTTTATAAATTGTTATCCTCCAAATAAATATCAACCATAAAGTTGATATTATATTTGACATAATCCTATCTAATAAAAGAGTAATATGCAAATTAACCATCACTCCTCTACACCCAAAAGCCATGCCCACAAACCATGCCTACAAGCCAAACAGGAGCGAATATGCAAATAAACCCAACCAAGATGGCTACGGCCACAGAGAGCAGGAGGGAGGCTTGGGTTTCCCCGGCAATGGAGGAAGCCAAGCTTTCCACCTGCCCTTGCCAGCCTAGGCCTCCACTCAAGGCTACAAAGTTTCAATGGCCCCTCGCCCAGGCCGCCCCACACCCCAAGGGAACCCCACCCTGATCCGGGACACCCTTCAGGGCAAACCAGCTGGCCCTCACCCGTGCACCAGGCCTCTATCCTACCTAATAAAAGAGTAATATGCAGATTGACCATCACTCCAACACACAAGATGGCTGCCCCCATGTGGTCAAAGATCCTGCCCCCATGTGGACACAAGATGGCCACCACAAGATGGCCAGCAGGGGAGGGTAGTTGGGAGGGACCAGGCCTACAAGGGAGGCGAGTTGGGGGCGATCAAGCCTGCAGGGGAGGGCAGTTAGGGGTGACCAAGCTGGCAGAGGAGGGAAGTTGGGGGCAACCAGGCCTGCAGGGGAGAGCAGTTGGGGGGTACCAGGCCTGCAGGGGAGGGCAGTTAGGGGCAAACAGGCTGGCAGTGGAGCAGTTAGGCATCAATCAGGCTGGCAAGGGAGTGGTTAGGGAGTGATCAGGCTGGCAGGCAGAAGCGGTTAGAGGCAATCAAGAAGGCAGGCAGGTGAGCAGTTGGGAGCCAGCAGTCCTGGATTGTGAGAGGGATGTCCTACTACCCGTTTAGGCCCGATCCTACCAGGAAGGGCAGTCGGACATCCCTTGAAGGGTCCCAGATTGGAGAGGGTGCAGGCTGGGCTGAGGGCCCCCCCTCTCCCCCGTGCACGAATTTTGTGCACCGGGCCTCTAGTAATAAATAAAAACATAATAAAATTTCATGTTCCATTTCGGAAAAATGATCTTTATCTTTTAAGTGTAACTTCAATTGTGACTGTATGTAAAGACTGATAGATTATGTTAGGTAGTTAATTCACACATATTTCCAATTTTTAGCTAAATTTAAAATTGGAATATTCACTCATTCTAAACACATTTATTGAGCATCTCATTTTGTGTTTGTGTGTGTGTGTATAAAGAGATTGTCAGTGCTATGGATAAAATAGAAGAAAATATAATTGACCATATTTTACTGAGGATGATGATCTCCTGGGCTGGATATACATTAATTAAAAACCATCTAATAAATCTAAAAATAAACCTCAGGCATTTTCAAGAGAAGAGATTTTTTAGTGAGATAACTATTTATCAGAGGGAGGTCAGAAAAATCATCTCTAAGTAAATGATAATTGATCTGAGACCTGTAGGCATTAATTAGATAAGAAAGAGAAGAAAGGTGAGGTAGAGTTCTGGAAACAATTCATGAAAAGGAAACATCTTGGGCATATTACCTCATGGAGCTTGCTGAGATATAGGAACTGAATGAAGATCCTATGGTTAGATTACAAACAAACAAACAGCAATTACATGGCACAGGATGAGATTTACATAATTATACTGATACTAGAGGCCTGGTGCCACGGGAGCGGGCCTAAGCCGGCAGTCAGACATCCCCTGAGGGGTCCTTAGCGCTGCCGTGGAGGCGAGAGAGGCTCCCGCCTCTGCCGCTGCGCTCGCCAGCCATGACCCCAGCTCAGGGCTTCTCGCTGAGCAGTGCTCCCCCCGTGGGAGCGCACTGACCACCGGGGGCAGCTCCTGCATTGAGCATCTGCCCCCTGGTTGTCAGGGCATGTAATAGTGACCTGTCATTCCACCGTTCAGTCTATTTGCATGTTAGCCTTTTATTATATAGGATTCTTCAGTATGTGCTATATTTCAAGTATTATTTAGTTGTATTGGTTGCTTAGTTGTTTTACTCAGTTAAAATTTTTTGAAATATTTATGAAAGTGAATAAATGAGAACTTAAAGATGGTTTATTATTTATACACTGCAAAATTATTTGCTTGATATTATCAGTAAGAAGTGTATCCTACCTACAACACTAGAATAGCAGTTGTAGTTTTTCATGTCTGCACGTCAAACAGCAATATAATAAAAATAAAAGAGGAGATGTGTTTTTGTTAAGAAACAAGAAAATTTGAGTTCTATTCTACTTAAATAATCTTAGGAAAATCTTTTTTTCTTCTTGTTTTCTTTTTATTTTCCTCATCTAGAAATGTTATTTGGATTAAATGATCCAAAAGATGCCTATCAATTCAAGTTGTCTGACTGCAGATTTTTAAAATATATAATACTAGAGGTCTGGTGCATGGAATTCATGCACAGGTCGGGTCTCTAGGCTTTGCCGAAGATCAGGGCCAGTCTGGGCCTTCTGGCTGCCACCCAGGGCCTTCCTTCATTTTGCACCACCCCCAGCGGTCAGCACATGTCATAGCGAGCGAGCGGACTCCCGGTCAAACTCCTGAGGGGACAATTTGCATATTAGGTTTTTATATAGAGAGATGATTCACTTGTAGAAAACAAAATTAACACCTTGGAGCAAAAGGAAATTTCAAAAGACAAAATACAACCTGGGGAGTCTATGTACAATGCAATTGCAATCAGAAGTTACTTAATTTTTCAAATGGAGCTATAGCCTGGCTGGCATTGCTCAGTAGTTGAGCTTCAACCTATGAACCAAGAGGTCATAGTTTGATTCCCAGTTAGGGCACATGCCCAGGTTGCAGTCTCAATCCCCAGTTTGGGGCATGCAGGAGACAGCCCATCAATGATTCTCTCTCATCATTGATGTTTCTTTCTCTTTCTCCCTCTCTCTTCCTCTCTGAAGTAAATAAAAATATTTTTAAATGGAGCTACAAAGAATAACTATGTATCAGTGAACATCAATCCATGTTTAAACCAATTGTTGTTGTTTTTTCTACAATTATCTAACACATAATTGTCAAAAGTGTTGGGTCTCCAAAAGGTTAGAATTAAGGTATTTGTATCATTTGCTCTATAGAAGATAAGCACAGTCAAACATTTTTATTTTTCATATGTATTTTTCTCAAAGCATATGCAAATAGAATTAATGTTTCAAATAACATAATCAGTTTCACTTTACTGAAACACATTCTCTTATCACAAGTATAGAGAAAGCTGCAGAGATTGCAGATAAAGATACAGTAGTTGTCAACATTTTAAAGATTTTTTAATTTCATGGAACTCTATTGAACTTCTAAGATGCAAACACTGTTTTTTATTCGTCTCCTTTTTCTTACTCTTAATAAAAATAAAATATGGGAAAGGAAATTCAATTGCCAATTTAAACAATATCTTACTTAGAATACCTGGTGACTTTCCTTCATAGGTAATTGCAGAGTTTGAAATCTCTGCTTGCAAGCCAAAGAACTGTCTGCTTCATTTTCACACCACTGAGAATTTGTTAATCTTCAATTGGAAAGGAAATACTGAGCACACCTTTGAAGCTTGATGACTTCTTTTTTAAAAATTATTTAATCATTAGAAAGAAGTACCTTATATGTCACCAGTCATAGCACTATTTCCATTTTTAAATATACTAGAAGAGAAACACATGAGTAAAACGGGATTTCTATATGACATTCAATAATATTTATGCACCTCAAGAAGTTTATATTGAATCTAAGGGTTTAGTTATATAATCGGAAAGTGTTTTGAGAATCTTAGAGAATATACAACCAATTTTTAAAATTTCTTTTCCTTTCTCAGTAATTTTTTTTATTAAGGGGAAAAAAGGTCAAGTCAGAGTTAATACAATGAAAAGCATGCTCATCCATTCATCCAGTGAAAACATTAATTGAATATATCTCTCATCATCTACTTAATATTAAATGAAAATAGAAATGCTATGGCCAATAGACATATGAAAAAATGCTCAATGTCACTAATCATCAGGGAAGATACAAATTAAAACTACAATGTGGTATCACCTCACACATGCCAGGATGGCAATCATCAATAAATCAACAAAGGACAAGTGCTGGTGAGGGACCTTGGTACACTGCTGGTGAGAATGCAGATTGGTGCAGCCACTGTGGAAAACAGTATGGAATTTACTCAAAAATTAAAAATGGAACTGCAGTTTTACCCAGCAGTTCTAACAATATATTCTAAGAATCCTGAGACACCAATCAGAAAAAAATATATGCACCCCTATGTTTATAGCAGCATTATTTACAATAGCTAAGATCTGGAAACAGCCCAAGTGCCCATCAGCAGACGGGTGAATAAAAAGCTGTGGGGCATTTACACCATGGAATCCATGCAGCTGTAAAGAAGAAGGATCTCTTACCTTTTGTGACAGCATGGATGGACCTACAGGATATTATGCTGAGTGAAATAAGCCAGTCAGAGAAAAACAAATGTCACATGATCTCACTTACATGTAGTATCTAATGAATATAATAAACTGACTAACAAAATAGATCTAGAGGTGTGGATACATGGAACAGACTGACAGATCTCAGAGGAGAGGTTGCTGGGGAACATATATACATACTAGGGGCCCAGTGCACCTTGAAAAGAACTGTGGGCCACAAGGCTGCAGTGGGCACCAGGGCAGGTCTTGGCCCATCCTCCACACCCCAACCCGGCCCCTCCCACAGTGACCCGCAGTTCGCTGTCTGCCAGCAGCCCTGCTCCCACCACTGTCGCTCCCATACGCTGATGGCGCCGGTCCCTCTTGCACCAGCTAACAGCGTGGAGCAATTGGGGCCAGCACCAGCAGTGGGTGCGAGTGGGGCTGGTGCTGTCAGCGTGTGCAAGTGGCAGCTGCTGCCCTGATCACCCCTCAGGAGCAGGGGGAGGTGGAGAAGCCCCCAGGGGCAATCAGGGCCAGCAGCCACTTGCACCCACTGACAGTGCCAAGCAATCGAGGCTGGCTCTATGTACCAGCTGCGGGTGCAAGCGGGGCTGGCAGCAGGTGCGAGTGCCCGGCAGGACCGTGGTGCATGGGAGCAAAGAATTTTCAGTAACCACCAGAGGCTCGCCCCAATGACAGTTACCAGCACCCACCGTGCCTTGGTCTGGTGCCCCCACTCACCTTCCCCACCATCCCGCTGCGGCCGATACCCGCCATGTTCCACGTGCACCCCCTGGTGGTCAGCACACATCATAGCGACTCGTTGTTTGGTTGTTCAGATGTTCCACCAGTCGGTCTATTTGCCTTTTATGGTTTTTTATATCTATAGGTATGCGTAGCTCATGGACACAGGCAATAGTGTAATAAAGGCCTGGGGTGGGACAGGAGCTAGGTGGAGGGGTACAAAGTGGGGATGGAAATGGGAGACATCTGTTCTACTGTCAACAATAAAAAATATTTTTTAAAATGGTAAAAAATGACAAAAAAGGAAGTAGACTTGATAATTAAAATATTTATGTGAAATAAATATACATTTTTTAATATTAAATGTATCAATATGTACACACTGAAGAAACAACTACACCTGGATCAATTCCATCTGTAAGAAATTCAGAAACTAGTTGAAAGACTCGTGCATACCAGGTTAACTGAGACAATATCCATATCAAAACAGGTAGGAAACATTTATATATTTCTAGCTCCCCAACGTTCTGGCTGCTACCCAAAAAACTGGCTTCTACCATCCCCGTCTCTGAGAGTTGATGCGGTTCAGCATTTACTAGGCTCCTGGGGGTAACAGAGAGCAAGGCAACAGTTTGGAAGATCATGTGGTCTGAGCAGGACTGCAGGCATTTGCCACAACTCCTCTCCCCAGATCAGTACAGAGTGAGCAGGTGATAAACTCCACTTCCCAGCTTCTCCCTGAAGAGAAAAGTAATTGGACCATATATTTAGCAACTGGAAATTTCGGGCTGCTATTGAGGGACGGGCTGGTAGCTCACCTCACAGACTGATGGGACTTGGCATACTCCAGTCTGCTGGGGTGGCCACTCACAGCAAAGACAGTGGTTTGAATGAACAAAAAGGTCTGTGATGCACCCGGAATCTCCAGTTAGTCTGATTGATGAGGGTCGCCTCCTTTTCTAGGGTGGTCTGTGGAGACTGGGAGAAATGGCTCTTTTATCTCATGCACAGAACCAACAAAACGGAAATAGAAAAAAAATTCTAAAACGTATATGCAACCACAAAAGACATCACTCAAATTGGCAAGCATTCTCAAGAAATAAGAATAAATCTGGAAGAATAACACGTCATGATTTCAAGATACATTATAAAGATTCAGGAATAAAAACAGTGTGCTACTGACATAAAAACTCATAGACCACCTGAACAGGATTGAGAGGCTAGCAAGTGCTGGCAAGGATGCAGAGAAAAGGAAACCCTCCTAACACTGTTGATAGGAATGTAAATTGATGGTCATTATGGGAAACAATAGAGAGGTTGCTAAGAAATTAAAAATAGAATTATCAGAAGATCCAGGGTTCCCACTTGTGGATATATATCTAAAGGAAAAGAAATCGATATATTGAACAGATGTCTGCCCTCCCATGGTTCTGGAGATCTAATGTACAGTATGGTGACTGCTCTTATTACTGTATTGCACACCTGAAATTTACTAAGAAGATAGATCTTAAAAGTTTTCTCACCTCACAAAAAAGTAAAATGTGGTAACTATATGAGGTGATGGATATGTTAATCCACTTAATTGTAGTGCTCGTTCCATATCTATACATATATCAAAATATCAAGCTGTATATCTTAAGCTGTATATCCCTCAGCCCAGCCTGCACCCTCTTCAATCTGGGACCCCTCAAGGGATGTCCGACTGCCCGTTTAGGCCCGGGCCTAAACGGGCAGTCGGACATCCCTCTCACAATCCAGGACTGCTGGCTCCCAACTGCTCGCCTGCCTGCCTTCCTGATTGCCCCTAACTGCTTCTGCCTGCCAGCCTGATCACCCCCTAACCACTCCCCTGCCAGCCTGATTGATGCCTAACTGCTCCCCTGCCAGCCTGTTTGCCCCTAACTGCCCTCCTCTGCAGGCCTGGTCACCACTAACTGCCCTCCCCTGCAGGCCTG
Organism: Plecotus auritus; assembly: GCF_963455305.1. Classification (NCBI taxonomy): domain Eukaryota; kingdom Metazoa; phylum Chordata; class Mammalia; order Chiroptera; family Vespertilionidae; genus Plecotus; species Plecotus auritus. Next base: position 156,615,020 of record NC_137774.1, read on the forward strand.
GTCACCCCTAACTGCTCTTCCCTGAAGGCCTGGGTCCCACCCAACTGCCCTTCCCTGCAGGCCATCTTGTGGTGGCCATCTTGTGTCCACATGGGGGCAGGATCTTTGACCACATGGGGGCAGCCATCTTGTGTGTTGGAGTGATGGTCAATCTGCATATTACTCTTTTATTAGATAGGATAGAGGCCTGGTGCACAGGTCAGGGCCAGCTGGTTTGCCCTGAAGGGTGTCCCAGATCAGGGTGGGCATTCCCTTGGGGTGTGAGGCGGCCTGGGCAAGGGGCCAGTGGTGGTTTGCAGGCCGGCCACACCCCCTGGTGACCCAAGCGGAGGCCCTGGTATCTGGGGTTTATTTATCTTCTACAATTGAAACTTTGTAGCCTGGAGCAGAGCCAAGCCTTCTGCTTGCTCCATGGCGGCAGCCATTTTTTGGGGGATTTATGTATCTTCTATAATAGAAACTTTGTAGCCTGGAGCGGAGCCAAGCCTTCTGCTTGCTCAGAGGCGGCAGCCATTTTTGGGGGGATTTATGTAACTTCTATAATTGAAACTTTGTAGCTTAAGCGGAGGCCTGGACCAGCCAGGGTGTGTGGAAAGCTTGGCTTCCTCCATCGCCAGGGGCAACCCTAGCCTCCTGCTCTTTCCAGCTCCGTGGCTGCCGCCATTTCTGTTTGGGTTTATGTATCTTCTATCATTGAAACTTTGTAGCCTTGAGTGGAGGCCTAGGCCGGCAAGGGCAGGCGGAAAGCTTGGCTTCCTCCATTGCCGGGGAAACCCAAGCCTCCCTCCTGCTCTCTGTGGCTGTAGCCATCTTGGTTGGGTTTATTTGCATATTCACTCCTGATTGGCTGGTGGGCGTGGCTTGTGGACATGGCTTGTGGGTGTAGCGGAGTGATGGTTAATTTGCATATTACTCTTTTATTAGATAGGATATATACAATTCCTGTATGTCTATTATATTTCAGTAAAGCTGAAAAATTATCAATATGAGTATTTTAATTGACATTCAACTCTAGGTCCTCCAGGATACTGCTAGTTATTAACAAGTCCAATTGCAAGTGAAGCAGGCTATTATTTCCATTGTCCATTAAATACTTATTGCTTAAGATGGACATGTCTTAACATTATGGCCTGGTTAATATCTTTAGGTTGGTGGATCGCTAAAAAGAAAGTTAAATAACGATCATTGAATCACAGCAGTAATATTCTCCCCTTCTATATACGTATACTCTATGTTTCTGCTATAATCTTTACCAAACAATATTCTAAAATGGATTATGATATATATTTTTCACAGAAACTGGCTTAGCTAAAAATACCAATGATAGACTAAGCCTTGCAGAGAAATTGGGTCAATTTACTCTCAGTAAACTGCAGACCACTATAGCTTTCTGCAAAAGCTGGAAATTCAAAAGCACTTATATAGCAGTTACAGGGTTATGTTCCTGTTGGATCTATTAAGGTTATGGTGAAGAAACTTATTTTAAATTCTATCTATTACTATGCCCAATATTTCTTCTCTATACCAATTATTTAGCTATGACTATAACAAAAATGTTGCTTCCCATGTGGATCAAAAATAATAGCATTATTCAGTATTTCAAACAGCATACATGGTCAATGTATCTAACTATACTGATTTGTCTTTTGAGTAATTTTTATTCACTCTGATGTCAAAATGCTTTAAAATTCAGCAAACTTTTATACAAACATATTTAAAACTGCTTCACACTTCAGTAAAATTCACTCAGCTTTAGGCTATATATAGAGACTTAACAATCTACCACACTCACTTCAGTTCAGAGCTGGTTAAGCGGGGAGGAAGTAGAAAAGGTAATCCATTCAGGCAGAACCTCCAGGGAAATACAACATGCATAGAGCCCTATGTCCCTTCTGGCACACTTCTATTCTTGTTTTATTTACTTTTTACTAAAACTTTTTATAAGCCATCCTAGAAAAGAATAACATACTTTTCAATGACTTGAGCCTTATGTGTACATTTATTACATTTAGGACTGAGCTACAGAGAGATTTGAGTTTTATGGACTAACCTTGTGGTATAAGACTTTTATATATTTTCTATTTAAAATTCTTAATATCATATAAATATACTTTTTATGCTATGGCTTAATAGAAATGATAGTTCAAGACATATACAGGGGTGAGAAAAGTATGTTTACAGTTGTTTTTATGGAAAAAGATATACAGGTTCTGATGATTACAGTAACTTTATTAAGTTTGTTTCACCAACTCAGAACTATAAACCTACTTCTGCCCACCCCTGTATAACCCAAGGGTAGAATGGGTGCTAGAGCCATCTGAGGGTCATTTTAACTAAAACAATCTCTAGTTTAAAAGGAAAAACACCTAAGGCTAGGCCAGGAAGATTTCACTCATTTCTATAGCTGGAAAGTACTCTCTTTGAATGGTTTCCTTCACATATTCTGAACACTATGATTCTGGCCCTCTGGAATATCTAAGTTAACTTCCATGAATCTCATGTCATACCTCAAAATCTAGGTTTGACAACCTGGAATATATATATATATATATATATATATATATATACACACACATACATATATATATATAGATACATATATATATATACACACACACACACATATATATATATATATAAAATCATTAAAGCTATTATATATATATATATATATATATATATATAATAGCTTTAATAATTCAAATATTTTTCTGGCAAAGGTTAATTCCATTCAAGAGTGTTTATTAAATATAAAATGCAATGCATGGATTTCTATACATTATATTAGTATAAAATAATATATACTAGTTTATGGTCAGTGGTTCAAAAGAAATAAATTCTGAAATGGGAAACAAGATCTTATTTTTGAACAATCTTAAATGCTATTCTGTAGAGAGCTTTAAATAGGTCCTGAGGGTGAATGAAGTTGAAATAGACTCCACACTTAGAATATATACCCTAGGAAAGAAAGTTAGACTTACATGTAAGTCATTAGACTTATATGTTAAATAATAACTTAATTGGGAAAACAACAGAAGTTGTGATGTGATTTTAGAAGATCTGCTTCCAACTGGGTAAATCAGGAAATGTTTTGACTACAACTTTCATAAACAAACTGGGTGAGTGAAGTAATTCAAGTAGTGTATAGTGAACAGTTTAATTGGTTTGTAGCTTGAAGCAAAATAAAACGGAGCGATTGTGTGGCAAGAAATATGATTAGTTAAGATTGGAAAAGTCAGCTTGGGGACAGATAATTCTGGGTTTCACATAAAAATTACTGTGGATTTCATTTGGTATGTAATGAAGACTCTTTTAAAGGTTTTATGCAAATCTAACATGATTGTGGTGGCTTTAGGAAAATAATCTAACTCCATTGTGCCATATGAATTAAAAGAGAAGGTTGAAAAGTCTATTGAAGTTTAATGTAAACGTCAGGGAAATGGCAATGAGTTTAAGGACAGTTAAAATGGCACATTAGCTATAGGATTGAAGAAAAAGAAAGCAGTGCAATGAGTATAAAAGTGTTACTAAAAACATAGGAAGTAGAGATAAAAAAGAATGCTTGGGACAGTGATGACTCTATTCCAGACATGTATCAGTATTACCACAAAAACACTCAGATTAAAACTGTTTAGTAGTTATTTGGAAATGCTCAAAAATAATCAGACAAATGGTTTAAAATCTATACCTTTTGTTTTATTTTTCTTTCCATGAGTTGCCTGGTCAGGATTTTGAAAAGTAAGGATTTTGACCATCTACATAAGAATCCCCTGAGATGTTTACTAAAATGCATATTCCAAAGCCATTCTTTAAACTATGAATCTAAATATGTATTTAAATTCACTAACCTTATAACCATATTGCATTTCTTCATTCTATGCCCTACCATTGAATTATAAATATTAATTGTTGGCATAAATGCAATTCAAATAAACCTAAATTGTAAAGAACAGTAAATTATGATAATAAAGACATACTTTTGAATAGTATTGTTTAACCTTGATGCTTCAAGAGGAGACTTCACTTTAAGTTAATGAGTTTTAGTAATCTACAGAGACTACAATAATTTTAAATTAACTTGAAATCACAATGCAATATTGTTGATTAATGGGTAAAGGAATAGCATTTATTTCTTAAATTGTTTAATTATAGTCAGTGCTATAAATGGCCACATTTTATTTCAAAGTAAAAATAAAATAGATAATTAGCTTTTATTATTATTTTACAACTCACAGTTTTCATACATTTCACTTATATTTTTATGAACTTATCTTCTACTTTGATTAAATTAGAACCTCAATGAAGTCATAATGAGTTAATGTTTTGTTACTATCTCCTACTACATGGCATTATATTGTGTAGAACTATCAAATAATTGTGAAACTTTTTAGCATCTTTAACAAAATATTTGTTTAAAAAAAACAACTTTATTAAGTTGAGAAGCATTTCTCCATAAAAAGTTGAGGCAAAATCTAACAAAATTATATTTCTTTTTTGGTTAGTTCCTGAACAATTTATATGCAGCTTTAGGTAAAGAATGTAAAGAAAGTGAGAAAATTTGGAGAAATTTGATTACTTGTATTTGAGATCTAATTTCTGTCTTTATGTGCCTTAAAGGATAGATTATTTTATAAAAGGAAATCGGAAATTACCTAATCAAAAAAATCTATATTATTTGTCTTATATAAAATTAGAATAAAAAATGGATTCATGTATGCAGCTATAGAGGACAAGACTAAACTTACTGCCATAATAAATTGTTTCTGGATAGTCAGGGTTTTGATAGCATCAAAGAAGCAGTTGACTGTGGACAAGGTCATTAGAGATTCAATAACATTATTGAAGGATAATCATATAATTGCAGCTCAATACACAGACCCAAGGATAAAGACCCATTGTATTAAGAAAAGCAAGGGATCAAGATGTGTTTGTTTTAGAAGAGAGAATAAAGAGTAACTTGAAGAGATTAAAGTGTAACTTGTAGATAAAAAATGTAAAGAGAAAATGAGTTATACCAGAATGTTACAAGCATCAGAAAGATGATGATGCTGGAATGATGTTTGCCATCACAGGATAAAAACCATGATATTTTCCTAAAAAAATGGAATTAATATGCCAATCTAGATCTAGATCTGGACTCAGGTAAATTTCAAATTCATAAGAATAGAATAGTTGAATAGAGACTAATGTTTACAGTTTACAGGAAACTATTTCTTAGTCACTAAAATTTTCTAAATACATATGTTTTAAACAATTACCACTTTTACAGGAAATTTTTAAGTGTTCCCTGCTTAAATTCTACCTTTTCTTGATTTAATGCCTATTGTATGAATTGACATCTACAAAATTAGATGTCAATTCACACAATATGCAACATTAATAATATCAGGCAATTAGAGGAATATGTATTAATGTTAAGGCTGGTGAAAAAATTTTAAGAAAAATATAACTGAAAGTGCCTTGAAGATTGACAAGTAGACCAATCCACCGACCATGGAGTAAATGAGGAACTCCTTGCTGACTAAGGTTACCTCTCTACTACAACAGAGTATTTTCTCTACTTTTAGGATATAGCCCTCTCTCATCAGGTGACCAATTCAATGGTGAATTTATCATGTGAGTTAAAGGCTAGATAAAGCAGTGAATGTCATGGAAATCCCAGAAATAGACCCTTGTATATATGGCCAAATGATCTTCAACAAGGGAACCAAAACCACTCAATGGGGAAAGAGCAGTCTCTTAAACAATTGCTATTAGAAAACTGTGTATCCACATGCAAAAGAATGAATTTGGAATCATATGCAAAAATTAACTCAAAATGGATTAAAGAGCTAAGTGTAAGATTTAAAGTATAAAACCCCTAAAAGAAACATGAACATAATCTTCATGAGATTGATTTGGCAATGATTTCTTGAACACAACAACAAAAGCACAGGTAACAAAGCAAAAACAGGTAAATATGGTTGAATTAAACTTCAAAACATGAGTGCATTATAGTCTACAATCAACAGTGAAAAAGTAACATGTGGAATCAAACACATATTTGCAAATCACATGTCTAATAAAGAGTTAATATCCAGAATAAAGACTACCACAACTCAACGTCAAAAATATCAAATAACCCAATTAAAAATGGGCTAAGGACTTGAATAGACATTTCTTTTTAAAAAAATCATACACATATGGCTAACAGGCATATAAGAAGATGCACTTTGCTAATCATCACAGAAATGAAAACCAAATCCACAAGACACTTATTAAGATGGCCACTATGAAAAAAATAATAGGAAATAAGAAGTGTTGGTAAGGATGTAGAGACATTGGAACCCCTGTGCACTGTTGGTAGAGTAATAAAATGATACACTGACAATAGAAAACTCTGTAGAGGTTCCTCTCAATATATTAAAAGTAGAACTATCATATAATCCAGCAATGCCATTTCCACTTATATATCCAAAATAATTGAAATCAGTATCTCTGAGATATATCTCCACTCCCATGATAGTAGTGTTATTCACAGTAGACAAAAAGTGGAAACTGCCCAATTGTACCTTGTTGGATGAATGGACAAAAGAAGTGTGTGTGTGTGTGTGTGTGTGTGTGTGTGTGTGTGTACGCACGTGCGCACAGGCAAAAGTAGGTTTATAGTTCATATGGAAAATAATACAATAATAATATAAGAATAAACTCTGTTTCCCACAACTGTACACCCACTTTTGCCCCATCCTGTATTATGAAATTTATTTTCAAGTAATAATATTCCCAGGCCTTTATTGTGGGAGACAGGAGAGAGGGAGTTTTATTCTGTCCCCCTTTTAATTTTCCTTCCAGGTTAGTCTATGGTAACATTTTATCACAATTCTCTCACATGAAAAAAAAGGTACAATCTTCCTATAATTTTATGGAAATAGTAAAAAATAGGCCAGTATTATTCTAACATGCAGAAGGATTATAAAAGATTTGCAGGCATTGCATATGCTCACTTTCATTACAGAACACAGACTTATATTTTGATAAGAGCCCAGAAACCTCTTGTATCTCGCTTAAGACAAATAGACACTGTTTTAATCTATTTTCTATTCTGCTTTCTGTGGGAAGAGAAAAAAATAATATTTTTAGTGATGTTAAGGAATCTGAGGTCCAATTTGGGGATTTTTTCTTTCTGAAGGGTCTCTATTAACTGTAAGGAATCACACACAATAAAGGAACAGGTAATGAAAAATGAGTATTATTATAAAGAAAGGACAGTGAAGAATGAATCCTGTTAACCAAGAAGTGAAAATACTTAAGACATTTTAAAGCAGGTTTATTGAGGTACCATCAACATACTATAAAAATATACTTAATTATACAATAAAATAACTTCAGAAAAGTTTTGAATCATACAACCATCACCACAGTCCAGGCTTGAAAAATCTCATCACTCAAAAAAAAAAAAAAAATCTCTTGTGCCCTGTTGCAGTCATTCCCTCTTTCCATACCCAACTTCAGGCAATTGTTTATTGTCTTACTCTATAGTTTTGCCTTTTCTGGGAAAAAATATATTCCAGAAACTAAAACAGTTATATGTTAATAAATATTTTAGACAAGAGTCAACTGAACCTCATATCCCTTATTCTGCTGCCCAGAATTCTAAATATCTAGCTTTCATGAGAAGTAGTCATTTCTATATTTGCAAAGAAAAAAAAAAAGTTGACAAACATGCTAACTTTGCTGTTGCAAGAGCCAAACCTCATTTGTCATTGCCTAGAATGGTCTCACTTTCAGCACGATGTTACACAGAGTTGGAATCTTTACTTCTCCAATGCTTATCAGACAGGATTCCAGTGACATTAAAAGCTCTTCTAGTCATCTCTTTTCCTATAATTGATTTTTCACTGAACTCTGGTGGTGTTTTATTTCTATTCCTTATTTCTGATCTTCCCACAAGCTCAACGCTTCACGATATAAGAAATTTTAGTGGAATTAGTTTAAGGGGCTGGGTCTCTATTTCCTATACGTGCATCTCTTAAATGTCAAATGCTCACCTTCACGAATGTAAAGTCATTTATTGCCCATGGTTGTAAATGCACTCACTGGCTATAATTCTGACAGCTTTATTGCACAGACCTTGGTATCAGCCATCATAATGTATGAGAAGTCTTCATCCTTACATACGATCTTACCTGGTTAATGTCTACCTCTGCACCCATCCCTTCAGAACCTGCTTGGAACTATCGGCAGCTCTCATGCCGGGTTCTAGGTTAATCTCCTGGCCTGTCGTCTCTTGTTGTCTTAAAGTCAAATTTGTGTGTTTTAGCTTTTATCTAAAATATAACAATGGAATTTACTTACACTTAAAAAAAATAAGACAGGTAAATATTCTGTTTTGGGTTTATTTTTAGCTTAAATGGACCCCACTTATATTCAATTTCAATACATCAGTTGGTAAAGGAGCAATTGGAGTGATTCAAAAGCCACCTGAAAAGAACAGATGAGTCAAACAAGAAACCATGACAGTTTGAAAAAAATGAGAAAGGGTATCTTTTAAAACATCAGTATCTTTCTGTTTTGTCAAAAGGCATAGAAATACACAAGCTGTTATGCGAGAGAACTCAGCTGTCTTGGAGTGCAGTGACAGAATGACAGGTTATGAAGGGGTCTTTTTGTAGGCCCTTCTTTTCCTCAGTCATTCTCTCTCTCTCCTTTTTTGTGTTATTAGTTTAGTTGCATGTCATCAGATTCTGAACTCTCATGAAAGAAAATCAAAATCGCTGTGGAGAACATCTGCTACTGCCATGACTAGCTGTTTTGAAGCCATTGAGAGTTCAAACAAATTAAATTTGAAATGTTTCTCCTTCATCATAGATGGGTTTTTTTAAAGGTTAGGCTAAAAGCAGTTCATAATAGTTGATTTTTTTTCTTTAATTGCTGTAACATGTAATTCTTAAGTGCAAAATCATAGAAGGAGACAGGCAATGTGATTGAAGAAAAAACTGTGGACTGTAGAATTAGACATAGATTTGTTTTCCAGCTCTGTGCTTATTATGTATTTGAATTTCAGTATACAAACAAAAATTTGATAGTTATTACCTAAATAGTCAATTTGTGCCATGAGTAGTTTATTCATTGGTCTTAATTTTTAAAACTATGTTATAATGTAGGTGTTCCAGCCTAATTTTCCAACCTGAAACTTAAAATCAACTTAAAGTAAAACTAGATCCATTTAGAGCTAAATCTATATGACTTCAAAATACATTTTACTTTCACTTTAGCATTTTATTTTGGTCAGTTAAAATCTTAGTGTAGATTGCATAATAAAGTTCACAGTGCATAAATGTACAATTAAATTAAATTTTACAAATGATCACATTCGTGTAGTAACCAAAACTCAAATCAAGAAACAGAAAAGCACCAGCCCCTGAAAAGCTTCATCTCCAGTCACTGACTCTCCCAAAGTAATCAATACCCTAACTTCAAAACCACAAACTAGTTTTCTCTGTTTTTAAAATTCATTTAAATATAATCATATGGCATAAAATTATCTGCCTTTTTTGGTGCAACACTGTGTTTGCAAGACATTTATCCTTTTAATGAATGTGTTATAGTTTGTTCATTAGCATTACTGTGTAATATTCCATTGTATGAACCTACTCAATTTAACATGCATATATCTTTTTATGTACTAGAGGCCCGGTGCACAAAAATTCGTACACTTGGGGGGTCCCTCAGCCCAGCCTGTACTCTCTTACAATCCAGGACCCCTTGGGTAAGGTCGCTAGGCCTGGCCTGAGATCAGGGCCTATCGGGGCTTTCCTTCCCTCATCTGCAGGCAGCTGGCCCCACCCCTACCACTACCACTGCTTGCCATCTGTGCAGCGCTGCCCTCCCCTCCCCGCTCCCCTGCCACCGGTGACCTCCCTCTGCAGGTGACAGACATGGGGTACGATGGCTTGGCTGGCCTGGGCCTCCCTCTGCGGGGCGATCGCTGGCCAGCCACACACCTGCCACAGAGTCGCTGCCGGTGGCCTGGGCCTCCCTTTTTCTTTGCTGGGGAGTGAGGCCAGCCCTGATAGGGGCCATCTGCCTACCTGTTCACTCTTAACTACTGGCCTGCCTACCTGATCACCCCTAACCCGTCTGCCTGCCTGCCTGATCACCCCTAACTGCTTGCTTGGGGGCAAGGCCAGGCCGGCAAGGGGCCATGGTGGTTCTGGTCTCTGGCCATTCCAGTCGTTACACTTATGGTGGCTGGCCTTTTATTATATAGGATTTTACACATACACATATGTGTATAAAACATATGCATATATGTATAAAACAAATAGAAATATATATATCCTGCAATCATGTTCAGTTTTAAATATTATAAATGAAGCCCTAGACATTTTTGAGCTTGAATTTTGGTGAATATTACTACAAATTTTTGTTGAATACACACTTGGGAATAAAATTGTGGATTAGAATACACATTAAAATGTAATAGAAACATTTAAGTTTTTTATGCTACCATGTCCTGGATTTCCCACTTTCCCCTCTGCCAAGATATTTTACCTATCTGAATATTAAGTTTCACATCTGTAAAAAGAATAACCTTTTGAATGTGAGAATTAAGTACTGTGACATATTAAGAGTCATCTAAATTTGGTCCTTTGGAAGCATTTGACCTACATTAGTAGCTTACCCATCTGGATTTTCTCCTTTGCTTTTCATTCAACATCATCAATGATTTCAGCTATTCTATTTGTTGTTATTAATGTTAATGCCACAAAAACTTACATACTTAATATGTTCAGAGAGTATTTCATTCTAAGAAAAAATGTGTAAAATATGTATGGGGAGTATCTTAGATTTGCCATATTATGAAGACATCAGAGTAATAAACACGCCTCTTACGTTCTAGGGAGCAGATTTAAAATAGCATTGCATTGTAACTATTGGCTAGAGTAGCAAACAAAATAGTCCTTGCTTTCACTAAGCTTAGAGTCCATCTCTTATAATAGGTTTACCAGTAATACCAAGAACACATCTTTCTTCCCTTTTCATTTGCTACAGAATGATGCTCAGTACTAGAACTGTCACTAAACTCATTGGAAGTGGTGGGTGCCACCCCGACTTAAATTGAAGAAGCATATTTTGAAATAGCTAGAAAAGAGATAAACAGTAAATTTAGGAACTCAAGAACTCTACTTAATTCAATAAATATTTTTAAGCAACTAATCCAGGATTCTTATTGATTATATAAAATGTATTAAAACATGATCACTCCCATAAAAATTCACAAATTATTTCAGAATTAAAGAAATGTACTGTGAGTATAAGTGTAATTTATATTTATATCCAATTAAAGTTTCTGTTACTTATTTTTTAGTTTTGGAATTTTTTTAAGATGGACAGCTTAATGTATTTTTAATTTGAATGACAAAGATATTGGCCTAATAATTTAATAATATTTTTAAAACTATTAAAATAAAACAAATAATAAACATTTCTAAGTTTTTAGAAGGTACATCTTAAACACAGAAAACAATGTTGCTTGTTCTCCTATGAAATAAAAATAAATGGCTATTGATAGAAAAGCTTTTAAATTGTTTTAGTCAAACTAGAATAAAAACATTTAAAAAATAAAACATGAACTTAAAAGAGTTTTACCAGAATACTGAGCTCTCCTTGATATTCACAGAAATCAACACAATGTCCATTAGTGCAGAATAAAAGACATAAAACAGCTTAGTGTAAAAAAACACCCTGCATTAATGGAACATTAAAGTTATGATTTAAACCCACAAAATTCAGGAAATTCAGAATTAGAACTCCCAAGGTAACCTTAACTGTGACCTCTTGTGCAAGTACACGGTTTAAAAAATTGAGATTTTTTTCTTCCTGATCACATATCACCATGAAGAACAATTTTGAAGGGGAAAAAAAGGTGCTATTTTCCCTTAGAACCACTGTATATGTTTAAAGTTTTATACCCACTTAGAAAATCAAGCCATCAATCTTATACTACCATATGAGCTAATTATGGAATAAGAAAGACTTTTAAAAATATACTATTGAAAACTGTAAAAGCTACAACATAATGCACACACATTTGTAATGTTAAGTTGGGCTTTCTTTTAAAATAGGCATCAGAGCCTAACATGTAATAAACACATTCATATTGCAGAGTGACAGTGGGGAACATTATTAAAAGTGAATAGCATGGAAGGAAGAAGGGCCAGGAAATAATTGAGCTGAGAGTCAAAAGTATTATGCTTCATATTTTTAAATCTACACTATCTTAGGAAGATGTTTTATCTCTACAACTATGGCTTCTTCATTTGTAAAATGAGAGAACTGAGCTAAGTGACATTGTAGTTTCTTCTAACTTTAAGAATAAATTATTCTGTGATTTCATGTAAATTTACATTCTAGAGGAGAATCATAAAATTGGCATCATATTAATTCTTAAGTAACTTGAGACAGACCTTAATGAAATAAGCCAAGAAGAAAAGTAGTACTGTTAAAACCACTGGGTTTCCCTTCACTATGACCAGACTCTCTCATTGATGCTGTCCTTTCTTTTGACTCTTAGTAAATAGATAGATAATAGGTAGATAGATGATAGATAGATGATAGATAGATAGATAGATAGATAGATGATAGATAGATAGATAGATGTTAAATCATCCATCCATTCAAACATTTGTCCAGTCTCTGTGACTGGCATTAGGTTAGATGTATTTTAGTAAATTGAAAAAACATTCAAACATTCATCAGGCTCCTGATGTGTTTCTCAATAGGATTGATCAAGAACTGTAAAGTACAGGAAGGCCATATCAGCATCTCCATGGTATATAGCTCTTCCAAGAAAAGTCTCCAAGAACCTTTTTATTTTAAACTAGAGGGCTGGTGCACGAATTCGTGCACCATGGGGTCCCTGGGCCTGGCCTGCAGGATCAAGCCAAAATCGGCTGACATCCCCTGAAGGGTCCTGGATTGCAAGAGGGTGCAGGCCAGGCCGAGGGACCCCACTCATCAGCCGGACCCCAGCAGCAAGCTAATCTACAAGTTGAAGTGTCTGCCCCCTGGTGGTCAGTGCATGTCATAGCAAGCAGTTGAGCAGCCTTAGCATATCATTAGCATATTACGCTTTGATAGGTTGAACTGACAAAGCACATTAGGCTTTTATTATATAGGGTAAGGAAATATATTTATTGAAGAGACCAATAAAAACATATATATTTACTTATATTCTTATATATAAACAGTGGCATGGCAGATACTATGTATGGCAGCCTCACCCACAAAGTCTCAGAACCATTTACTCCTTTGACACACTTGCTATGATGTATTTGCCCTCCCAGCAGCCATCACTTGCATGTTTCCTGTGTTGTGCAGTCTTCATAGAGTTTCCCTGCAAGGCTGAGGCAGAGTTACCTACCTACCAAATGATTGTTGGCTGACAGCTATCTGATTCCTAATATGCTGTTGAATCACCTTTGGGAATCCTGGAATACAAAGAGGCCCCGTTTTTAATGATGTACACATTCCAGGATCACCTTCAAAGACTGTTAAGGAAGGCAATCAAAAGGCTAAAAGAAGTAGGCGTGTGAGAAAGACCTGTTACGAACAAGCTCTGAGCCTTTCACTGGTGTCTCTCCGGCCCTGTCCAACCACTGGTCCTAGCACCTTGCACCTCTGGCCTGAGTCCTCCTTCTCCCTGGATCAGGCCCCAGGCACTCTGGAGTCCACTTAATGGAAGCCAGCATCCAGGATGGACAAGGGCCAAGATCTTTCCTCAATTCACTTTACTATATGCGTTAGTCTGAGGACCATCAAAGGCCCATTGACTAAACAATAAATTTCTGAAAGCAAACAACAACAAATCCGTGACTTTAGTTCTATTTAAACCAAAGGGAGCAAATGTGCCTTGTTTTAAATTGCATGTGTTTGAACCCTTTGTTAGAGTGAAAACACAAATAGTTACAAATACTATAGAATAACACAGAGCAACATAAGGATTCTGTCTTAACGGCAACTCAAATCCAATAAACATCTGTGAAGCTGGATTTTTGTGCCCAATTGTTTCACCCAAGAGCAGAATGCAGTCTTCAGGAAAACCTGTATGTTTTTTTATTTTCTTTGGTAGATAATGAACCATGTAGATCACTTATGGATTCTGGAGAAAGAGGTCTATTGGCCCATTTACATGAAGATAATGCTACTCATTGATGAATGTACTATAAAGAAAATAATATTACAATGTTACCTTAATATAATTTACAAAAATCCAAGAAACCTCTTTATTACAGTGTTATAGTTTCAGTTGCTGATAGTTGTATCCTAGCTTTCTTAAATGCAGTTGGATAAATTGGGAGAGTAGCAACAGAGCCTGTCATATATCCTCTTTTTATTGAAAGACAAAGTGAATTCTGAAGAAAACATCCTATAAATCAAAAACATATCTCAGCTACTTTTATGTTTGTATATTTTCTTTCAAATATTATCAATAGGGATATGCATACTTTATGATTGAAATAGTGAAGACCACATCATGGATTGCTTTTTAATAAAACATTATATAAACTTGTTTATATGTCACAAATTTTTTCATGGTTATTTTAAAGATAAAATAATATGCTAGCAAGTTAATGCACAATCATTTGCATAATTTGTTTATTATAGGACAACTTAGCTATTAGAGAATACACCTCGGGGAATAACCAGGCACATATTGCATTTTTTCTCCTCTTGACAAATTTCCAGCATGAAATATTTATGACAATACACAAAGTGACATTGCAACTAGTTGAAGGTGAGGAAAGGAGTCTTTAAAACTTAAACCACAGTTTTTACAGAAATGACTGTCAATGATAAATTGTCTACTAAGGTACCAGGACAGAGATCCTATCTCCTAATAGTATGTAGATGCTTAAAAGTAAGCTTCCATATACATGCATTATCTACTTAGTACCCCCAAGCTAGTTGTTGCTGAAAGAGTAATACGGGTGCTTCAGTGTCACAAAATACTTTTAAGTACTCACCGAACCATTTCACCACCTTAATCTTCAGAGTAAAATGTTAAGAGAACAAATTCTGGTAGTCTCACACTGCCACAACTTCTTGCAGGCACGCATGGATATATTTAGAGTGAGCTCCTTATTTTGAATAGGTAATAAAATTCGAGGAATAATGTTTTATTATGCAAAACAAGTGTTCTTACTCTGAAATCTCACTGCAGTTGAAACTAACACAATGTTAGCAAATGCCCTTTCACTAGTCTGGGTGCCTGGTGATGCTTTCCTCCTCCTTCCTAACAAAGGTGCATTTCTCTATGGAGGAGACAATCCCCTTAATAACTTGTTTTCTTTGCAATTACTCCTCTGCCTTTGTGGTCTGGTGGCTGGCCCTGGCACTTGACTGAAACCTCTCTGACTATAGACAGCAATAACCTGTGTGTGATGAAATCTAATGAATACTTTCCAGGCTCTATGTTATTTCATCTATATTTTTAATCACTTGCTCCAGGAAATTTTATTTTTCCTTGGTTTCCATGCAAAATGACTCTCCTCTTTGTCCTATAACTTTGCTATCTTAGCCCTTTGTGTGTGTGTGTGTGTGTGTGTGTGTGTGTGTGTGTGTGTGTGTGTGTGTGGTAGGGAGTCCTTTTAAAGTGAGGCTTTACAAAATATGTCCTATCCTATTGCCTTTCACTAGTACATTTTTGCCTTCTGAAAGCTTATTCATATTCACTTTCACTTTTTAAAAATTGCTTCCTATACACTGATTCCATAACTTATATTTCCTGTCCAAACCTATGTAGAGATTAGTTGATATATTGTAATGCCAATTTTCTCTCTACATAACTCACTTAAGCCTAATAAAAATTGGACCTAGGGCATCAACCCAAGATCTACTATTCTAATTTCAAATACTTATTCTGATGAAAGGCAACATCTTCTATTTAATCAGCCAGAATTATGTCATCCTCATCATCACCACACCACCACCCTTTTTTTATTCTATGCATTCTATTGCTTATTGTATACAGCTAAATATCTTTGTAATTGAATCATTTCACTTTATGCTCTCTGATATTCCTCCATAAGATTCTCTTTCCTAAAGCATTAAAATATCCTCCTACTCATATCCTGATCGTTGTTCTCGAATCTTGCCTCTTTCACAGCTTCTTCCTCAGGCTCACTGAAGAGAATTTTTTAAAACCTGTCGTTAATCAAGTCACTTCTCTGTTTGCTCCCCTGAATTTTAGTCACCTGCAGAAGAGTCCATACTCCCATAGCATTGATGTGTATTCCCATGCAGCCACCCATCCCTTCATACATCCACCCATTCACCTGAGTCCCAGCAATAAACAGAGCATGAAGCTTCCCCATCAAGTAGGTTGTATTCAAAGATGAAAGACTTAGGTTTAGCGAGCAATGCCATGGGGAAGAACTGTGTACCACAATAATGGAAGTCCGTAACCTGGCAATGCCTCAGAGTCAGCCAAAGGCTTGTGACCATCAATAAGTTGTAAGTCACATATAAATCTCCAGTTAAAAACGAGGGAAAGGAGGTAAATTCCTTAGTGAGTGTTGGGTGAGATGATTGTCTAATACAGGGAAAGCTTGACCAGACTTGGAGGGGGGAAAAATACAACTTTAGAGGAACCTGGTAAGAGGAAAGGGGAGCTCACGGATTTTACTTTCACTAAAGAGAATGTGGGAGAGTAGATATAGATGGAATTCAGGAGGATTACTGCCTTGGTGGACACTGCTGTCACACTAAAGAGATGACATGAACACATTCACATTATAAGAGAGATAAGCCATTATGCTAAGTGAAACAAGCCAGTCAGAGAAAGGTAAATATCACATGATCTCATTCATTTGTGGAATATATGAACAACATAAACTGATGAAGAAAAATAGATATAGAGACACAGAAGTATCGAACAGACTGTCAAACCTCAGAGGGAAGGCGGGGGTGGGTGATAGGGGTAAGAGATCAGCCAAAGGATTTATATGCATGAATATAAGCCTACCAATGACACAGAAGTAGGGGGGTGAGGGCATATGTTGGAGGGTGGGAGTGGCCGGGGAGAGGTCATTGGGGGAAAAAGGAGACATATGGAGACATATGTAATACTTTAAACAATGAAGAATTTACTTTTTTTAAAAAAAGAGAGAGAGATAAGCCAGCAACCAACCAACCAACAAAATACAGACTCTGGTTTCAGAGTATAAATGTAAGGATCTTCATGACCAAGCTCCCACCTTAACTCTTCCCACTTATTCCCAGCAGCTGTAGTCCCCCAATTTCCCCACCCAGGGTAGCATGGCGTTTTCCTAGTGTCTACTCTTTTGTGCCTTTAAATCTATGCAATTTTTTTTTCTATTTTCTAAAATGTGCTTCTCATTTTCTTAAACCATCAAAATTATCCTATAGACTAGAGCAAGCTCTAGTATTTTCTCTTCTCTGAAGCCATTCTTGACTATACTTTTATGCACCACATACACAAGTCTTTTGGAAGATATGCATACCCACTTTTTAATTTCCTATCCCTAGGATTATAGTAACTAAATTTCTATACTATAATATAGTACCTAAAGCCCTAACCAGTTTGGCTCAGTGGATAGAGCGTTGGCCTGCGGACTGAAAGGTCCCAGGTTCGATTCCGGTCAAGGGCATGTACCTTGGTTGCGGGCACATCCCTAGTAGGAGGTGTGCTGGAGGCAGCTGATCGGTGTTTCTCTCTCATCGATGTTTCTAACTCTCTATCCCTCTCCCTTCCTCTCTGTAAAAAAGCAATAAAATATATTTAAAAAAAATAATAATATAGTACCTAAAATATCTGAATATATCTTTAAATCTTTATCCACAGGCTCTATCACAGTACCTAGCACTGTGCATGGCACTTGGAGAGAGGGAGACAGGGAGAGAAAATTATTTGATCAATTCATGGTATTTTCCTACTATTTTCATACAAGGGTAATACGTTGGAGTGTTAAGAAACTTCCCACCAAAATAAGTAATCTCCACAGAATATTTGACAGATGGCCATACAGACTTTCCTTGAACATTCAGTCACTGCAGTTCATTATTTCTAAACTACACCATTGTTTAAAATGTTGAATTTTTTAGAGTTGACATTTGCCTTATAACTTCTATCCATTGTAGCTAGTTCTTTTCCCTGAGGATATGGGAAAAAGTAAAAGAAAGTGTCCCTTAGTGTTTTATGCTGTTCATTACACATCTCTGGACAATTGCCTTCTGATAACTCATAAAATATAGAATTGATTAAGCATAATATGAAAACCATATTTGAAGCTAATGTTATTGGATTAATTTTATGCACTAGCTGATCTTGTTGGACTCATCTATATCTACCCTTATTTCTTGGAGATTTTGGTGCTTAGTTTATTTATACTCTCCCCGATATTTCTTCTGTCTGAGCTGTGAGGATTTTACTATCCCTGTAGATTACCTTTCTAATATCCTGGACTTGATATTCTCTACTTCAACAAATTATCAAAATAAACTTCTCTGCCATGCACACTATGCATGGTCCTACCTGAGACCTTGTTGTTAGTAGTAATTGACATTACTTTACTACTTCACATTCAAGAATTCTGTTTTCACTGCTACAGGCTCTTATATTTCTCTAGGACCCTGACTTCAGATGTATTTTTAACCCATTGATTGTTAGTGTCCTTATAAAAAGAGACACAAGAGAGTTTGCTTCCTATCTTCTGCCATTTGAGCACACAGTAAAAAATCTACTGTCTGCAAGCCAAGAAAAGGAATCTCACCACAACCTGATCATATTAGCACCTTGATATTGGACTGGTAGCCTTTAGAACTCTGAGAAAATAAGTTTATGTTGTTTAAGCCACCCAGTTTGTGGTATTTTATGATGGCATTCTGAGCTGACTAAGATAGTACTATTCTCCGCAGAGTGTGAGAAAAAAATAAAATATTTATTATGTTGTATCATAATGCATAATTTTCTGCGTGTTTTTTAATTATGCCATTTTATTTTTATCAAACTTCTTAAAAGCTTGCTTTCAAATCCTCATACATCTTTACTTCTTTCTGTCTTGGCCTCCTTCCTTAAAGATTTTCTTCATTTCATCTGGAAACTATACTTCCTTTCTGAAAAACTGGAGCATATGGTTGTTTATTTTAAGAACTTACTATTTTTTTATCTATCCATGTGATCATTCTGCCTTTATTGCTCAAAACATTTTTGACAATAACAGACTGGAAAACAAAGATAGTGTTGATTAAAGTTCACCTATTGCTTTCATCATAATCTACACTTCCTGGATCTCAATGTGAACAATATTTTTCTAGGCCCCTGGTGAAAACAGCACTTATAAGTTGCCACTAAACATTATCTGTATTTCCCATTCTATTTGTCAAGAAATTCATGTTGCAGAAGAATTGTTTTAAGCACATTTATGCACTGATTTATTATCTTTTTTCACTCAACAACATAATTTAATACTTACAGTTATCTTTATATAACTAAATCTTATTGTAATTATTTTCTTTTATAAAAATGTGCTATTTATCTAAAAATGTGGTAATCCACCAATCCTCCTTTTAGTTCTGTGTAATTTAGCAGCAATAATCATGTATTCTCTGCTTGTTCGGTCCTCATGTTTTCTATAGGTAAAAATCTGTTTACTAAGAAATACAAGATGTTTAACTATAAAGCAGACATTTATTTATTTCAATTCAATTCACCAGGATGTTGACATTAGTTTTATTTTTAATTATTTTATTGTACTGTTGTATTCAGTGTTAAATGTTAATGATTTCCTGTTCTATCACTTGTACTTTAAAATTTTTGTGCACTATTTATTAATGATTTAAAAATGTAAATATTTAAAAACATGTACCTTTTATTTACCCCATTTACCTTTGAATGAATTCAATAAGCTTAAAGAACATTGCTTGATCTTCTTAATTGATCAAAATTTATTGACTAATAATACCAAGTGTTGTTCTATCCTTGTTCTAAAATACTTTAGAATACAATGAATAGATGTGTGAAGAAACATGTTTAAAGCAGTAAAATACCTCTAAGTTAAAATAATGCAGAATAAATAACAGTTTAGTATGAAAGAATGGAACTTTAAGAAGCACTGTCAATATTTAAGTCTGTCTATTCCATAGAGTATGAATTGATAGGGAATAGAGGAATGATGAGAGGTGAAGTTGGATATTTTATTAAAAGGAGAAATAAAGAAACTTTATTCCATAATACTGTCTTATGCTATGTTGGGCCTTAAAATACTATCTTGGAAAAAGTGGAAAATTATTGAATATTTTCTAATGGGGACATGGTATAATTATATGCACATTTTAAAGAGTCATCATAACTATAATGTGAGGAATACATTATAAAAAAAGCTAGGCTGAATGAAAAATAAACTGCAGTGAAAATAAAATTGAAATCAAGAAAAAGTCATACTTAAAGGTGGCGTGAAGTACCATTGTAGTTTTAGTGCAGCTGGAGAGAAGTAGACAGGTAGATATAAGAAGCGTTAAACCAATGAGTATTTCTACGATATGTTTAATTAATTTCTACTTTACATAAAATATAACATACCAACCATTTATACTTTAAACTAGGAGAAATCTAGCAAATAAAATACTAGGAATTGTCTTTGGGTATCTCATAGTATTGTCAGATTTGAAGAGTGAGCATTTAAAAAAAAAACCACAATATTATTTACTCTGAAGGTTTAGTTCCAGTTATGATTATAGTTTTCTTTATTATAATGACATCAAATGCTTGAACTTTAATATTAAACAAAATATCTAATGAAAGCTCAAATTGCCCTTCTAGCAGTGATGGAGGAACTGGGGCCAGCCTTGCCCCAAATAAGTGAGGAAAGTATTTTTAGATGTTGAACAAGAGGAATTTGATCCTTAAGAGAAGAAAAAATTCAAGTTGAAGTCCACCTGCTCGTCATAGCTCTACTTGGGCACACTTCCCAGAATAGGGCTCAGTGAAGAAGAAGCAAAGCAAAGCATGGTGTGCTTCCTGACATGAAGAGACAGAGCTCAGAACTTACCATGGTTGAAATGGTAGAAATGTTCAGGGCAGAACACTGAAGAGAAAAGAGAGCACAAAGATACACAAAAGTGAATGCGGGATGTCTACAGGGGGTTTCTAAAAGGCATTGCTTAAGTCTGATCTGGGATTTTCTGCAGTGAAACATGGTTTTTTGTTTTGTTGTTGTTTTTTTTTTTTTCATTTTTATCCTCACCTGAGGATATGTTTATTGATTTTTTTGAGAGAGGGAGAAGAGAGAGAAACATCTATGTGAGAAGCATTGATTGGTTGTCTCCCATATGTGTCCCATATGGGGATGGAACTGCAACTTTGGTATGTGCTCTAACAAGAATGGAACCCAAAACCTTCTGGCACACAGGGCTGATGCTCCAATCAACTGAGCCACCTGGCCAGGCTGGGTTAAAACCGTGTGAAGCTAGCAGAGAGGGACTGCTACTGTGGCTGTACACTGAATAAAAACACCAAAGAACATACAGTGCTGAGAGAATTGGAATACTGGCAAAGGATAAGTTAATTTGCACCAGAGTAAATCCATGCCTTAGAAGTAAAGATTATCTGCTAGGTAAAGGCTGTATTCTGTGAATAAGGTCAAAACAGAAATAGCATTTTCAAACAATAAAATCAAGTCTGCCAGAACAAAATAATTTACCAGTTATTTAGCTTTTTGCCAGGACAAAACATTCTTTAAAGGGACATGATCCAGATATCTTCTAACATCTCCTCAGAAATGTCTGGCATAAAGTTGAAAAATAATTTTTTATATGAAGAACAAGAAAATGTATGCTGATCAATTTAAAAAACCAAAACAAAAACAGAACATGTGATGACTGAGGAGCTAGAATTAGCAGACAAGGACTTTAAAAAGCTACTGTGAATATGTTCAATAATATGAACAAAATGATTGACATAATGATTGAAAAGAATGACAATCTCAGCAGAGCAATTGAATGAATATGAATAAGCCAACTGAAAATTTCAGAATTAAAGATTATAATAAAAAATATGAGAAATTTTCTGGGTGAGCATAACAGCAAATCAGAGACTGCACAGAAAATTTAAGTAAAGTTAAATAAATGTATAGAAAATATAAAACTGAAGAATATCAGAAAAATAAAATGTTTGAAAACAATAAACAATGTCTCATTTTGGAAAATATCAGCAATTAAAATATAATTGCAATTGGTATTCTAGAAATAAAATTGCAGAAATATATTTGAAAAAATATTGGCACTTTTTTAGGGGAAAAGCATTAGCCTACATATCAAAATATTTGACTAATGCTAAGGATAAATCCAAAACATGATGCTTAGGAAAGTAATAGTTAACATGCTGGGAGCCAATTTTAACAACACAACAAAAAAGAGGACAGCCTAATGTCTAAGCCATCCTATATAATAAAACCCTAATATACAAATCAACTGAACAGCGGAATGACTGGTCACTATAATGTGCACTGACCATCAGGGGGCAGACGGTCAATGCAGGAGTTGCCCCCTGGTGGTCAGTGCATTCCCACAGCGGGAATGCCCCTTGGCCAGAAGCCAGCTGATGGCTGGCGAGTGCTGGCGAGTGCAGTGTGGTGGCAGGGGCCTCTCCCGCTTCTGAGGGCATAGGCCAGGCTAAGGGACCCCCATCCAGTGCATGATGTCATGCACCGGGCCTCTAGTATTAAATATAAGAGAATAATTTCAACGATTCATCAGAAACAGGTCAAAAGACAATAAAATAACATCTTTAAAGTGGAAAAAGAAAAAAAAGTTTACCAGAATTGTATGTTACAGAAAATGTAACTTTAAAATGGATTATATTTCAGATAAGTGGTCAGAGAATTTCTTGCCTACTAATATTCACAAGAATAAATGCAAAATAAAAAATAAAATTAAAATATAAGTAGGGGAAAGGCAATAAAGATAAGAAAAAAATCAAATAGGAAACAAGAAAATTAAACTCTAACCTAATTTTTTAAATTATTAATAAAATGAATAAATCTGTATGTACACTGAACAAAGGAATAAAAGAGAAAAAAAAATTAAAACATCAGAGGACACACCTTTATAAATCCTACCAGAATACAAAGTTGGTAAAAGTCGGTCCACAGTTGAGGGTACACAAAACAAAGTTTATTCTTGCATTATTATTAACTAAAGGCCCGGTGCACAAAATTCACACATGGGTAGGGTCCCTAGGCCTGGTTGGTGATCAGGGCCAATTGGGGCCTTCCAGCTACCAGCCAGGGCCTCCATTCATTCTGTGCCACCCCCCGGTGGTCAGTGCACATCTTAGCAAGCTGTTGAACTCCCGGTCAGTTGAACTCCCAAGGGGACAATTTGCATATTAGCCTTTTATTATATAGGACTAGAGGCCCAGTGCACGAAATACGTGCACAGGTAGGGTCCCTCGGCCTAGCTGGCAATCAGGGCCAATCAGGGCCTTCTGGCTGCTGGCTGGGGCCTCCATTCCCCAGCTGCCGCCTGGGGCGTCCCTTCATTCCATGCTGCCTCCTGGTGGTCAGAGCATGTCATAGTGAGCGATCGGTCTCCCGGTTGAACTCCCATGGGGACAATTTGCATATTAGGCTTTTATATATATATAGATTATTGTAATTTGTATTACAATTGTAAACCTACTTTTGCCCACCCCTGTATTTTAAAAAATGATGGGGATATTCTGAAGATCTTAATGGCAAAAAATTAGAAACTTAGAAGAAATGGGTACATTCCTTGTCTACACAAATGATCAAAATTAACTATAGAAGAAAAAAATCATAATAGTTATGTATTTATTTAAAAATTAAATTCATAATAAAAAGCTTTCCTACTACTATAGGAAATAAATGTGTAGTTTTCTCCAGATGGCTTTGCTGATGAATTCTTTCAAACATTTAGAGAAGAAATACTACAAGTCCTATACAAATATTTTGAGAAAAGGGAGCAGGAAGGAATGCTTTGAAACTAAGTTTAGAAGGACAGCATTAGTCTGATATCAAAATGAAATGAAGCACATTAAAGGGAAAGAATTCAGATAAATTTTAGGAAAACATGCATGTTATACACAATTGTGGGTGGCTATGACAGGAAAATAATTGAATTGCAGAGTTGAAATAATGGAGATAAAAACAATTAAATAAAAATTGAGGGCTCTCCACCCCCACACACATAGCAGATTTTGAGGATAGTGTTTTCTGGAAGGGAGAATGCATAAACTCTGATTAGAAGAAGTCCAAACAGGTTTATAAAAATGATAAAATTAAAGATGTAGCTAGCACAAGTTTGGCTATCAGAGGGGGAACAGGAAAGGTGAAGAGAAGTGAAGGCAACAAATATCCTCATTTTACGTAAAATCGAGACTATCACAATATGACTTTTTTTTTTTAATACAGCTTTATATGTCCAGCTGGCATGGCTCAGTGATTGAGCATCAACCTATGTACCAGGAGGTCACTGTTCAATTCCCTATCAGGGTATCAGGGCACATGCCCGGGTTGCTGGCTCCACCCCCAGTGGGGGGCATGCAGGAGACAGCCAATCAATGATTCTCTCTCATCATTGATGTTTCTATCTCTCTCTATCTCTCTCTTCCTCTCTGAAATCAATAAAAATATATTTTTTAAAAATAATAAAAATACAGCCTTATATTATGAGGAGCAAATGAAATATTTTCAGCCAATATATAATCTATCTAATTATAGGTTTGATTAAGCTATCAAGACTTAATAATTCAAGAGCAATGTATTTAACATCTATAACAAACTATTAAATATGTTCTCCTCTGGACACTGTTGTTTGTGGATAATTTGAATTATTTTTAAGCCACCCTAAAATAGTTACCTTTTTTGATTTAGAAAGTACATATATTATTTTTAAATTAAGAAAAATATAGTGAACAGTATACTAGTAAAATAAAAAAAAATGCTAGAGGATACTAATACTAGAAGATATGCCAGTCAGCAAACCAATCACTCATTAAAGTAACAACCATCCTTTATTTAGAAGTGAAAGAGTGTACAGAAATTATGTGTTGAAGAATTATTTACTAAAGGTGTTTTCAACCAAACCCAGCAGGATAAATGCCTGTATACACACAAACACACATGTGTATATTCTCACAAATTATATACAAGTTGAATATACTTTCTGTCCTCTACAAGTATATTGCCTTGAACAGAATCAGAAGTGTTACAAGTTTATGACTGTAATCCTCTCAATTCTGAAAAGAGAATCCCAAAAGCTTCCTGTGCAGCTGCATATTTAAAATTATATGTCTTAATGTTAATTGACATTTAAAATATCAAAATATATTAGATAGAGTGTTGGTCTGCCGACTGAAGATTCCGGGTTTGATTTTTGTCAAGGGCACATACCTGGGTTGTGTGCTCGATCCCCAGTGGGGGTGTGCAGGAGGCAGCTGGTCAATGATTCTCTCTCATCATTGATGTTTCTATCTCTCTCTCCTTCTCCCTTCCTTTCTGAAATCAATAAAAATATATTTTTAAAAATCTAAATATAGACATTTAAATTACTACTCTAAATGATAATTTCTAAATAAACCTGAAAGTATTAGCTTTTCAGTTTCACAAATCTTCAAATAAAATGATTTATTTTTAAAATGGATTTCAGAGAGTGGTAGTAAGGAGAGAGAGATAGAAGCATCAGGCATGTGCCATGATTGGGAATCAACCATGACCTCCTGGTTCATGGGTCAGTGCTTAACTACTGAGCCATAACAGCCGGGCCAAATAAAATGCATTTTGATTATATGCCCCTCTTCCTAGCCAACTGTGCTAAAGTGCATTAATAAAAACAGAGTTTTGGTCAGACCAGTGTTCTCATGGTTTATTTTATTTTTAAGGACATCTCAGTTATGACTTGAGCAGATGCCCTGCAAGTCTCCGGAAACCTCCTACACCACATGACTGCTCTTTAAAGAGATTCTTACAAAAGTGAAAAGGCAACTAAACCTTAAACAAAGACTAGTAAGTTTTATGCCAGCCAACACATGACTCAAGAACAAAAACATCCAAGGACATTTCCCTTTGTTCCAAAAACATTAGTGGCTCCTTTATAGCCATTAGACTGGTTTTTAGACAGTTTTCCTTATTGCTGTTGTTTTGGATCACATGGAAAGCATTTCATGAAAATAAGAAATATGTTTTCCATGCCTGTTTATCATGGAACTGCCAGATCACCCAGCATCAATCCTGTCTGTAGAGCCTCCTAGAGTGATTTTTTCATGTCCGTTCACATCAGCAAGCCATTTCCATTCAGTGCCTTCTCATTGGGTTCAAGTTTATACTTTGAATATAGCGCCACATACTTCATGATGTCTTACCTTGTGTTTCTTCTCTTTCTTCCTCCTAGTCTTTCTCATCTATTCTTTCTAGGAATATCTCTGACTCCTTCCCAATCCTGAAACTGATAACCTTCTAGCTCCTCATGTGAGCTGGAATAAATCTCCAACTCTGTTCTAGCTTGGAGATTGACATGAATGCTGGCTAAGGTTCAACAAGATTGTGCTGTGTGTGTTTTAGCAATCACTAAATAACTAGATGTCCAAATGATGAAGGAAACAAGGATACAAAGTAGGAGAAAAGCATCCAATGTTCTCCTCATACTAAGCAAAGAACTTCAGACATTTATTTGGTGGTTATGTAAATTCAAGTAAACAAAGAGGAAACAGTTTTTTTTGAAAAGCCCAGACAACTTTTATATGATCTATCAAAACAAATATTTTATCTGCTTTCGCAGAGAGAACTTTATAACTAAATTTTACCTGCCCACTGACTGTATCATATTCTAAACTTAATGAGCAGAAGGGTGAAGATGCCTATTTTTTTTTAATCTAGCAGAGTAACTAGCAGGTAAACAACATTCATTCATAGATCCTGAATATATCTCATGTGACTACTATGCATCAACATATATTAGAAAATGAAGAGCCCTAGCCAGTTTGGCTCAGTGGATAGAGCGTCGGCCTGCAGACCAAAGGGTCCCTGGTTCGATTCTGGTCAAGGGCACATACTGCGGTTGCAGCTCCTCCAGGCCTGGGCCGTGGTTGGGGCTCTTGCAGGAGGCAACCAATGTGTTTCTCTCACATCGATATTCCTGTCTTTCCCTCTCTCTTCTACTCTCACTAAAAATCCAAGGGAAAATATCCTGGAGTGAGGATTAACAACAACAACAACAACAAAATGAACAGAGAGTTAGAGAGGCAATATCTTGGTAAAATCCTATCTTCATGAATTAAAAAAGCCATCAGGGCAATAACAAATTGCTCCAAATGATTTTTTAACTGGATTCTCATATGCAATAATAGAAGGTAGAAGACAAAGATGAAATATAGACTGTTGAGAAGTACAAACTGTGATTCAACAATCATGTTCCAAACCAAAATACCAAACATGTCAGACAAAAGAAAGGCATTTTTGAACAACAACAAAAATTAAAAGAATATACCCATAGGTATATATCTTAAGATAATTCTCAAAGAAATACTATTAATGGAAATATATTTCAATTAAGAACATGAATTCCACCATGTTCTTAAGCAGTGGTGGGGATCAATGAGTCTTGAAATGTATAATTAACTGGAAATGGATGTATGTGCAATGAGAACCGAAGCAGAATTCTTGTAATAAAAAAAAACAAAACATAAAAAAGATAAACTAGTAAATACCGTGGAACAAAACTAAAATATCCTCTCACAAAATAAAATAGTGGAGGAAGGTGGATGAGATTGTTAAAGCTGAATTTCTCTAAAGGCATTATCTTACTTCATAGCATTGCCCCCAATTTTTTCTCCTCATTAGTTATGCATGTCCTTCATTGCTTCATATGAGAGCAGAGTATTCTTGACAGAGACAATAAAACTAAGTAGTACCCACAACTTCTGCTGCTGAAAAGTTGTCAGATGATGGTGGGAAAAACACGTGTTTAAATAGAGAAGAGAAAAATGCTCAGGAAGCTGTGACCTTTAGAAGTGACTTTATGCATGCAAATGGCAGACCAGGAAGACAGATGTTTTCTGGAAAGGGATCAGTATAAAGGGGGGAGGGTAGAAATTTGTTAATAGATTGAGTTTATTGTTTTAGGTTAAGTCTCAGTTCTCTGCTGTTTCCTGGAAGCATGGCCATCTGAGAAGCACTACCAGCTGCCACCGCAGACTCCTGGAGCAACTGTGGAATAGCAAATAGCTCACTGTCCCTGAAAAAGTGCCAGTTTGCTTCTCTCTCCCCAACCTCCTCCACACACACACACACACACACACACACACACACACACAGCATTTACTGTCACTGCATTTTTTAATTAGAAGAATGCAAATGTGTGTGGTTTTTTTTCTTTACTCTATCAAAGTCTTATATGGATCTGCATAAGAAGAAAATAATCCTCTCTTTAGAGAGATAAACTGAACCCATCTCTACATCACAGGAAGGATTTAGATCTCAGTTCCCTGTTACAAACACAGTCATTAGAATACAAAGATAATTAAACAGTTTTCAAATCCATTGGGAAAGAATGGGATCAAATGTACCCCCAGCTGGCATGGGGAACCGGGAACTGGCATCTGTGGCTTATAATTCGAACCCTTATGCTGTAAGAGAAAATGCTCAGACTCTATTAGGGTCTATTTTCAATTGATCATTGTCTCTTTTCAGTTGTTTCACTTACCAGCCTTGTAATTAACCTTAACCTAGAGGTTTCATTTGCAGAAATGGATGGCATATTTTTGGCTGTGCTGTTTGAGGAGTAGAATGAGATCAATATAATCAATATGATTAAAATAGAATGTATTCAAATTGTTCAAGGCAATTGAGCACGTTTGACATATGTTAGCATATTAAAGATGAGATTGAGGAAATAAGTTAATTCTAATTTATAATAATAATAAAAGTGCAAAGCAAATGGAAAACATGCTACCCAAGGGGGAAAACATCTTGCAGAGCTTTCTTTTGCCTCACTAAACTGAGGTGAAAACTGTGCTAGGATTCCCAGTCCACTTGTTATCACTACCATCACTGGGTCACCTTGTCATATAGCACATTAGTTACACACGTTTCTGAAGAAACTGCAATAATCAGAACACATCCAGGCAGGTTTCACTGTCATCTCTCCAAAACATGTATTGACCAAATGGAAGCAATTCAATGTATTAGCCAAGATTAGAACCTTCAGAGTTCAATCAATAGTTACAAAAAAATACACATGGTGAGTCTAAACAAATATAAATTTAAGAAATATCAATAAAAGTAATAATAACTAATATAATGGAACTATTAAACGTAAGCACATGTTTTGTGCAGACTGTCCTCTTAGGTAATGGACATGAAGTTGGAAGAGGCAGGTTAGTTAGTTAGCCCATGAACCAGAAAATAAACTTGAATGAATATATCTGTGGATATGTCCTACCTTGAACATATTTTAGTAAGGTCAAATTCACTTATCTATTGCTCTCGTTTTTTCCCTTTCTCTATCACTTTCTGAAATGGGAGAGTCAGAAACAGCACATGAGTCAACAATTTTAATTAAACAAATCATGAATTTTGCAAAATATTCTTCATTTGTTTTTTGTATGGTAGCATTGAGGATGATCCAACAGAGAGAAAAAAAGGAGGTGATATAAATGGGTAAAAGGATGTGTAGAAAAAATAGATCTAGATGTAATTTACAAATAACCAGCTCCAAATGAAGGAGAAATTTTCATACAAATCATCATATGTCAAGAAAATATATACCGCCCTAGCCGGCTTGGCTCAGTGGATAGAGCGTCAGTCTGCGGACCGAAGGGTCCCAGGTTCGATTCCGGCCAAGGGCACATGCCTGGGTTGCGGGCTCGGTCCCCGGTGGGGGGCGTGCAGGAGGCAGCCAATCAATGATTCTCTCTCATCATTGATGTTTCTATCTCTCTCTCCTTCTCCCTTCCTCTCTGAAATCAATAAAGAAATATATATATAAAAAAAAAAGAAAATATATACCATTTCACCTAATTTATAGAATAATGCTGCTGATGCAAATAAATCAAAGCAAAAAAAGAAAGGAAGCAATAAAACCTGGAATGTACTCATATTTTTTCTAATATTAGAATGCACTGGTTTTATGATATTAATAGACCTAAACAGCTTTTACTAGTATCACTCCCATGTCACAATGTGTTGACACATTATGTATTTTCTAACACATTTGGAATGCAAGGTTTCCCTAGTGAATCTCAGTATCTCAGAGGATGAAAACAAAATCTGAACACTGTCAGAAACATCCAAATCTGCTCTAATGTAGAGACTCAACGGACTGCCCAATTGCCTTGAGATGTTCGTTATTTAAAAAGAAATAAACCATTTTAAAGTTTTCACTTATCTAATTATTTAACTTTCATTTTTGGTATACTGATATCATGTTTGCGGTGCCTCTTGTTTCTCAGGTCACATAACAGACCCAATTATCAGGAAATGGGAACTTGAATAAATAGAAAGATTACAAATAAAAAATTAATTAAGTCATAAAATGTTACATTAACCACTGCTAATAGTTTCTGTGAAGTTCCCTCCAATATAGTCTCTCTGTGTGTACGTATATGGAGAAAATAAATGTGCCTATATGTTGATAAATATTCCTTGAACACCTGATTTTTAATAGCTACATTCTAGCCAATACAGTATTTAGATTTAATAAATCGCTATAGTTAAATATTTGAGTTGCTTCTATCTTTTTATGGTCATGGCAGCCAAGTACATTTAGGAATAAAGAATACTGTCACCATTCCTTATTATTTTTTAGTAGAGGTTTATGTATATTTTAAGTTTGCTTTAGAGAAAGATGAAAAGACAATATGCCAAAGGGCAAAGGACATGAAACTGCAAGCGTTTGGGATTTTGCACCAATATATTGTTTAGCAGTCCTGTCAACTTTGGAAAGTTACTTCAATATTTGAACTTGGGCTTCCTTTTCTAGTCCTGCACATACCGGCATGCCACCACCTATAAATGAAATAGATTAATGTAGAGTTAAGGTAAATTTCCTTCCAGAAATAAATTATATATATATTATTCTGATTACAAAATGAAAAATTTAAATATCAAATGTTATCTTTTCAAGATTTAAAACACACATAAGCCTATTTAACCCTGTACATAAAATTTTGTTTCAGGAAATTAATGATCATTCAGCTGGAAAATTTCATGTTAGATAAACATATTTGAACATACTCCAACACTTTTTTTAAATTTTCTTATCTGGGTTATAAATTTAATAGTTTAGAGACATTTTTAATTATCTGTTTAATGTTCTTATATATGGAGCGTATTTCTTATTTTTAAAAATAGCTTTATTTACACATAAAATGGCATAATTTGAATATATATGGCAAATTTCATTAGATAATGGCAGTATACATGACTTTCAGTCAAGATTAGGCTCTGACCTAGCCTGAGTGGCTCAGTTGATTGACCATCGATCTGTGCAGTGAAAGGTTGCTGATTCAATTCCTGTTCAGGGCACATACCTGGGATGTGGGTTCCATTCCTGGTCAGGGCATCAGGGTACGTACAGAAAGGAAGACAAACAATTGATGTTTCTCTCTCTCTCTCTCTCTCTCTCTCTCTCTCTCTCTCTCTCTCTCTCCCTCTCTTCTTCTCTCTCTCTTTCTCTCTCTAAGTATGTCCTCAGTTGAGATAAAAATAATAATAAAATACATTTTTTTTAAGATTAGGCTCTTATACCACATATTGAAGAAAACTCCAAATTACACCTGCATGCACACACAACAACATGTTAATTTCAATGAATAACCTAAGATGTAGGAAAAAAAAAATTAAGTTTACTATAACAGAACCATTTCCACAATCTATAATCAGAATTTAACCATAAATCAGATCATGGGGCTGAAGTTTCAAGTCTCCTGACCTTCAACAAGCAGACAACAGGGAGCAAAAGAAAGGTTTACTCTGTAATAAAAGTCAACAATTTCACCTAAAACACAGTAGCAAAGCAAGGCTTCTAACACAGCCATCATGGGTGAGAAACACTTCCTAAAACGTGAATGGAAAAAGCTTCAGTTTATCACTCCCTAGGCCATGAGTTATCCAAGGGTCTTGGGAGAGGTAAGGATTGGGACAAACCAATTGCTTGGTATGGAGTCTGCAACACCCATTATCACCAAGTGACAGGTTCCCAACCTGCTTTAGCACTGGAGTTGGTTGAAGTCACTGCCAGAACCTCTAAACAGAGAAAGTAAAATGCAGGGAAATAGAGATACAAAAGGGAAAATTAATTTCTATCTAGAATGAGTCACAACCACAAAAACTCATAAACAAACACAATGCCATGAAAGAAAACCTAATTGACATCATTTACTCCAAACTAAATTAAGTAGCCACATAAAATTTATTTTTATTAAAGTGCAAATTCAGTCTTCAAAAGGAAGTGGATGAATAATATTAAGAAAGCATATAATCAAAATCCTATCTAGCCAAAACCGGTTTGGCTCAGTGGATAGAGCATCGGCCTGCGGACTGAAAGGTCCCGGGTTCGATTCCGGTCAAGGGCATGTACCTTGGTTACAGGCACATCCCCAGTACGGGGTGTGCAGGAGGCAGCTGATCAATGTTTCTCTCTCATCGATGTTTCTAGCTCTCTATCCCTCTCCCTTCCTCTCTGTGAAATATCAATAAAAAAAATATATATATATATAAAAAAATTTAAAAAAAATCCTATCTAATAAAAGAGTAATATGCAAAATGAGTGTCACTTCAACACACAAGATGGCTGCCCCCATGTGGTCAAAGATGGCTGCCCCCATGTGGACACAGATGGCTGCCACAAGATGGTCAGCAGGGGAGAGGAGTTGGGGGGGACCAAGCCTGCAGGGAAGGACAGTTAGGGGTGACCAGGCCTGCAGTGGAGGGCAGTTAGGGGTGACCAGGCCTGCAGAGGAGGGCAGTTAGGGGCAAACAGGCTGGCAGGGGAGCAGTTAGGCATCAATCAGGCTGGCAGGGGAGTGGTTAGGGGGTGATCAGGCTGGCAGGCAGAAGCAGTTAGGGGCAATCAGGAAGGCAGGCAGGTGAGCAGTTGGGAGCCAGCAGTCCTGGATTGTGAGAGGGCAGTCGGACATCCTTTGAGGGGTCCCAGATTGGAGAGGGTGCAGGCTGGGCTGAGGGACACACACCCCCCATGGACGAATTTCATGCACTGGGCCTCTAGTTATATTATAAAACACAAACAGAAAGAAATGAAAGATACATGAATATAGTGAAGACAGAAGTCATGGAGATGTGTGTGTGTGTAGGAGGGGTGGCTGTGTTTGTGTAAAAGAAAAGTGAGGCCTCTAAGATAAATGTAACAAGATTTTTAAAGATTGAACAGTGGGCATAGCAATATTTTAGCAGAAATCACTGCAACATTTTAGAATTTAGAAAATATATGAGGCCTAAAATTGAAGGCACACTCTAGCTCACTCTAATACACTCATGTGCTATGAATACTAGACTGCATCAATGGGAAAAGTTTAGAAATAGCAAAATAACGAGATGCAGAAAAGTGTTCCAAGCTTTAAATCCTCATCTGTAGTATAGAAGTAGATCAGATATCATAAAATATTTTTAAAACCACAATCAGTATTGAATTGCAACCTATTCTGCTGTCTGCTTTAAGCCAGGGATTCCATCTTCCCACATTCAGAACAGAGATTCTGAATACATTAAACATTAAAATTCAATTTGTCAAAGACCATTGCATCTGAATACAGTTATCATTAGATAGTGAAAGTGAGACTATTAGTGGCCCTGCCAGTTGAAATTTATCCTGTTCAAGGAAGAGGAAAATGTAGTTGGAACAGAAAAAAGAAAAGTCCAATGAGAAAGGAAAGAAATGCTTATTGTAATTTTTCAAGCCACATACTTCATGTATCTAAATTGCTTTTTTATATTTTAATAATTTAAACATATTTCATATTGCAAAGGCTCTGATCACTATTTAGGACCACTGGAGGGATATTTATAAAGAGAGTAGTAACAAACTTGAGAGTAAATACTGCCCATGGGGCCTGAAGGAGTTAATATAACTTCAAAGGAAATTAACTTCACAGAAGACAATACTTAAGTTTAAGAGCTTATGACTTTTCTTTCTATCCTGATGAGGGCCAAAGATCCCATTAATGTTACCATTTGCCTTATAATACAGTTAGTTTAGATTATTTTGTTTTGGGCAAGGCAAGAAATAATCAGAAAACACAACACAGAAATTACCAAGTGACTATCTTAAAGTAATTTGTCGCAAACATTTAAAGTGCATCTCATCTCTTCCCCTTCTTTGCTGGGATCTATCCCCTTTCAGAATATATATATATATATATATATATATATATATATATATATATAATTTGTACACTAAAATTAAATTGAAGAAAAATTTTAAAATGTAAACAATTGTAATATCACATATTAGACTTCCATCCAATTATATAAAAGCGTGGGATGGTTAACTCAATGAATAAAGAAAAGAGAGTTTTTGAGAAATCCACAGCTATGTTCTTTCTGATATTTAAAGTGCTGACAGGACCAAAAATATACCTGGGAACATCACAGTACAGCTGGCAAAAGTCAAGGGAACAGATATTTAAGTGGTAAACAGTAGAAGGTCACACACTAGTGATCGCACACACATATGCTGTAAACCAACAGGATGTCAGGAGGGAACATAGAATTCAGCCAAGCTAATACAACAAGGAATCTATGCACAAGCATATCATTGAACCTAAGTTATAACACAAAATATTTACTGGTCCCTGTCTTTTATGAGTCTGTTCTCACAAGCAGTGAAAGAGAATGTAAAACAGGTGCAATTTTCCCTGATACATTATTTGCACTATCCAAAGATCACCTTACACTTAAGTTGTATATTTTTTATATTATTCTTGACAGTATTACAGATGTATCCCATTTCCCCTCCCTTTATCCCCCTCTGCCTAGTTCCTACTCACCGTCCCAGATCTTACCATCCTATTATTCATGTCCAAGGGCTATGCATATCCTATCTCATAAAGAGGGAATATGCTAAATGACCATCACTCCATCACAAAGATGGCTGTACCCACAGCTGAGGTCAAGTTCCCATAAGGAGCCTTAATGAGCAATCAGCAGGGACCTGAGGCTAAGCCCTCCCCCACCCCTGTGGGACTTGACAGGGGACCTCATGCCACGCCCACCCCCTGGCATCAGGCTAGGGGACCTCAGGTCGCACCCCTGACCCAGTGTCAGGCCAGGGGACCTGAGGCCACGCCTCCCACTTGGCGGGGCTTGACGGGGGACCTCAAGGTGTGCTTCCCGTCCTGGTGCTGGGCTAGGGGACGACAGGCTGCTCCCCCTGCCCCGGCACCAGGCCAGGGGAGCTCAGACCATGCCCCTGCACAGCGGGGCTTGACGGGGGACCTGAGGCTGTGCCCCGCTCACCTGGGGGGGCTTGACAGGGGACCACAGGCCATGTATCCCACCTGGCAGGGCTTGACAGAGGACCTCAAGGCATGCCCCTGCCCCCATCTGGTTTGGGGGACCTCAGGCCACACCCCCTGTCCTAGCACTGGGCCAGGGGACCTGAAGCTATGCCCCCTGCCCAGCAGGGCTTGACAAGGATGGGACTGGTGAGGTTTGGATCTAGCCCAATTGGGGGGCGGGGACGGCCGGGACTGAGTCTCACATGATTTTGAGGTGCATGTGGGTGGGCGGGGACTTGACTCTGGGTCCCGTGGTGTGCCCCAGACTCTGACAGGAGGAAGGTTTTCATATACATTTTACTAATTTTCTTTCATCTCTGACACTTCTATTATAGAGAAAGGGCAAATAGCAATATTAAATTATTTCCTCTAATTAATCCCCTTTCAATGTGCACGAATTTCGTGCACTGGGTCACTAGTAAGTAAATAAGTTCTTTGGTTTATCTCTCCCACTCCAACATGTCAGTCTGTTTCAGGCCTCCATTTTTTAAGTCTTATTTTGTTGGTCAATTTGTTTTGTTTATTAGATTCCACAAATAAGTAAAATCATGTTGTTTTTTTTCACAGATTGGCTTATTTCACTTAGCATAATAGTCTCCATCCATACTGTCCCAAAGGGTAAGATATCCCTCTTTTTTACACCCACATAGCATTCAATTGTGTAAATGTCCCACAGCTTTTCTATCTAATCACCCACTGATAGGCACTTGGTTTATCTTCATATCTTAGCCATTGTTAACAATGCTGCTGTGAACATAGGGGTGCATATATTCTTACTTGTTGGTGTTTCCGGGTTTTTAGGATATATTCCCAGAAGTGGGATCACTTTCCATTTTTAATTTTTTGATGAAACTCTGTACTGTTTTCCATAGTGGCTGCAACAGACTGCATTCCCACCAGCAGTGAACTAGTGTTCCCTTTTCTCTACATCCTCCCAAGCACTTGTTGTTTGTTGAATTATTGATGACAGCCATTCTGACAGGTATGAGGTGATATCTCATTGTGGTTTTAATTTGCATTTCTCTGATGATTACTGACTTTGAGCATTGTTTTATATGTCTCTTGGCCATTTGTATGTCCTCTTTGGAAAAGTGTCTATTCAGGTCCTCTGCCCATTTTTTAACTTATTCTCTGGAATAGAAGGATATTTTCATTTATGTGAGCATTTACATGATAATTGCGCTATTTTATATCCATAAGCTCCCATCCGTTTTGGCTAACCTGTGGAGGTTAACCAATGCTCTTTCTTGTAAACTGATCAATTCCACAAATGAAAAACTATGGAAAACAAGGAGCAGAAAGAGGCACAATTAGAGCTGACAAACAGATTTAAAACTTATTGTGATGAGTCCCAGTGTGGGGACGGAGTATAACTTCCAAAGAAAAAGGCGCTCCACAAACAATGTTGTGCAAGGAAGTGATGTTTTGAAACACAAGAGCATGAGTTACTTGTCCTTTACATAGAGGGTCTCATATACCCAAATATCGCTTTATATTTGTATATAATATTCAGCATCTGCTAAGTGTATTATTTATTCTGCTTTGCAAAGTCATGCGCCAAGTTGGAATTAGTTTACTAGTGGAATACATGTCCCAGCTAACCCTGAAGCAGGACTATTATCATCTCCTAGATCTATACCCTAAAATTTAGGGTCTTGATCACTGAACAAAACCCTACCCCAGCTCATGTGAAGTAAATGGGCAGATCATTAAACCATTGGCAATAGCTCCTGATGGATGCCTGCCCGCCTCTGAGCAAGCCACACAGGCCTCCATGACAGAACTGATCTCCCAGTCACTTTGTTCCTCCGGTACACTGCTCCTCCTTGGTGCTATGGATTATTTACTGGATCAGCAGAGGAAGATCTAGGTCAGGTCTCTACTGAGACTGTTGTCGTTATTACTGCTGTACCTGGAAGCATATGAGCTCCACTGGCAGTCAAGGATTATCTCAGCTGATATACTCAAGCTATGCTTTATCTAAGGGTTAAATGCATTATTAACTTCAGCACTTTTGCATATCAGTCGAGTGATGACTGAGTAGAGTTCAAGATTAGGCTTCTGGCTGAACCTTATGTTTTCTCACACTTTCATGTATTTGGATATTTGCTCATTTTTTGTTTTGTTGTTGATCTGTGTTCTTCCATATTTCTCGGCCCAAACTTCACTCATTTTAAGCTAGGGATGAGCTTTTCTAATAAATGAAACTGTAGCGATATATCAGGGACCATTGATGTGTTAGTGGCAATCACTGATCTTTGTTTTTCTCCTTTTTTACTGATAATAGATGTGCATTTTAGGGGAAACTTCTAAGGCCTCCCCCTTTGTTGTTCAATACAAATTGCATAAATATTAATTCAAGCATTTGTAGTGTAAAGTGTTTCTGGATATAAATCCTTGTAATACTCCTATCACCTCCTCCCATTCTAGTCCAGATTATACTATATTCATGAATGTGTATTCTACTCCCACAAAAGATTAATGATTTTAATTGTTTGCCAACTAAAATATTGCAATTATGCACAAAATATGTCTAGAACAAAGGCTCCAGAAAGAAAGCTGAATGTTTATTATAAACAAACTTATTGGTTCCTTCAAATCTGATTCAGTCAGTAGTCTTGTTCTTTCATTCATTCATTGAAGTAAAAAATACACCTATTACCTGTAAGGCATTATTGTGATTATCAACATTAGATATAATCTAGTGAATAAAATCCTTATAAAATATTGGGGGTGGTAGGGATAGAGAATAAAGGCAGGGTCAAACAAATCCAAAGGAAATTTTAATAGTATGGTGATTTCAGTGTTCCTAACCCAATTCATATCTCATAAGCCATGTTGCACATAATTTAAAATGAATTTTATATGAGCACACACAGAAATTCTACTTTAACATCTATCTACCCTATTAAATGGATTAGAAAGCTTAGAATGACCTTTCCTCCCTCGATTTCTACATATAATCAAACCACAAACTATAGTAAGGTCAAACTTCTAACTATCTCTTTAAAGTGGCTTCCTTTCTCTCCAGATCCTTTAAAGTAGTTCAAGTGCCTTTAATTGGGGTACTGATGCACCAGCAGGGACTATGTGTCCACATCCACCTTTAACAATCCACTATGAACAATCTTATGAGTAGGGAAAGAAGTGATACCAACTATTTACTTGTTCGTTATCCAACTGGAAAGGGCTTGATCCTGATGAAGGAGGTCATTTATGATACTTTGTTTCTTGGCCCCTCTGAAACCATACAAGTCCCCATTTATTTTTGTGCAAAGAGAATCAGAGTGATTAGTTTAGGTCTTTCAATGTTATATAAATAGGAGGAGCTCAAGTTTGTGAAAACCAAAGCAGAACAAATGTTACTTAGCACCTTTGTCTTAAAAAGATGGTTATATCAGAAGCCAGAGTCCATGTGCATTGGTTCATGTCCTTCTAAGTCCCAATTATAGAAATTGGAATTGAATTATATTGGTGAACAAATCATAATGTTTTATATACAGTATATGTAGAATCATACTGTGTTATCCCTGATTTATTTTACATATAAAATTAAGGTATCTCAATAATTCAATGTAAATTCACTAAAACAGGGGCTCTGAGAGGTCAGGGTTTTTGTTTTCAGGTTTTTGTTTTTAAATTTGGTTTGCTTTTGCATTCTTAGTACCTAGAAAATGTCAGGCACATAATAGGTACTTAATAAATAGATGTTGAGTGAACAAATACATCTAAATATTTTTTTCTCCATCCATGACAAATAATATTCTGAAGAAAAATCTTTTTCACAGATTTCCATTTTCTTTCATTTCTCCCTTTTGCCTCAAAATGAGAAAATTAAGAACACTTTAGGAAACATGTTGTAAAATTACCACCACTATGGGTTTATAAAATCCAAAATGCTTATGGACTCCTCAGCTGTCAGTAACAAAAATCCAACTCAAAAGAGTTAATAAGCAACTAAATTATTGTTTCACAAAGCTGACAAAAACCCAATGATATATTTTTTTCAGACGTGACTGAATAGATGCTCATATTATGTTCTCAGGGATCTGACTCATCTTTTCCCCTCTCAGTCATGTTTTTCCTTTCACTGACTTTATTCTTGGGTAGACTTCTGCACATGGATTCAAATGTCAGTGGCATCTCCAGGCTCACATGACATTGCAGTTTGAGTTTCCAGAGAAAGAGAAAACATGCTTATTGATACATCACTGTGGTCAATGTCCAAAGAGAAATAAGATGGTCTAAACATAGTTTACATATTCAGCCCTGAGCCAACCACTGGGCCGCTAAGCCTGGGACTCCAGCTGATCTCTGGCTGGAGGGAGAAAGTGGGAGCTAGGTAGACACAGAAACATTGTCAGCCACTCATAGCCCAAAAGACACTGCAGAATCTCATTCCTGCTTTCTTCTCTGGTCACATCTCATCTCTCTTTCTGGTTCCTTTCTCTGTGTTCCAAATAGATTGACTTTGTGTTTTCCTCCTGAATTCATCAAAGTGCATTCACCCCTGAAAGCTTCTACACAGGCTGTTCTATCTGGAATATTCTTCCTTCTTCTATTTCCCTCATCCTGAATAGCTCATATTGTTTGGCGGTCCTCAGTTTAATGATTACTTTACCATGGAAGCAATGGATGGTTTTCTAGCTTAGGCAAAGTCTCTTGACACATGCTCTGTTAGAAAATGCACATGCTTCTTTTCAGAACTTGTCATTATTGTAATAACTTATTTTCAAAATATTTGTTAACTTTTTTACTCCTTTACCTGCAGGAGGACAGCATTCTTCTACCCCGTCACCTGCTTCAGTGTTGCTCCAGCATATGGCACACTGTCTGTCTAGCACATGGTAGGCACTAAAAATACTGACTGAGTCAAAGAACATGAGTCAAAGGAGTGATTGGATTAATTAAATATAGACTAACTGACTGGTCCAGAACATTTTTTTTCAGTAAAGATATAGATAGTAAAAAATGTCGCCTTTGCAGCCACATTTAGTTGCTTTTGCATATTCTTCTTTGGATTTTGTTTGTTTTTTCAGTCTTGTTGCTTTTTACAATCATTTAGATATAAATAATATTCCAGATTTGGCCTGTGAGTCATAGTTTGCCCACCTTTGCATTAGCATACTAGTAGTTATGATACTGTCTGTAATTGCATAACAATAATGAGATTCTATCTCATGCTCTCTTATCTTTTGCTTTACTCCTGTTTCAGAGATGTGCACTTTTATAAATACCACTTCCCTTCCCAGCACCTAATCCAGGATCATATTGTTGTGCTCTCTTTTCAAACCGATTTGTTACCAACTTTTCCTCCCTATAAATGCCTGTGCATTTCTCCTAATCTCCTGCTGTCTGGGCCACACTGTGCCTTTCTCGTTCCTTAGCCAAGTGCACCTGCTGCCCTGGCTTCTTATTGCTGTTTCAAATTTTTATGCTGCATCATCATCCCTTCTGCTTTCTGCAGTAATATTTCAGTAGAAGGAGAAATGTTTATTTAAAATAAACTGAGTAAAACAGACATTCCTAGATTCTGACACCAGAGAAATAGCATGCCATCTGCCCTCCATAAGGAGCTCTTTGCCTGAGGGACAAAACCGTATCAACCAGGTAAGCTCTTACTAATGTGTAAATTGTACTGCAATGTACAAATTGTGGTTGTCATTCCAGACCTCCTGTCCTTTTGCTGCCCTCAGTTCTATAGTACATAGTTAATCCTTTTTTCTAGTGTATATATTTTGACATCTCTTCCCCTGGAATACAGCAACCACTAGTCTTATAAATGGAAAACTTAGAACATCTCTCTCATTATTTTCTTGTGCCTGCAGTTGCTCAGTATGTATAGTAGGATTTTTAGGGTAAAAAAAAAAAAGCACATTTTAAGTACCACTGTTACATAATTAGAGGTTAATAAGGTGAAATGTAAAACATATATTGGTATTTTAAATGCCATCCTTGGTAAATGCATTATTTGTAAAAATATGTGAGCATGCTATGTCTTGCAAACTTCAAAAAAAATAAATCTGTCATCACCTTACTCAATAAAGAAATATAAACTATGGCAAAAATAAATTGTTTCTCAATATTTACATTAGACATCTATAAACAACACATAGTTAAATAGCTCTTCATCCAATATGACAAGATTTATATTAAGATGAATTTTGCATATAATAAATTTCAGAGAACTTAAATTGATGAGTTTCTATAAATGCAAACACCTATGTTAGGAACAACACAATTAAGATAAAATGTGTTTTCATTCCTCCAGAAAGTTTTTTTTTAAATATATTTTATTGATTTTTTTACAGAGAGAAAGGGAGAGGGATAGAGAGTTAGAAACATCGATGAGAGAGAAACATCGATCAGCTGCCTCCTGCACACCCCCTACTGGGGATGTGCCCGCAACCAAGGTACATGCCCTTGACCGGAATCGAACCCGGGACCCTTCAGTCCGCAGGCCAACACTCTATCCACTGAGCCAAACCGGTTTCGGCCAGAAAGTTTTTTTATACCTACTTCCAATCAATCCCCATCCACTCATAAGTAAACTCCAATATTATTTTTATCTCCACAGAATTCATTTTGTTTCTTTTTCTGAACTTCATATAAATTGAGTCATGGAGTATATTTTATTTTGTTTCTGATTTTTTTATTCACCATAATGTTTTGAGATTTAGTCATATGTTCTGTATTCTAAAGGTCCATTCCTTTCATTGCAGAGGATTATTGCATTGTGTTAATAATGGGTCATAAATGTTCATTCATTACCGAGTTGACAGAGTTTTGAGCAGGGAGGGTTTTGTTCATTATTACTGAAGTTGCTGTGAACACTCATGAACAAGTCTTTTTGGTGGACCTAGGTGTTTATTTCTCTTGGTAGAATACTTTAAAGTGTGTTTGCTGCATTATAGGGTCAGTGTACCTTAAACTTTGTAAGACATTGCCAAGCCCTTTTTCAAAGTGTTGCAGCATTTTACATTCTCATCATCAATGTTTGTGCGATTCAGTGGCTCCGATTCTTGTAAAATATAATGCTTATAGTATTTTTAATTTTATCCTTTTTACTAGTTGTAGGATAGTTTCATATGCATTTCTCTGAGGACTATTGATGTCAAGTATTTATGCAGGTGCTTATTGGACTGTCATATCATCTTTTGGAATTTCCTATCATCTTCTTATGTATAACCTGAATATAAATATCTGGCATACATAACCTTGACTTGCTTATTCATTTACTTGAGTTGTAAAAGCAGTAAAAATATTTTTAAGTAAGCTTTCTATTTTAGAACAATTTTAGATATACAGTAAAATTGCTAATTAGTACAATGTTTCCTGTAGACTTCACATCTACTTTCCCCTATTAAGAACATCTTATGCTAGTATAGAACATTTGCCTCAGTTAATTAAGCAATATCAATGCACTGTTATTAACTAAAGTTTATACGTTTTCATATTTCCTTTCCTCCCCCTAAGATCCTTTTTTCTGTTTCAAGACCCCATTGAGGATCCCATATTACATGTAACAGCTATGTCTCCTTTATGCTCCTCTTGGTGGGGACCATTTCTCGAGCATTTTATATGGCTGTGGTTGTTTTGAGAAGTCCCAGTCAAAGATACCGTGCAATGTTCCTCATGTGGAATTATCTAATATTTTTCTCATGACTAGACTGGACTTATATATAATTAAAAGACCACGAAGATAAAATACCATTTCATCACATCGTAGGATACATACTTACTATCTATCCGGTTATCATTGTTGGTGCTGATTTTGATGTTTTGGCTGAGGTAATATTTGTCAAGTTTCTCAGAAAAGTTACTGCATGACTTCCCCCACTCATTCCTTATCATGCATTTTGGAAGAGACTCAC
The DNA here is from genome assembly GCF_963455305.1 of Plecotus auritus. NCBI lineage: Eukaryota > Metazoa > Chordata > Mammalia > Chiroptera > Vespertilionidae > Plecotus > Plecotus auritus. Next base: position 156,658,427 of record NC_137774.1, read on the forward strand.
TATACACAGCCTAAAATTAAGTGGTAAGAAGTTATATGCCACCCTGAGGAAATGGTTTCTGCATAAATTATTTGGAATTCTTTGAAATTAAAGATTTGTGTCTTTCTCCCATTATTTATAGATTCAGTAATTTATTTTTATCAGTATGGATTCCTGGACATATATTTAACACCTTATGTTATAATACTTTACATATTTTGCTGCTCAAATGTTCTAGCTTTGGCTACTGTGACCTTTTTTAGTTGGTCTCTGTGTCCCTTAGATATACTCCCTCACTTTGTGTGTATGTATATGTGTGTTTATAGTTTATTTAAAATGAATACTTATTTTAAGAGCAGTTTTAGAGTTACAGAATAATTGAACAAAAAGCATAGAGCGTTTTCATTAGTGAGGTACATTGTTATAATTGACTAGAGGCCCGGTGCACGAAATTTGTGCACAGGGGGAGGGGTGTCCCTCAGCCCAGCCTGCACCCTCTCCAATCTGGGACCCCTCGAGGGTTGTCCAACTGCCCGTGTAGGCTCGATCCTGGTGGGCCTGGTCCCCCCCAACTGCTCTCCCCTGCAGGCCTGGGTCCCCCCCAACTGCCCTGCCCTGCTGGCCTGATTGCCCCCAATTGCCCTCCTCTGCTGGCCATCTTGTGGCGGCCATCTTGTGTCCATATGGGGGCAGCCATCTTTAACCACATGGGGGAAGCCATCTTGTGTGTTGGAGTGATGGTCAATTTGCTTATTACTCTTTTATTAGATAGGATAAGCCAATCTGGATAGTCATTAGCTAAAACTCATAGTGTAGAATAGAGTTCACTTTTTGAGTTGTGCATTCTGTGGGTTTTGACAAATGCATAATGTGTTGCATTCACCATTACAGTTTCATACAGGATAGTTTTAGTACCTACTAGTAAACATCCCCTGTGCTCGAACTATTTTTATTCCTCTCTATATCTGGCAGATTGTTCTGTCTGTGCAGTTTTTCCTTTTCTAGAATGTGTTATACAGTTGGAATCATAAAGCATGTAGCCTTTTCAAATTATCTTCTTTCACTTGGCAATATGCATTGAGATCGCCCTATGTCTTCTGCGAATGGTTCCCTTATTATATGTGTAGCTTTGTCAGTAACTGCAAACTGCTTTTAAAGGGCCTGTAGCATTTTGCATTCTGACCAGCAACGAATGGGAATTTGGTGTTCCATATCCTTGCCAGCATTTGGTGTTATAGGCATTTTGGGTTTTAGTCATTCTAATAGCTGTGTTGTGGTATTTCACTGTTGCTTTAATTTGCAAATGCTAAATGATATATGATGCTAAACATCTTTTCATATGTATATATATATTTTTGATCACTCCCTAACTTTTTGGTACTGTAGGATATTTCAGGCTTATCTTATGTATTTCCTGCCTCCATTCTAGAATAAGTCATTACCTTTAGGGAACCCTATTTTTCCCATGAAAAAATAACATTAGAAACCAGAATATGTGTTTCTACATGCTTATTACTACTGGGGCGTCATTGCTCTTCAGCCATCTCAGTTGACATTTATATGTGTATAAATGTATCTACCTGTGTAGATATACATAACTGTATTTATTGCCATATGCAACCATTTTCAACTACAGTAAGCCAAGCGTGAGTTCATACTGGTGTCTCCAACTCTAGTACCTTACTACATGGATCACTCTATCCTCCTGCCCTTGCTCAACTCTAATTCTCACTTCATCAGTACAACACCTGGCTTCCACAAGCTGTTGACAATATACTTATTTATTCAATACAGAATTCTGTATGGGGGTATCAGAATTAACTGTTATCACCAGGTGAAACAACTTTATCAGCTCGAGTACAGTCATTATGTACAGTTGTCTTGGCCTTTATTCTTATAGAGTCCACTCTTTCCAAAACTACCTAAGTCAGCAGATCCTTTCATATGTTTGTAATACAAATAGATTGTTTGGTCACATTCTTAATGTCACTTTCTCAGAAGCCCAGACCTCCTAAATGATATTTTTAAATTCACCTACATAAACATTTTATACTTTGTGCTACAAAGTTCTGTGGGTTTTGACAAATGCATCTTGCCATGCACCCTCCATTACAGTTTTATACAGAATAATTTCATTACTTAAAAAAAAGTGCTTCACTTATTCAACTTTCCACTTTAAACTCCTAGAAACCTCTGTTCTTTTTGCTATCTCTATAATTTTGCCATTTCTGAAATGTCAGATAATTAGAATCATATAGGCTACAATATGACTTTGCAGTATGACTTCTTTCACTTATTGACAGCTATTTGATATTTATCCCAGTCTTTTTGTGGTTTGATAGCTAATTTTTTATTGATAAATAATAGCCCATTGTTTGACTGTACTGAAGTTTGTTGGAAGAATGTGTCTCCCGCTGTTATTAGATGGAATATTCTATAAATGTCAATTAAATTCAGTTGATTGATGGTGCTGTTTAGGTCAGCTATATATTTATTGATGGTCAGAAGGCAGTTGAAGTCTCTGATTATACTAGTGGGTTTCTTTATTTCTCCACGGTTCTATTAGTTTTAGCCTTGTGTATTTTCATGTTCTGTTGTTAGCTGCATAGGTGTTTGGGATTGTTATGCCATTGTAGAGAATGACCCCTTTCTCTACAATGTATAACATTTCTCTACGTTGTATAATGTTTCATGTTTTTATTGATAATTTTCTTCTGAATTCTGCTTTGCTTGAAATTATAACCAGTCCAGTGTTTTATATATAAGAGTTAACATGGCATATTTTTCTCTATCCCATTACTTTAAGTTGTCTACGATTTTATATTTAAGATGAATTGCATTCAGACAATAAATGATTGACTTATCATTTTCATGTACTTTGACAATGTTTTTAATTTGTTTATTTAAACAATTCACATTTAAAATACTTATTTATATAGTTGAACTAATAGCTGCCATGTTATAATTGCTTTTTTCTACTCATATAGTTTTGTCCCATATGTGTTGAAAGCCAGACATGTTTAAGGGGTTCTGGAATACAAGGTATATAGGTCTTTAGTACTAGGCTTTATGGTGAACTCTGGCTAATAGTTAGACTACTTAATGTTTGCCAAAAGCTTCACATTCCTCGAGTGTGCTTTTGCTGTTATTGCCATCTTAACCCAGGGCTTTCCTCAGAGGAAGTCTACTTTCAGCCCTCTTTCAGCCGCTAGGCTCTGTTATTACACTAGAGCAGCCATTTTTAACCAGTGTGCCCCAAGAATTTTTAAAACATGCAGTACCTGGTTATTTAGTCAGAGGCCCTGACCTCTCCTCCCTTAGATTGTCAAATAAAAAATTAACAGCAGCCAAAACAACAATAGTAGTCCAGTGTAATGAATCAAAATTATACTGATTTTTTTTGTCAGATGGGCAAAAACTGTATTTTTTGGTGGGCCAGAGAATTTTAGTAATTAGTTGATGTGTGCCCTGAGATGAAAAAGGATGAAAATCAATTCAGAGTGGATGGTCTCCTCTGCAACCTCTGTTCTCCGATGGGCCCAAGAAAAGTGATTCATTTTCAGTTTGATAATTTACTTTTGATATAAATACAGATATGTTAACCTCCAAGCTCTTTATATATTGAGAATGAAACCCAAAGTCTAAATATTTTAACTTAAAAACATTTTCAATTTTTTTCTTCTGTTATTTTGTTTGGTTTTTAATTCTAAGAAATGTTTTTCTATCCTAAGGTCATGAAGATTCTACATTTTTTTTTGCAGGGGTTTCATATTTTTAACATTTATGTTTAGGGTTACCATCTTTGTCAAATTAGCTGTGGTCTGGAATTAGGCAAGGATTTAGGATCATCTTTTTTCAACATTTACCTAGTTGATGCAGCACCATTTCTTGAAAATACATTCTTTCATTCTCAACTTCTGGCACTTTTGTTGAAAATCAATGTCTGTATAAATGTGGGCTATTTCTAGTTTCTGTCTTCTGCTTCATTGATCAAGTATACAGACTTAAGTCAATATTACAGTGTCCTGTTACTGAATCTTTAAAATGTCTTAGTTTGCATTAAACATCATTTATTTTTAAAAGTAATTTAGAAGCAAAACAATTATCTTTTATAATTCACCATATATTTACTTTTATAGGTGCTCTTCATTTCATCCAATAGACCTAAAGTTCTATCTTGGACAATTTCCCATTTATTCTAAAGAATTTTCTTTATCACTGTTTGTAGTGCAGGAATTACCTCAAATCTTGTTTTTCCTAAATTGTTTTTATTTTATATTAATTTGAAAGCCATCTTTTTTGGATATTGAATTCTTGAAATTACAGTTACCTGTTTTGTTCTATTGTGTTTTGATTTATTCCTGATTTTTAAAAATATACTATTTTTCCTATCATTGTTTCCTCAATAAAATGTGATTTTTTTAGTCATTTAAAAAAAATTTCCTAACTTCGGTTTTCAGCAGCTTGCTCATATGCATCTTTATTCATCCTATATTAGTTTTGCTGAGCTTTTTCGATTTCTAATATGTGTTCACCAAATTTACAAGATTCTCAGTAATTATTTATTTATTTGTTTGTTTCTTTTATTGTTTAAAATATTACAAATAGTAGTACATATGTCTCCTTTTTCTCCCCTTGACCTCCTCCACCCCCTGGCACATGCCTTCACTTCCCTATAATTTTTAATTCTTTTCTATTCTTTTTCGCTATTTATTCTGTTACTCCAATTACATATATGTTAGTCTATTTTACAGTTCTCACAACTTATTGAGCTCTGATCTATTTTATTTTTCAGCTTGATTTTCTCTTTATATTTCATATTGAATCTTCATTCAAGTTTATATTCCTATGTTTTGCCATCTCAAATCTTATGTTGAGTTCATGTGTGTTTGTTTAAATTTTAGATATTATAGTTTTTATATCTGGAATTGTCATCTGATTATTTGGCATAGTATGTACTTCTTTTCTGAGATGACCTGTTTGCTTGTTATGACAGTGGACTGCAATATTTGTAATACCTGCTCTGTATGATTTTCATATTCCTCCGTAGAAAATTTCCACAAAATTACCTGCTTGAAGTAACACCAATTCATTTTCTCACAGTTTTGTAGGTCATCAATCTGGATGCATTTCATCAGTGTCTACTAGATGCATAGGGTCTATCAAGGCTGAAATCACAATGTCAGCTGGGTTGATTTCTTAATCTGGGGGTCTAGGAAATAATCCACTTTTAAGTTTATTCTTGCTTTTGAATGAACAATTTTATTTGTGGATGTACAACTAGGGTACCTATTGTCTTTCTAGCTCCTAGCCTAAGGCTACTTGCAGACCTTTCTCACATCTTAGAAGCTACCCTAGTCTTTGCTTGTGACCCCTCCATCTTAAAAGCCAGCACTAATGTGTCAAATACTTCTTATGCTCCAAATCGAGTAGATATAAGACTTTTTATGTTTAAAGGGTGAATTTGCTTAGACTAGGTTCAACCAATAGAAGATATATATAATGGAAGTGGCTCCCATGATTATGGTTCAATTCTGTAGTGTGGGCTGGTAGTAGAGTCACACTGTTTCTATCTGAAAGCTAGTAAGTACCCTGGGGACTCAGGAGAGTCTATGGTACAGATGAAGTCTGAAGGCCGCCTGCTGGAGAGTTCTTCCTTCATCTGGAGGCCTGTCTTGTCACTTTACTCAGGCCCTCACCTGATTGGATGAGGTCCACCCACATTATGGAGGCCAACCTGCTTTACTGAGTTCATGAATTTAAATGTTGATTTTATCCAAACACACCTGCCAAGTTGACACATAAAATTAATCACCACAAGTAGTAACCTTAATTTATATCTGTCATTTTTTCTGCCATGTTACATTTTGTGATGTCAATATACTACAGTGCCAGGAATTTGGACAGAAAATTGGGGGGAGTGGGGTTTTGGGAGGGGGACTTTAGGTTTCTCCTAGCACATATTTTAAAGTTCTTGTCTGTTCATTTTAACACCCATGTCACCTCAGTTTGTACTTGCTTTTTCTCTTGACCTTTGATCACATTTATTTCCTGTCCAGTTACTTTTTACTAGATAGTGAGTATGATGGTGTATAGTAACTCTGAAATCTGTTATCTTCTTCAAAAATGTGTTTATTTGTGTTGTAGTAGGTAACTAAATCACTGTCATTTTGAATTTGTGGGAGTCTGGTATCATGATTTTTTTTTTTTTTAAGAAACACCTTAAGTCCTGCAATCCAAATCTAATCTTAATTTTTAGGTATGGCCATTTTACTCTTAAATAATAAATCTATAGTATTTACTATGTTCCTTATAATGTTTTGAGGCTTATACTCCATGACCACTTTCTGCTACAGCTTAGCAATTACAGCCTTCCAATGGTTACTTTCTGATGGGCTTTTTGGGGGGCTTCCTTCTTTACAGGATTTCCAGCCAATATGGCATCTCAGACCTCTATTTTCTAACAATGTAAACTAATAAGACTGCATCTTCTTGCTTGAGTTTTAACCTTATGTCTCATGTACTCAGGATTTCAATCAGATTAAAGCATTATAAGAATTTAATTTATTATACTTCCTATTTTTCCTAAGGATTGCATTTAATAAAATTTCTATTTCATTTTCTTTTCCTTCTAGTGTTTTTCTTTTAGTACTTTTTTTTTAATTTTGTTCCCTAAATTGTATTTGTTTATTTATATTTAGTTAAATAAATATACTTTTTTTCCTTAAAAATAAAATAAAGACAGAGTTTCTATATTTAACAATTTCAAATTAAAAATGTTCTAACTCTATCAATTATCCTTCGGACTGAAGGGTCCCAGGTTGGATTCAAGCCAAGGGCATGTACCTTGGTTACCAGCACATCCCCAGTAAGGGGTGTGCAGGAAGCAGCTGATCGATGTTTCTCTCTCATTGATGTTTCTAACTCTATCCCTCTCCCTTCTTCTCTGTAAAAAATCAATAAAATGCATTTTTTTAAAAAATTCATTGATCAAAACCTAATATATCTTGAAGTTTTCACTTATTTTTTCTGAATCCTTGTGAATTTCTGGTGTTTGATGAGATTTTCACAGAATTAAAGACATGATCATTCAAAAAAAATTTAATTATCCCATTTTAATAAGCACAAATATAAATATAAAAAATCAGTTATTGCTTCATAATTTTCAAGATATGGCCAACAAATTTTTCCAGATTTGGCTGCAATGAGCGTCTGCTAGAGAACTATGGTAAAACATAGGAGGATATTATGACAACATGACTAAATCGATTGATGTTTTAAACTTCTCATCTAAATCATAGGCCAAATGTAATATGGTGTTTGGGCCAAGTAATTCACAGTTTTCAGATGCTGGGTAAGTCAGTGTCTAGGAATAAAACATATCATATATAAACTTATTATGGTAAGCTAAATAAAGTGCCATGAAATTTTTCTGTGATTTTAATCTAATCATGATAGAGATTTCACAATTTAAAAGGCTTGCCTATTAATTAATTATTTTTGAAATTAAAAAAAATATATTGATTTCAGAGAGAGGAAGAGATAGAAACATCAGAGAGAGAATCATTGATTGGCTGCTCTTGGACGCCCCCTATTGGGGATCTAGCCTACAACCTGGGCATATAACCTGACTGGGAATCAAACTGTGACCTCCTGATTCATAGGTTGATGCTCAATCACTGAGCCATGCCAGCCTGCTAATTATTTTTTATTAAAAAAAATAGCCCTTTTATTCTTCCTTCCTCCTGACTCCCAAGGAATATTTCTAAATTTTCCAATGCTAATTACTAAAAGATATGCATTTTATCCATAGAGTTGAGGCAAAGTAAAAAATGGATAAAGCCTGGATCATTTCAAATCATTTAAAGTTTTAGAAATTCTGTTTCTCACTATCTTACTCATTTCATGTTGAAATTTTTCAGCCATGATGCTGTATCCTATTTGGTGTCCTATGAAAGTCTTAAAATAGCTACATAATCCATATTGTTGATATCAGAAATATACATTTGGGAATATTATTCAAAAAGTGTTAATTTGTTTAAAGTATTTCAATAAATAGAAGCACACAGAACTAATTAGCTTTGCTACTCAGAACACAGAAATAAGACAATAGAATCATCACTCAATCAGCAAAGATTACTGAAAACCAGGTTTTTCCAACATTAATATGTGATTCTAAAAAAATAGTAACATAGACTGATATACAATCTACAGAACACGAGTACATTTTTCAAGGGGAAACTGAGGCCAGAAAATATTTCAAAGTTACTCAGCCAAGTGTGAGGTCGAATTGCAACTCACATATATTTGAGTATAGATTGCAAACTCTTTCAATTCCACTATGAACCATTTAAAAAATAGCCTTTAACTTTGTACTTGTCTTAAAGAATTTTGCTTTCAAGTTGAGGTGGCATGAGTAATGTTTATGACTAAAAGAGTGAGAAAGCCAAGTCTGTATGCAAAGTAGTTGCTAAATCATGTTTTAAATATCAGTGAGTGTTAACAGTCTTTGAAGAATTCTTTACTTGGCAGATAGAAATTGAATTAGATCTTAAAGGAATAAACAATTTGAATAGTTTAAGGATGCATGATTAGGCAAAGACCAGCTGTACTTACTTTGAATAGAGCAAATTAAATGGCATATAATGATTTCAGTACATCCTCCAAGTGAAGTTATATGAAATTTCATTTCTACTGAAGATGAGTACGTGTATGTATATGTGAATACATATATAAGTATGTGTGTATAATTTGCATAAAAATTTAATAAGTTTAAAATGAATTTCCAAATTTAAGGACACACTACAATTAAAGAGTCATTATTATCATAATCTAAATATTTGTTAATATTTTAAATATGATGTCAATAGGAGGTTCTAATTCAGTAATAGAACACAGCTCAGTATCAGCTGGTATCAGACAAATCCTCTCACAGTGAGGAATTATAACCTGTGGACAAAATATAAAGTAAATGGATAAATACTTAGCATGTAGGGGGGTGAGGGCATATGCTGGTGGGGTGGGAGCAGCTGGGAAGAAGTCAATAGGGGGGAAAGGAGACATATGTAATACTTTAAACAATAAAGAATTTAAATTAAAAAAATACTTAGCATGAGATTTATTATCTTAACATTTTTAAGTGTATAATAGATTTTTTTATTGACAGTATATACAATGTTGTACTGAGAAGGCTAAAAGGACTAATTCCAATGTAATCCTGATATTCGGGGCTAGTGACCTGAATCCAAGCCAGCAAGCTCAGTGTACATTCCTGATAACCTATAATTAAGTCCCTCTCTCCTTCCCAGATACTGGTCTTGTAGAACCTGTTACTGTGAACAGTGCACTGCCCTGGAGGGAGGGTTATTAATGCTAGCACCAGGCCAGACCATCAGATATGGCCTGGAGATTCCCCAGCACCTGGGGGCCTTCTTGCAAGGCCCTCGAAAAGGACCGGAAGCATAATCCATGTTTGTGGGACAAAGATCGCAGGGAGGGAGATATAAAGGAAAGCCCCATGTGTGTTCCTTCACTCAGATTTGGAAGGCTGTCCCCTGAGTCCGCTGGCTTATTAAACAGTGTCCCTCCTTTTTTTCTCAGAAGTGTCCTTGGTTTTCTTTGGTCTTCTGCAACAGCACGGCATATCCATAGAGCTTATCCATCTTGCATTACTGAAACTTCATGCCTGTTGATTGGAAACTCCTTACTTTCCCCTCCCCTATCCCTGGCATCCACCATCCCACATGTGAGTCCCTGGATTTGACTACCTGAGGCACCTCAGAGAAGTACTTCTTTTTTCCTGACTGGCTTATTTCACTATCATAATGTCCTCCTGGTTCATCTGTGGTGTTGGATATTGCAGACTTTTCTGCTTTTCTAAGGCAGAATACTTTTCCATTGTATGTATATCCATTCTTATAATCCGTACAGCTACTGTGAATATTGCTGTAATGAATATGGGAATGCTGATACCCCTTCAATGTCCTGATTTTAATTCTTTTGAATATATACCCCAAAGTGGAAATGTTGAATCATACGGTAGCTCTCATTTTAAGTTTTTAAGGAAACTCCAAACTGTTTTCCATAGCATCTAATGTATTCTTAGAGTATTAACAATAGTATTAACAATAGTAAAAGTAATACAGAAAGAGATAGTGATTTTTTTCTATTTTATAGATGAAGAAACATATGGAGAGAGAGTTTAAGTCACTTGCACAGTGTCGCATGGCTACTAAGTGATAGAGCCATAGCATAAGCACACATATCCGAATGGAAAGTAATATGATGAAATTTTTCACTTGTTTTATCATTGACAAGATAAATTCTAACCACCACCATTACATTATTATCACTCATCCCAAGATGAGAGAAGACAAGAAACATGAAAAAATAATATAAAAGTCTCTACATAGCATACTTAGCTCTATGAATACACTGAGATTAATCTCTTACCTCCTAAACAAATATATCACAGTTTAGACATTATCGATTAAGCACCAAAGAAACATAAATGCTTCATTTAGAATAGATTTTTCTAAATGAAACCATGACTATTCCTCTGGACAGACCTAGTCAATGCCTACATTAAATAAAAATTAGGTTAACTCAGGACAAAAAATCAGTAGGGTTTTCTAAGTGCTGTCAAAAATATTATTTAACATGTTGAAAATAATTTGACTGCATTTTTTAAAAACTTCACGTAGTTGTACTGTTGTTGATATAGCCACAAATGCAAAAGCTGATATATTTTAAAGCAGCAAAACATGGCTTCATATCACACAATATTTTATACATACTGTGTTATTTTATATCTTTTCTTCAGTCCCCCAGAAGTGTCATTGCAAGAGTGAGTGATTGTTTGGCAGTTTTACATTTATAATTGACCAGTAATGAAAATGTAAGTGAGAGAAAAAAATATAAGATGTCAGATGGTGATAACTTTATAGCACAATTTTTTCCTGTAATGTTCTATAATTGAAACAATATTTGGAAGAAATTATCTTAGAAAAAATTTTTCCTGAAGGCATGCATATGGAGCACTTTCTAAATTGCCTTTATTAAAATTTTATTGAAAACAAATTATTTAAGTTTTATTAATATTAACCCTTCAGTATAATGAGTAGTACTTTTATTATAATATTGAATGCACCAGCATCTAGAAATAACTCTATTCTTGAAAATGGTTCTGCTATAAGACTATGGTACTGAATAATAGCTTCATGTAGGTCTTTTTAATTCTTAACTCTGTGTGGACTTTTAGAAAACTGAAACACAGGGAAAACAAACAAACAAACAAACACACCCAAACCTCTAAAGCTTGAGCTAATCATCTCCCACAGGTCTTCATTATAGTTCTGACCTCTTTCAGTTCCACACATTAGACATTTTCAGAACCTAGACTGGGATGAGCGTGCTTGGGGAAGCCCTGGAATCAAAGGAACTGGAATCTCAAATCCTCAGCTGCTTTACAGTTTAACATGAAAAATATAGGTTGCTAGCCTCTTAAACTCTTCATTTGCTATTGTGTGTGTGTGTGTGTGTGTGTGTGTTTTCTCAAAAATCACCTTAAGCTAAACTCTATAATTATTTCTATTTCTTTATGGACTTACTATTCTGTGCCCTACTGTACTTTTTGTGGACAAGGATATAAAAATTTCTTCGGGGAAATAAAACATACCCTGTACCAAAAATAACATTTTGGAACTCTATTTCAGGAAAGAATGATCATGATAAGATCTTCTTCCTAGTCTATATCTATATTGGCCCATGTGCCTTAATCTTTGTCACATACGTTATAGCCTACAAAGCAGCAATAACTCTGCATAGTACATAAAAACTACTTTTTCAATTGCAGAACATCAAAACAAAACAACGGAGGTCATTGGTTTGTTTTCCACTGTCCCATTAATTCCATCCTTCAGCCATAGGTTGGTACCCTAACCTTGGAGAGTGACCTTGGAATGTGAATATTTTATTTTCTTAAATTTTGGAAAGGAGGTTTCCAAAGACAGTATAAATGGAATTGTACAAATAAATCAGGAGTCCTTCATTTTTTTAAAAAGAAGGTAAAACTGTGAATTCTACAAAATGGGATGTTGAGGAGCATCACCCAAAGGACTCTACTTAAATGAGCATTATTTGCACACACAGGTGTTCTTGAAAATTTAATCCTCTACTTGAAACGTATAACTCCAAGTTAGTAAGGGCCGTAGGTCCTGAAGAACATGGGGTTCAGTGTGTTTCTAATACTGTGACAGCATGCACAAGAGTAAATAAATGATTAAGTATCCAGTTATTTGACAGGCCCCAAATTTGCTAAAAATCAGCATTTTAATATCAAGTAAGGATTGATATTTTTCTTTTTTTTAAATATGTTTTTTCTGAATTTGAGAGAGAGAGAGAGAGAGAGAGAGAGAGAGACATCAATTTATGAGAGAGAATCATTGATCGGCCTCCTGAACACCCCCTCCTGGGAATGGAGCCACAAACCTCGCATGTTCCCTCACCAGGAATTGAACCTCTTGGTTCCTGGGTCGAACTTTAACTGCTGAGCCACACCGGCCAGGCAAGAATTAATATTTTTCTGACTCATCTTACTCAACTGTCAAGCAGTGATTTTGGAGAGGCTTACTCACAAGCTTCCAACCACACCTAAGATTTCATGATTTAGTGAGTTAATTAACACTCAATATGTTACAAAGGTCACATAATGTAGTCATAGACTAAAAGATAGAAGAAAAGTTAATCATGCAGGAATCAGAGAACACTGTTAAATATCACAATTAGTCCTTTCTCCAATGTTTGCTATGAGACATCAGAAATACTTTGTTGAGTTCAAATGATAGACAAATACGAAGATATAAAAAGTGGTGATTTAACTTATAACTAAAGGCCTTATAACAAAAGTACAGAATAAATTTAAATTAGTAACTTTGTAATTTAATTTGGTGAGAGAGAAAAAAAAGACCTATACTGAACTTCATTAATTAAATATTTGGAAAGCAAAACTGAACATTTTTATTTTGACATCGCCCAACTATTTGTGCAGGGAAAAAAATGCTGATTAATGATGACCTTAACAGGAATAAAAGTGTGGTCTACACTGCATGGAATTGATCACATTTCACATTAATTTTTTAAAATAATGAGGTTAACAGAAGCTATCCTGCATAAATAAATTTTAGATGATTTTAATCAATTACCAGAATAGTAATTTATGTCTATTATTTTCAAAATTCTGAATTTAGTAGAATATCCATTTTATTGTGAGACATAATGAGGTGTTTTGGTATAAATGACATTTTATATTTAGACATAAATTAATGAGCATATTTTATTATATTATTAATTAAGTAACCAGGTCATGGCTTAGCTGGTACTAATAGTTATTATTAACTATTTACTACTTTTTAGAGCATCCTTTTTTAAAAAACTATGTTGTGCTCTTCACACTGTGTATTTATAAGATTTCACCCAGGTGTGTATCCCTGCATGACAGTATCAAAGGTCAGTATTAACACAATGAATCTTGCTGGAAAATAAAGTAGCCACGGAAAGTTCACATGCTCAGGCAGAGAAGAACGCTATTTTTTTTTTTAATTTAAGAATTTCTAAATTCTTACTACTGTTACCAGAGATAAACATGCCTCGTCTTCCCCGTTGCTAGTAGGAGTAGGGTTGTGAAGACCCACATCCCGTGTGGTTCAGGGTTCGGGCTCTGGAAGAGGGGCCGCACGGAATGAAAGAGACGAGACAAGAAATAATAATTTGGAAATATTGGGAGACCAGGCAGGAGCCCAGCTCAAGGGGAAGGACTCCACTTGGGCCCCAGCCTTGCCATCCTTTTATTCAATTTGGGATACACCTGTAGCCCTTAGGCAGGCAATTTCCACTAACAGGCAGACTGTTTTATCAGTAGGATTTACCTGACTGCTGGTGGGGAAGTTGCTTCAGCTACCATTGTCTCCACTAAACAGTGGGTGCAAAGCTCTGGCCCTGGCCAGGTGTTCAAGGGTCACCAGCATTCCGGGATCCTTGTTTACACTTCTCTGATAGTAAAGACAATGTGTGGCTTCCCATATAGGGTCCTTGTGCTATCCTGAGAAAAGGAATTTTTAGAGACTCACAAGGGAGGATGTGATATGGTAGAAAGCTTTGCTTCCCTGAAATTACACCTCTGAGTTTCCAAAGTCCCATTTGCCTTAGCCTAGTCGTAGAAGAAGTGTAGGTGGGGTTTCAGTAGAGCTAAAATCAGAGCCAGTGTCCAGAGTTTCCATTCCATGTTGGCACTGGGTCCAGTCCACCATCAGGCTAATTGCACTCCATTAGTCCATTGTGTATGGAGGTCCTCATGACCCTGGGCCACACGGGAGAATGCCAGGAAGCCAAGCCTGAGTCATGAGCCAAGGGGGACCAAGAAAAACCTCAAGAGTAAGTTTCTTTGTTCAGGCAATTTTACATCCCGAATTTCTGCACACTTGCAGTTGCCATGCCTATTCTGGTCAATAGCCTCTGTCCCCAGGTGTGATTGGCTGGTAAGTACCTTCCTTATGTGATCCCCCAACTTTACCGTGAATGCACCCATTTTCCCTTTGTTGGATCCCTTCCCCCAGGGAATATGCCTATAATGTCTGGCCTTTCCTTTGCTCCTTTCCTATTATTAATAACTAGCTAATTACTAGTGGTATCAGAATTACTTTAGATAATTCATAAAATATTTAATCAAAATAATTGTACTACTTGCCAAACAAATTTCAACTGAGTAAATTTGAATATCTAATTGGCTTTACTAAACAATTTATGAATTGGACAGCTTCCCATCTAGCAACTAGAAAGTTAAAGTTTTTATAGGAAGAAGGGTGGGGTAAGGGAGGTATTAACAAAAGAAAAGAAAGGATTATTCTTGGGTCCAGACACATTTTTTTAGGGGGGAAGCATATAAGAAGGGTTTTTACAATACAGATTGCTTCTTTTTTCTCTGAGGGATGGTGAGGTCCCATGTGACAGATTATTTCATTGGTGCTTGACCAGAAAATTCTCAAACTGATTATGTTTCTGGGAGAGGTTGAAACTACAATTAGATCAGGTATTAAACTAGGTTTGGTATCAGGAGCTTTTAGTACAAGTGACAGTATTTTGGGCCTGTAGATTTATTTTATTTTATTTTATTTTTACTTTAACACCATCAAAATTATTTTCTCAAAAATTTTGAGTTTATGTTGATCAGTACATGTTTAAAAATACTACTTTGTGCCCTGCCGGATGGCTCAGGTAGTTAGAATGTCATCCTGTACACCAAAAAGGCTGTGGGTTCCTTTCTTGGTTGAGCATATACCTAGATTGTGGGTTTGATCCCCAGTCAGGGCACACAGGGAAGGTAACCAATAGATCTTTCTATGTCATATCAATGCCTCTCTCTCTCTCTCTCTCTCTCTCTTCCTCTCCCTTCCTCTCTCTCTAAAAATCAATGAAAATATATCCTCATGTGAGGATTTAAAAAAATACTACTTTGCTATAGTAAGAGATCTACACATTTAAGTTACATTAAACTAGGTATTACTTTTGTACAATTTATAAATTTATATCTATATGTTGAGATATTTCATAGGATTTAGAGAGAGTTGATGATTCTGATGTACTTTTAAACAAGATGACAGGTTTTTTTTCAGATAAAAGTTTTTAGTTTATTAATCCTCTCATGAAAAATCTTCAAAATCACAACAGATCAAGGTGCTGATGAATCTTTACTCTTTCTTTTGGCCAGCATCAACCATGGCCTTTGCAGTACCCCTGACTTTCTTCATTCTGTTCTTGTATTGGGGTCTTCTTCTCATACTGGCCATGTCTTGCTAGTCTATGTTTGGGTTCATTTTTCTTTGCACAATCCAAGGAATCATCAATCTTACCAAAAGCAGTTGTCAGGCCACCACCAAAATTAGTTCTGAACCCAAATACAAAGATGACACCCAATGTGGTCTCACACATTTTGGCTAGTTTTTCCCATATTTCTGTGTTGGGTACTGTTGTTTTCCCAGGGTGAAGGACATCAATGACCCTTTGTTTCTGCTGAAGTAGTCTGTTGGTCATGAACTTCCTGGTCTGGATAGTCACTGTGTTGTTGATGATGTCTGCTGATCTTCAAGCAGCCAGGGAGGAAAAGCAAGATGGCAATTTTTAAAAATTACATGCAAATTATCTTTTACTTTATTATCACTCACTTTTCAATTTAATAAGTGTGTAAACTTGGGCCTCATTCCTAGTGTAGTGTTTTTCACTTATCTAATGCTGACATTTTCTAATTAACAAAAACCATAGTCATTATGTTTAATGTTTGATACCTATCACCTAATAGGCCGGAAGGGCTCCTCCTCACATACCACACCTAGGAAGCAATTGACAGTACTACAAAAATCCAAGAGCAGAACATTTATAATACTAAAATCTCATCTCAATAAATTTGCATGTACATTCAAAGTATCATTCTTATTTAGATTTTCATATTAGGTTTTATCTAAAAAAGCATTGACTAGAAACTACTCAAGTGAAAAATGTACATTTTACAGGGTGGTTAGGAAGATGGGAAAGTAGAAAAACGCTAAAGATATGAACTTCTGTGAGCAGCACAGAAGTGGTGCATCAAGCTCAAAAATACCGATAGTCTCTTCTACAGGAATATTCTTAAAACTCTGAGTTAATGAAAACAATAATGGTAATGTGTGTTGTTGAAGGTAGGGTAAAAGACAGATACATTCAACTCATGTGAGGTGTGAAAATGTAAAAAATGTTTTGGAATTACAAAACCAGTATTTGTAATTATTTTGGTTGGCCACAAACCTGTTTTTTTCCTCATCTCAGTATGGCAACCTCATTTTGCTGATGGAATCATCTGCCTTTCCTTTTTCCTAACACTAATATTTAATCTATCAGCTGTTATATTTATCTTCAAAATTTATAAAAAATATATTTCTCTCCAATCCCTACATAATGTCATCATCTTTTATTTGAACAAGTTTCTTTGTTGGTCTCCCAACTTGACCACTCCTACTCTTCTTTTTTTTAAGAGATTTTTTATTTTATTATTTTTTACAAATATATTTTTATTGATTTCAGAGAGGAAGGGAGAGGAAGAGAGAGATAGAAACATCAATGATTAGAGAGAATCATTGATTGGCTGCCTCTTGCACACCCCTCACTGGGGATCGAGCCCTCAACCCGGGTATGTGCCACTGACCAGAATCGAACCTGGGACCCTTCAGCCCACAGGCCAATGCTCTATCCACTGGGCAAAACTGGCCAGGGCGACCACTCCTACTCTTGACATTCCTACAGTCTGTTCTCCATAGGGTGATCAAAGTGACCCATTTTAAATTGAAATCATATATTTTTCCTCTATTTCTAATGTGCAAGAGCCCCCTATCTCAGTCAGAATAAAATGCTAGGATGTAACCAGTCCCAGCATGTCTGGCTCATTGAAGCCAGAAATCACCACATTACATAATCCTGTTCGTGATTTACTGTTTTTCAGTCCTGATGGTTTCCTTGCTTTCCTCAAACAATTGAGCATGTCTCTGTCTCAGGGCATTTGCATTGCTGTTTCCTCTACCTGGAGCATTTTCCCATCTTGTAGGCAGATGGCTGGCTTTGTAGCTTCATCCAATTCTACTCAAGCATCACATCTTCAAAGAGTCTTTCTCTAACAGTGTGTGCAGAAAGGCACATACTGACCAGTGTCTCTTGATCTCCTGTATTAGTTTTCTTTTACTGCTACAACAAATTACTTCAAATTTGGTGACTTAAACAACACCAATTCATTATCTTACAGTTCTGCAGATCAGAATTCAGACACCCCTGGGGTCTCTCTAGAATAAAAGCAAGGTGTTGGAAAAGGCTGCATTACTAGGGGGCGTGAGGGAGAATTTGTTCCCTTGTGTTTTCTTACCTTTTAGAGACTGATCACACCCTTTGTCTCATCCATGTTCAAAGTCAGTAACTGTGGGTTTAGTCCTTCTTATGCTGTCATCTCACTGGTTCTGTTTTCACATTTCTTTTTGAGCTGAAATATTTTCTGCTTTTAAAGACTCATGTGATTATAATGAGTCTGCCAGACTGTGCAGGATAAACTCTTCATCTCAAGATCCTTAACTTAATCGCATCTGCAAAGTGCTTCTTGCTATGTAAGGTGATATATTCACAGATTTCAAGGATTGGACATCTTTGGATGCCATTCTTCTGCCCACCACACCTCCTCACTGCTTTATTTTTACCGATAGCACTTATCACCATCTGCAGTATCATCTGCTTGCTTATATACTTCTGTCCTTTCCCCCTTCATTGTATGCAAATTTCCTGAGAACAACGACTTTGCATATTTTATTTTTTTAAGGATTTTTAGAGAGAGGAAGGGAGAGAGAGAGAGAGGAAATGATGTGAAAGTGAAACATTGATCAGCTGCCTCCTGAACGCCACATCAAGCATGTGCCCCGAATGGGAATTGAACCACCAACCATTCCGTATGTAGGATGATGTCTAACCAACTGAGCTACACGGGTCAGGGCTGTATATTTTCTTTACTGCTATATCCCTGAGGCCTGGAATAGTCCCTGGACTATAGAAGGCATTAAAGAAATATTTTTACAATAAATAAATAAGTCAGGTGTACCTAATAAGTAAATAAATATGAATGACTAGGAATAGTAGATTCAATATTGAAATTAAGAACTATTACTCAAGAAATTTGAATTAATTTGAATATAAGAATAGAATTTACAGGTGTAGTGAAATAATATATCATATATTTTCATTATAGCACTTTGTCTGCAAACCACCACATCTCCTTGGCCTAAGCAAGGAATGGTAGGTTAAGTAAAGAAAAATAAGCAAATTCTGTATTAAAAGCTTGTAACTAGATGAAACTTTTATTCTCGAAAAAAAAATACACAACAGCATATTGGCTATTAAACTAGATCATCCTCCACAGATTCTGAAGTGCATATGGGTGGGTGGTAGGGGTCACTGGAAAAATTAAATAAAGTCCAAATATTTCACACCAAGAGTATTGTACATCAAGGTCTTCTAATTGCAAAGCATTAACACTCATTAAAAAATTATCATCTGAATCCATTTCCTTTGTTATTGGTCATAAATTTATCCTGACTATTTTCATTTAACTTGATTATATTTTATTTTTGAGGGATTGCATATAAACAACATTATATTTTTGAAGGATTGCGTGTAAATAAAAATTCACTTACTTATTTCTATTGGCTTCAATAATGGGCACAGTCATACCTGCACTATAGACTGTAAGCTAATAAGAATACAAAGAACAAAAGATAATAATATCATGATAAAGATTTTCAAATCTCTAGTAATTAATATACTTCTCTTCATGATATCCATAGCCATTTATCTGTGACTGTATACTGTGTTAAATTTAAATGCATCCACACATTGCATATGGGTTCACATAACTTCATCAATAATATAAAATTTTACATTTTCTGATCTGTATGTGGTTATCAACTCTATAAATTTTTCAATGACTTCTATTCATGTTTAATTTTCTTCATTAAAAGTTATATGAAAATTATTGATATTAGGCTGATCAGAGAGACAAAGACACCAGAATGAATATAGAACTTCATGAAAAATGTTAAACAGTGAATCATCAACTCATATTTTAACCTAGTCCACTTTATCGCCCATCTCGGTTTTACGGTGGGAAAGAGTTCATGTTGTGGTGGACCAGAAGCCTCCAGGGATGTGGCCAATCTTGGAGGCCTCTCTATTCTGTGACTTTTATTCAAAGTCAGTTTTGTGCCCATTTCTCATAGGCCCCTGCATGTCTTTCTCAATTCAGACCTTCTCTCCTTGATACTAGTTTCTCCAAACCTCAGTGCAAGATATAAGGAACTGAAAACATCTAGACTGATTCATATTGGAGTGAGAATGAACTTATTAAAAAATGTCAAATAGGTCTGGAAGATTTACCAAGGGATGTGTAAGAGAGAAGGCAAACTCGGGCTTAAGATAAAAAAGTGAATTCTTTCTTAAAAAGTAATAAAAAAGTTTAAACATACTTGGATGATTAAGATACTCTAAGTATCATGTCTATATAAACACATTTAAAAGTTTTAGAGTTATTATAATGTTATTTGTTATGAGATAACATTGAAAGTCACTGATAATTCTGCATCTTAAATCTTTCCCACTGTTTAGAATTTTACGTTCAGTTTATTTATTTTTTAAATGATTTTTTTCTTAAACATTGATAATTTCTTTTGTTAGGGAATTATTATTTTACTATACTAGGTAATGATAAAAATAAAGTTGATAATGGACACACTTAAAAAATTTCTACTTCTGGAGCTGTATTTATAGAAACCAACTTAGAATTTCACAAATGATTATTCTCATGATTTTATTTGTTTTGCTTCTTAAATATATATGTAATATATTAAATTAGACAGTAATTGAACTGCTAATTATTTAAACAAATTACCTAAATTTGCTTTTGATTGTGTATTTTTGGCAGACTTTTAGTTGAGTTAGAATAAGAAATGCAAAAATGTTAAGCAACTATACTTAGCTTGAGATCTTGTATCTAGTTGAATAGTTACTATATCAATTAAGCAATGAAATTTATGAAATATAAATCTTTATCTAAAAATAAAACTCTTCTAATCAGAGTGCATTTATTTTGACTCTTGGTTTAAATGACTACTGAATCAGATTATGTTTAAAAATTCTAAGTACTTGATAAATCTTATTGACTTTTAAACCAAATGGTATTTTGATACAAGGACCTATAAAATAAACAATGGCATAGCTTACTATATTAAGGAACTAATTATTTCAAACTTTTTTTCCCCATGATTTTCCTAAAATATGGTCTGATAACAAACAATTAACAAACTAGAGGCTCAGTGCATGGATTCATGCACCAGTGGGGTCCCTCAGACTGGCCTATGGGGATCAGTGGACCGCCATAGCAGCCCAGCCTTACCTGCCAGCTCATGGGGCTCCAGCCTACGTCTGCATAGATCCCGCACAGCACAAAGTAGTGCAGGAAGCGGCAGGCAGTAGGAGAGGAGCCCAAACCAGGCTGGGTGCTGGTCCCGCTCATCCCAGCCCTGCTGCGCCCACCACCACAGCCACACTGGGGCATGCAGGGGGAGTGTCAGCGGGAGAGGCTCCCGCAGCCACAGCAATGCTCACCAGCTGTGAGCCAGGTATCTGGTGCCCATTTGTCAGCTGAGTGGTGCTCCTTCTGTGGGAGCGCACTGACCACCAGGGGGCAGCTCCTGCATTGAGCGTCTGCCCCCTGGTGGTAAGTCTGTGTCATAGCTACTGGCTGGCCATCCGGTCACTTAGGCTTTTATATATATATATATATATATATATATATAATAGATGATTCAACAATAGTTGCTGTTTTACTAGTGTTGAGAAGTTTAAGAAAAAAACTGGCAAGGAAAAGAATTAAAATACTTTCACAATGACTAGATAGCTATAATATTTGATATATTGTGGTGGTCAAAGGTATTGCTTTATTTCAATTACCTAGAACATGAGCAATATGTTCTTATGCAACAAAATACATATATACATAAATGTGCAATATGTCTGATATATTAGGGATCTATTGTGGTAGTAGTTATAGATATCAGAAATAATGGAAATGCTTGGCCAATTAGGTGCTAGGAGGGCATGATTTAAGTCACTAGACAACACACAAAATGATTTCCTGTAAAAGTCACTGGAGTAAAGGGCATTTCATCATGTTTCTAATTTCACCTCAAGCATCACCTCATCTAGGAAATTTCTCTGACGCCCCTCTAAACCCTCTGCCTACTTACCCCTCTCCTAGTTGTTAGGTCAAGACCCTTATATAACTACAACAGAATCAAGTTCCTTTCTTCAGAGCACTTATCATGGTGAATAATAATACAATCATTTGTGACATTCAATAATATTCTTTTCTCCTATTAGAGAGTGAGCTCTTTGCGGTTAAGAACTGAATGAGCTATTAATTACCTTCACATCCCCAGTGCTAAGCAAAATGTATGGCACATTAGCAGCTCAATAAGTAGCTGGAGAATAAATAACTGAATACATGAATGAATGAAATTATACCTAATGATTTCATTGAGGCCTATGCCAGTGCCTTGAGACTACAGATCAAACGTTAGAGTCAAACCCAGCTTAACATCAGTCAAGTACACTTTTTTGTACTTGTTTACGAATGACAAATACATTCATTGATGCCTTTGTCTGCTAAATGTCAACATTGATTATTGTCCAAACAGTCACCTATGACAGGACCTTTCTAGTCCATGGGTGACATCATACTGAATCAGCATTATCAGCCAGTTACTCAGCAGATCAGCTACCAACTCATGTGCTCCAATGCAAAATGAAATGTGGAGCTCCTTGCTCAAAAATTATTTAAAAATTCAAAAGGGCATTAAACTAAGAATGGGCCCTTTCTAAGCACCGGGCCCTGTGTTACTCCACAGGATGCACACCCATACAGCAAGCCCTGTCAATAAGGAAAAAAATAAAAATAAACATGTTTGTTTTCTTTTAGCTTTAGAATCTGATTCTATAAAACTTCTCCTCTTCCTGTTTCCCCTTCCCTTTCATTTTTTCTTCCTGATTCTCTTCCATAATGTCACCTAAGGGATTACACAGGGGGGTCTAGGGTAAAGATAGACATTTGTAAGCAAGGTAAAGTACCATCATCAGTGGAGATTATAAGGAAGGCGTTCAAAACCCTCCTGGTCTGTTCTCTGGTGGGGCTTTGTTCAATCAACATGCTGCTGGCATGGAGCATCAGGACTAGGCATTTTCACTGCCCTTCCCCCAGCAGGGTGATGGCGGGAATGAAAAACCAAAGCTGACATTCATCAGAGTTGTAATTCTCTATTTTGAAACCTCCAGAGTAACTCCTTCTACATTCATCACACACTTGGCAAACTTCCCTTCTTTCTTCCCCTTCATTTACTTTTGTGTATCACTTGTCTTCATTACTGTCTCTCTCATTAGATGGTTAAATCCTTATTTAGCCAGGACCGCGGTTAGAACTCTCTCCCACAATCGTGTAAATAGCATAATGTTTTGCAGTGATTCTGCATATAATCTATATGTGCTAAAAATAATAAGTGATTGCATAAACAAATCTCTCATTTGTAAACCATGAGCTTTAAGCTGGGGTTTCTTTCTTTTCTGGATTGCTTTAAAGCAACTGTAGGCCAGTGATTCTCAAACTGTAGCTCTCAGAATCACCTTCAGACATTTGAAAACACAAAATGCTGACCACTTCCCTCGTTTCTGATTCTGTAGGTCTGAGACAGGGCCTGGGAATCTGCATTTATAACAAGGTCCTCCGGGATGCTAGTGTTGTTGGTTTATAGACTGCATTTTGAGAACTGTTGTTCCAGACATGAAAGAAAAAATAAAAATCCTAAATAACATCTGCTAAAGCACTTGGTAAAGAAGACTTTATTCAAAGGGTTCACGCTGCTGGGTGTAGGAACCACTGCAATGGCATTTTATAATGGGGAAGAGAGATTGGCCACGTGGGAATTTATAGCCAAGGAACAGGGTGGGAATCAGTCGTTGGGAACTGGGTGGAAAAGGTGAAGGAATGAAGCAAAACACAAACAAACAAACCACAAAAACAAAACACACAAACACAAAAAACCCACAACTCATAGACACAGACAACACTATAGTGATTGCCAGAGGGAAAGGGGAGCTGGGGGCGGTAGAAGAGAGTAAAGGGCGTATAAATGGTATTGGAAGGAGACTTGACTCGGGGTGATGAACACACAATATACAGATGATGTGCTATAGAATTGTACACCTGAAAACTGTAATTTTATTAACCAATGTCACCCCTTTTTTAAAAAAAATCAATTTTAAAAAAAAGAAACATTACTAAGGAGAAGCATCAGGAGTAAGAGGGGATTCTGGCTAAACTGACCTAACCGGATTCTGGCTGAAGGTGGGACAGACGATCAAACATCACCTAGGGCATCTCGGGGCACAGAAACCTGGTCAAAAATGGAGGGTGATCAGATATTGAAAGTTGGGATTCTGATTAAACTGATTTAGCAAGGTACTTGCTAAAATGGGACAATTCGGGGACAAATAGGAAAGTCCCAAAGTCAGGCCTGGTTGAAAAACAGTTCAGGTATTCAAGCCAGTTTGACTCAGTGGATAGAGCATCGGCCTGTAAACTGAAGGGTCCCGGGTTTGATTCCAGTCAAGAGCATGTACCTTGGTTGCAGGCTCCTCCCCAGCCCAGCCCTGGTCAAGGTGTGTGCAGGAGGCAACCGATCCATGTGTTTCTCTCACATCAATATTTCTCTCTGTCTTTCCCCCTCTCTTCCACTCTCTCTGAAAATCAATGGAAAACATATCCTTGGGTGAGGATTAAAAAAAAAAAAAAAGTTCAGGGGAGTTTGAGTAAAGTTGGATCAATGGGAAAGTCTTTGTCACATGGGTAGAACAGTTAGTCATTTGCAGACTTTTCCTAAGGGTGACCTTGTGCTGGGTATAGATAAGTTTTCCAGCTGACATGTCTCATTGGATCAATAAATAATAGTCTTGGAAGACAATTATCCATATGTCTCTCACATTTCCGCACTAACCTTCCTTTTCCTTATACTATCTTTTCAAGGACATTTGCATAGGGACATCCTTGGATGATGAGTTATTGTCCCCACCAGAGTAGAAGGATGTACGTACTGTACAATGAAATAAAGATAATGTCTCCCTCTGGAGTAGAGTTCAGGCAGTTTTGTTCACAGTTCATTTTATAACAAGCAGGGTTCCCTAAGCTTGGTGTCCCTCAGCTCTGATGCAAGCCCATTGCAGGTGCAGGATCCACCTGATCCCCTCTCAGGTGTTGCCCAGATGAATTAGGGGGGAGGGGAGAAGGAGGCAAAGAAAATTGACACAAATGATGGTCATACCACACTGTGCCCAGTGCCTTTGTCTCTGGCTTAGAAATTGCATATATTCTGACAGTATTCACAAAGCTAAGAAGCTAACTTGATAGTTTACAAGTAGGATAGAATACCATAAAATTAACAGTTATTAACAAATAATAAAGGAAGGAAAGTAGGAGGAAGAATGAAATGATATCATAAGAGAGAAGTAGAATAATAGTTACGATTTGTCTAGTTTTTAAAAGGTATTTAATTTATTTAAAATTATTGCCTTTTCTTTAAAAGATTCTAAGAATTCTTAGAATAGCTTTTGGTGATGATATTAATTAAAATGAGGCTTTTATCACTCAGACTTAATCTCTGCATTAACAACTTAAAATATAAAAATAAAATATTATATTTTTGTCCATTAAATGCAACTGCAAACACATTAGACTCAAGATTTATTGTTTCACTATATTTATATTTGAAAGATTTTTCTTTCTTTCATTTTCTCAGGCATAAACTTAAATAACTACCAGACAATGGAAAATTCATTCCTGATTATTTTCACTTCAACAATGTTTCAAAATTTAAAATAGGCCACTAACCTTACTCAGGATGGAAGATATGGATGGAAGCAGTCAGATTGAGTGAGAGTTTACTTTTCAATCAACATGAGAATTATTCAATCTATTTTTTTCTGCCTCACTAAGAAGATAGGATTCAATTTACTTGTAAATCTTTTCATATGTGACCAAATTTTTTTACATTAAAAATTGTAGGGGAAAAAATCAAGAAGTTTGATTCAGATTTGATCAGAGAAAGTTAAGAAAAGCAGCCCTGACCTTTACCCCTTTATCCTTTCATTAACTCTGACTGGGTGACTATCAGCACTTCAGCCCTGGAATCACACTCACATCCAAAGCTGTGGTGCGAACAGCTGCCCACACTGCCCCAGGTAAGGGTGTGTGCAAGCCAGGCTTCCTCAGCTGTGGTGGCCAAGTCAGTGTCTTCCACCTACCTTCCTCCTGATTTTATCCAGTTTCTCATTCAAGGATGATGAGGACATCTTAAAAATTGGAATATGGCCTGGCTGGGTAGTTCAGTGGTTGAGTGTCGACCCAGGAGGTTCCAGTTCAATTCCTGGTGGGGCACATGCCTGGGTTGCAGGCTCTATCTCCAATGGGGGTGTGCAGGAGGCAGCTGATCAATGATTCTCTCTCATCATTGATGTTTCTCTCTCTCTCTCTCTCTCTCTCTCTCTCTCTCTCTCTCTCTCTCTCTCTTTCTCTCCCTCTCTCTTTCTGTGTGTGTGTGTGTGTGTCTGTCTCTCCCATCCTTCCTCTCTGAAATCAATAAAATATATATATTTTAAAAAATGGAATATGAATCCCTCCTGCCGGGGTTCTTTCCCCAGCCTTACAAAGGGTTCAGCATTCTGGAGAAAGGGGCTGCGTGTAGATGATTAAAGAGTCTGGAGAGGAAAGATAATTTTGAAATGCATTGGGGGTCAGAGGATCTTCAGCTAAAGGAGCTGAAGACTCACCTTGTCTAAGGACCCCATGGTATTTATTTAACACAATATGTCCTAAGGCAAGGTGGAGATATACACTTCAAAGGGTACTGTATCAAAGGGTACAGAAGCATTGTCAGTTTGGGGAATAGCCTACAGCTGTTCAGGTGTTTGGCCAACAGGAGGCAATAAAATGCCCTGAGCTGTCTGGCAGTTAACAATCCTATTCAGGTTTGGGGGAAGTGCCATTTAGCTGTTTCCAACAGGGAAATTACATATGTGGCTCACCCTTGTTGAGCCGCTCAGGATTCACCAACCTTTTGGTGAAACTCTCGTAATTATTACATGCTGGAATTGGTTCCTAGCACCCTCCCAACCCCACCCTGAACACTTACTGCCAGGGGAATGCAATTTTTAATTTTCCAGTCTCTACAGTCCAGTAAGGCAGACTGAAGGAAGATTAGAAAAAATGTTACATTGAACAAACTATGCCAACTTATTTTTCTACCAATGTACTTGTGGAGAGTGAAGCAATGTAGATTTCCTCTACTCTCCTCCTATAACCATAGAGAGAGAACTAGGTTTACCTTCTTATTATTAGTGGGAATTGATAGGACCTCTAATATCATTAAAAAAAACAAAAAACAAACAAAAAAAGCAGGAAAGGGTGGCTAGGAAGCTATTGTTTTAAAAAACAAGTATGTAGAGATTTAGCAAGTGACATCTTAAGGATTGATGGGTACTATTTAGCAACAGCATGCTGTTTTGGGGCATATAATTCTACCTGAAATGGAAGGTTGTTTTATTTAATTGGTTTTCACCAAATTGGGTCTTTTACATTTACAATGAAGGGCATCATCCTTCAGAGGGTCCCATTTTTAATACTGATATAATGCTCTTTAGTTTCTTGAGGGTTTTATGATTATAGTAAGGCATTTTCTGTGTAATGTCACCTTTACTTTCAAAAGTCTAGAAATGCGTTTTTTTTTAAGTTTTCATCCACTTTATTAGCTTATAACGTACACACAGCCTCGCCTCACACTGAGGGACTCTTTTGTGAGGTACTCACCCCACTCATCCCAGGCCTACAGAGCCTACAGTCCCGTTGTCTGACATTTCATGGCTATGATTTCCTAACATTGGTGACTATGGGGAAGCTTTATCTAATTCACAAGACTATTCACATGAAATTTCCAGAGAAAACCTGAAAGAAATCAAGAACTTTGCAGAATCCCAACATTACCCATTTATAGAGTAAAATGAGGAAGAAATTGAAAAATGATATTTTTTTAATTAAGCAAAACTCAACACGAGGTTTTGATTTTCAGCCAATGTTCTGTTTGTTCTTTATTTTAATTTTTATTACTGATTATATTCAGTAAGATAGCAGATGAGTATCTTTTACAAGGAGCACATTAAGGAAAATGGGATGTTTTAAAACACACATGTACATCCTCTTTCTCTCTCCTTATATCTATATGTACAGCTCTTGAACTTTGGAATACATGAATACATATATATTTTACCATTTAATAATTACATTATGTGATCAAGACAGGAAATGCAATAACTGGCAATACCATTGTTTCATACTTCAAAGTTTTAAAATATTATCAGAATTATTTGCATGGATACCATTCTCTAAAATAATGACAAAATTGTAATTTTAGATAACACATTTTTGTTTTGTGTTTTTTTTTCTCTAAAAAGACATAAAATATACTATAGCTATGACAGCACTGCCGCTCTTTGTATCCAATTCTGTCATCTCCTTCTCTAACAGTACCAATGATTTTAGCTTGGCAAATAGATTTTCAGACCAAGTCCTACATTTCCAAGCCTCACTTTCAACAATTTGTGGCCAACTGTCTCATTTCCAGCCAATGAAATCTTAGCAGGTTTCAATGGAAGCGAGTATTATTTCCTTCTGCATTTTACTCCTTTTTCTAGAAAGCAGATGTAAGGGTGATCTCTCTTGGATTATCTAAATGAGTTCCCACTCTGTAAGTATTGAGAGTCTTTCCTTTCCCATTACGCTGACTGTCTAAGGGGCCTATTGATGTTAAAATACTCAAATATGTAAATAGGAGGTAGTATGTATCTCAGGAACAGTACTAAACTGTAATTATAAATATATATTATGTCATTACAGTTTTAACTCTGTCACTAGCTCCATTGTTTAAGCCAGTCATTTAATGATTCTGAGCAGTATTTATTTTTTTAAGTTATAGCTGAACAAGATCATCTTCATAATTCATGGCCCAGCTTTAAAATTATATGTTTTTATGATATGTTTATATAATTCATTTACTTAAAAAAGGGTATCTACCTGTAGCCAGAAAAATATAAAGATATGTATTATTTCGTGGAGCTATACTGACATCCTTTGGTAAGGTTTTGGTTGATTTCCACTTGATGTAGAGATAGAGAAACAGAGAGATGGACAGTTAGATGACTGATAAGTAAATAGAAACACACACTTTTGAGCATGACACTCAATTTTTTTAGAAAAAAAATGTAAAAGAAAAAAAAAAGAAGATGATTGTGTCAAGTCGAAAGTCTAAATACGTCAATCGCATTAATTGCACATTCAAATTATGAATAAACTAATGTTATCTATGCAGTATAAAAATGTAAAGCAGACAAGACCGGCTCACGGGGCTTCCAGAACAAGGTAGCATGTTCTCGTATGACAATAAGCAACAACAAAAATAAGGCATTTGGAAAATCAAGAAAGGAAAGTTCACTGAAGGCAAACATACAAATTTTAAAGCGACACAAAAATCACTTTGGTAACGTGTGAGGTCTGCTTGCAATTTGGCTTGGCACCGCGTTAGTACTAGTATCTCCGTAGTCTGGCGTAAGGTTGGTGCAGGCATCTATATGTCAGAAGAAGCAGCAGCAGCTCTTTAAACAGGAATCGCAAGAAGCAGTCCGGCTCCTGAGATTGTATTACGGGCACAGCCGGATTAGATGGGCTGATTACCTTAGCCTGGAACAGAGAGGCTTTCTGCCTGCGGGGGAGGGGACGCCTTTCATCCGAGCCCTCCTCTCGGATGCGCCCTCCCCTCGCATTCACTTGCAAATCGCCTTGTGCTCGCAAAAGCCAGCACTTCCCAGTCTCCAGCCTTCCCTGCGAGCGGAGCGCCGCAGCTCCCTCAGCAGAACCTTTCTCTCCTCTCCGCCGGAGGAAGGGCTTCCCCCACCCCTTCCCATTTTCCCCTTCCTTAATCAGGAGCACTGAATGAAAGCCAATCAGAGCGAGCTCGCCCCCTCCCCACCCCGTTTTCCTCGCTTCCCAGCCGCCCAGAGTTAAAAGTGATGCTGAGAGAAAGCTGGAGTTAGATTGAAGTAGCATCAGGGATAGGAAAAAACGGCCGAAAACATACAAAAAGGGGACATAGGGACTATCTCCCCAGGGTTATTTTGGCTGGAACCAACTTCCGTTATCCAGAAGCTGATAAAAAAGGTAGGAAGACTTCATCTCTCTTCTGTTTTTTGTGTTGTTGTTTTTTTTTTTTAACTCCCTTAAGGTGTTTCATTTCCTTTCCCTGGGGGGTAAATGTTTGTTTTTAAGTTGCATCTAGCAATTATTTTCAAATGATCATCTTTAACATATAAATAAATTAATATGGATACTATGCCTATATTGGATTCTGGAAACAACTGCTTTGAATATCTGTAGAGGTAATGTAAAACTGGATGCGTTATATATTCTGCTCAACAGCGGGTCATGATATTAGAGTTTGTGACTTTATTCACTTTGAACCAGTGCTAAAAATATATTCTGGAGTGAAATTTGGCATGTTCATACTTGTTCTTTATTTTGAAAATCAGTTGAAGAGATAACATTGTTGCCATGAACTCTAGCATCTTCTAACATGACTTTAAATTCCATATGAATGGATTCACTCTGCACTTATTCATAATCATAGTTCATTGTACGTTTCATATAAAGAGAAATGACAGGCAGAAGACAGGTTCCTTGAAACAGTCAATGGCCACTAAGCATCTACATAAATAAAATAGATTGGCATTTATCAGAAATGGAATAGGCATCATTCCCATATTCACATTTTTGTGTCTGAGCCAGAAGTATGAGGGGGGCGAGATGAAGAGGGGAGATTAAATGCATGTAGTCAGCAGTTGCAGCATTTATTGTCTCTGCTGCAATAAAATACATATTTTATGTGGTGTTAAATTAATGCAGCACATTGCAAGTCTAAATGTATGTTCCCAACAAGTAACTATTGATAGCACTGTAAGTATGGGCAAAAGCAGGAGTCTGAAAGTGGTTTTATGCCCCTGCAATGAAAACCTATCGTCTCCTTAGCATTAAAAAGGGGGGGTCTACAGGTGCAAAGACAAGCATCATTTAAACACTGACCTCTCATCTTTTGCTTCCAAAAAACCCGATCTATTTCCTATAATTGTGGTTCTTCATTCCAGTAAAAGCTCCTGTTATCCCAAACTGCACATCCATTACTCTCAGCTCTTTGGGGCTGCATTATTTTGTGTTCCTTTCTTTTTTTCTTCAAGGACCTGTATTAAAAATAAACTGTCCCTCCGATGCCAATGACTGTTATACTTCAATGCATATGTTAGTAGACTTTTTTTTCCCTCTACACCATCCCCCTCTCTCCTTTCTTAAAATGTAGCTACAAGAGCGTCTCTGTGGTGAATAACACTTGGCAAGAGTGTGTTCATTTTTTTGGGTCTGGTATGGTGAGGATTTTTAATTAGTAGAACTTTCGTGAAAACATTATGTCATTGACAAGAGCCCCTGGTTCATTTTTAGCGCTAGTGCTGAAGGAAAAGGTTGTGTCACAGAGAAATAGGTAAAGGATAAGTTGCATAGATAATCTGCCTTGCTCCCCTTCTCTGCAATGTAGTATTGAGGCACATATATGTATTCAGTGTGTAATGTAGAAGGAAATAGTGGCTTATTGGTGTGGGGAGGGTGAAGGGATTGGAGTGTTGCACAAATATAAGCAGGGTGTCTCTGTGGTTGAAGAACATATCAAATACAAATCAATTCTGATGATAAAAACATAAAGCAATGCTTCTTTCATTTGCTTTTATTTATTTATTTCTGGCTGTGTTTTTCAAGTATGAGTCAATGTCTGCTTTCATTAAATCAGATAGTTCTTTGATTTCAATTACTTTCCTCTAACAAATTGACATCCCCAGTGAATGCATATGCTTTCCCTGACTCCAATGAGAGAATCAAATTCCATACACTTAGATGTGTTGGGGGGGGGGGGGGGGAGAAAAACCCAGGAAAATAGCAAAGCAGCATATAATCTGTATGACATTCACATGCATATGTGTATGTGTGAGGTCTGTGGTTAAATTCCCTGGTACCTGATCAATGCTTCAGGTGATATTCTTAGATGTTCATAAAAATTAGCTGTTTATTGATAAGGACAATAATAGATAGGTATTCAATTTAATACTACAGTGAAAAATCTTTACCTACATTAAGATTTCTTTAAAAAAGAATAGAAAATTGATCTTTTGATTTTCTGTCTACAGAGATATACATTTCTGGCACATTATTAAGCAAGTGTCATCTGAAGGAGGTATGATTTTGTTGTTGTTGTTGAAAAAGAATATTTGCAACTGAAAAGGTTCATTCTAATTGTGAGCCCTGTTCAGAGTCTAGGGGCATTTCTCGATCTTCATTTAAGTTTCCATATAAACAAGTAACTGAGGCAGCGTATATAGTGTCTGTGGGATTTCTGGACATAGGACTTATTTCCTCTGTTTCTTAACCTACTTTGCAGCAAGTGATAACACCGCGTCCTGGAACATGTCATTTTTATGCCAAATCTCTCCGCTAGGCTGCAGCACAGGAGCAGCATTAGCTCTGAGGATGCTGATTCAGCAGCAAAGTGAACGCTTTTTATTAAGTGTTATGATCAAGTAATAGTGCTGCATAGTAAGCAATTAGTACAAATCACAATGTGAACCAACTACCTCTGGTCTAGCCCTTGGGTTTCAAGAGCATTAGCCACAACATATTCTTATTTTTACTATGCAAATTCCATCCAAATACTGTTGTACATTGGAAGTGCTTGTAAAACACTGAAACAAAGTAACACAGTATAAGCAGAGAAATAAAAATTATTTATACCAATCATAAGTAACTTTATGCAGACAGTTGTTCTCCAAATATCAAGTCTATATTTGAAAACTCTGCTTTTGATTCAACTAAACATTATCTGGATAGGGTTTCAAAAAAGTCACTTTGCCAACCATATTATATTGAACAGTTATGTCTGAAACAGACTAGAGCTAAAAATCAAGTAGCAAGAAAGATGCTCTCCTCCTTGTTAGGTATATCCTGAGCCATGGTGACATTGATGAAGCACTGGGCTGTGTATATGGTCCCCGCTTTGAATATATTGAAAAAAAGAATCAAGGTCCAATGAATAGCATTATAAACACATATTTGAGAAATGAAAGTTAATATAGGAAAACCTGTGTGTGTTTTTTGACACTTTATTCAGACCAATGAGTTCATGAAGACAATTTTATTTTGCCATAATTATAATAACCTGAAATACGCATATAGAAAAAAATGTTCTATACATAAACACTTAAAAATGTGTCTCCTTTTTTTTTTTCTAAAGCATTTAGATTAGGTTCACAGAGCACTAATATAACATCTCCTGCTTTTACCTCCAATAAGTTCAACACTCAAAATTACAGACTTTTTTTTTTCATGTATAAAAACAAGAAAATTTCAGAAAGTTGACAAGGAGTGCCTGTTTTCTGAGATAACAATATCAGCTCAGAGTCACCTCTGTCCTTTTCTTCCTTCCTGCCCTACAAACAGCAGCCTCACCTCACTTGACATTTTAGTATGAGACCCTGAGCCCTTTTGAAATCTATTTGTGTTGTCTTGTGTAAGGGTATCTAAAGCACATGAGGCCATTTTTGCCTTCGCCATACCTTCTTTGTCACTACTCAAGCCAATTCACTCAAGAGGCAAACATTGTAAAAAAAAAAAAAAAAAAAATCACATCAGTCACATTAAAGTTGTAGATTTCTGGGAATACATTATCCTTAATGTATTGTTAGCATTGTTCCACTATGATAACCAGATAGTTTTCAAATAAATGTCTTGATATAACTTTTGCTTAACTCTTTACTATCAATGGAACTTCTCACAAAAATTGTAACCTGTTTTTTTTTTTTTTAAAGAATAAATGTGCTTTGTGTTCACCAAAGTCATTATATCTCTATACTCTCTTGAAATGTGTATGATGCTCTCCATATAAAAATTACCACATTGGTGTTGGGCTTAAAGACAAGGAAAGCTGAAAATTAAGAATGAATGAAATAAAATTATATTTTACCTCATTTTAGGAAATAAAAGTAGCATTCTTTGAAAATAAGGACAGCCCGTGGGAGGTTGAAATGCCTTCATATAAGCAATCCCCTATAGTAGAGGGATACATGTCCTTAGAGAGTTTGTCAGTAACATTGTCAAGCAAGTTTCCAAACCATGTGATCTCAATTTCAAATCCCCTGCCCCCTTTTAAGAAAGCAGACTTGGTTCTAAATACTCTGCATGAGGCAGAAATATAAATTAAAGTAAAATCGGATTTCGAATTCTAGAACAGAATTAAGCATAAGGTATATTACAACATTGCTTCACACTAGGAAATTCATCATTAAATAACATGTCTAAATACTGCAGGGCCCTGCTGATCTCCCCCCACACACACCCTTTCTCCCTATCCTTCCCCCCTCCCTTTTCCCCCTCTCTTTTTTCCTACCCCTCTCCCATTCTCTGCCCCCTCTCATTTATAACAATTACAAATGTCCTTGAATGAGTTTTTCGTGCACTTTTTTTTTGTATTACCCTATGTAAAATAATATTTCTGAAAATCTTGTGATTTTTATGGCCAGTATTTTACCATCTGCTACACTATACATTGGATTCATTACATTATCCTTTGCATTATAACATAAAGTATATGATTGTTCAGTTGGCTAGAGCATGTCCTTTAAAATGAAAGCAATTCTTATAGCTATTATAACACCTAGGCTTCTAAGGATTTGAAATTGGCACCAATATAGTTTATTGCACTACCAAGCATAATGAGAAATTCAGCATTTGCCATGAAATGACTTCTCCAAAGTATCAGAATGTAGAATGCATAGATATAAGTTATTAAACTTAGCATATCAGTTATTGATTGGGAATCTTTGTTGATTTACTGTAACAGAATATTTAAATAGTTTGACAGAACACTGATTTTAAAAGTGAATTAATCATAAATTGTATGTTTCCAAAAACAAGATCCATTGATTCTTCTTTGTTGCAAGATATAAATATTACCAGTTTATTATCTAAAAATATAAATTGATATATAATGAGCAAATGTCTATTTTAGATATTGTAGAGTAAAAAAACTAGCATTTCTCTCTAATTTCAAGTTGAAAAATTGGGAAACATACTGTAACTGTAATCAAGTTAAGCATAATGTGTGGAAAATTAAAATAATCAAACTAAATAACGTTAATGTTTTAACTTGGGTTAATTCTGGTAATCTCTGCAATGTTTACATAGTACTTATAAATACAAAAATTTGTCATAGTGATATAAAAAAGATTAAAGTCAATTAACATATTTGCCTGATTATTAAGTACATTTTTTGCATATGCTAATGTCATACATTTTTTTAAATGGGACTGATACTTTTTTTTCATTGACTCTACTCCCAATAAAATCAAGGCAAACCAACTCCATTTGAAAACTATGACTACTTTTGGGAATTTTAAAAAGCCATGAATATTTCTATAATTCTTGAATCAGACTTAAAATTTAGGTGAAGTTCCATAATGTTTCTGGATTATCTTACCTCTCAGGAACAGCTTTAAATTAATAGCCTCATATTTAGGTAGAT